>NC_140969.1:38754799-38804799 GCF_056783735.1 Eptatretus burgeri | reverse complement strand
CCCTCTCTCTCCCTCTCTTCCTCCCTCTCTCTCCCTCTCTTCCTCCCTCTCTCTCCCTCTCTTCCTCTCTCTCTCTCCCTCTCTTCCTCCCTCTCTCTCCCTCTCTTCCTCCCTCTCTTCCTCCCTCTCTCTCCCTCTCTTCCTCCCTCTCTCTCCCTCTCTTCCTCCCTCTATCTCCCTCTCTTCCTCCCTCTCTCTCCCTCTCTTCCTCCCTCTCTCTCCCTCTCTTCCTCCCTCTCTCTCCCTCTCTTCCTCCCTCTTTTTTTTTTTTTTTTTTTTTTTTTTTTTTTGTATACTTTGGTCGAGGCTCGTATGAGAGCTAACACACAACTCACAGCAAGGAGGCATGAGACAAGAGGGGTGGAAGTGGAAGGGACAAAACAGTGGGGAACAGACACATTAGGTGAACTGTGGAAGGGAGAGTGATGGGGATGGGACGGGGAACATGGCGAAGAGAAGATGGACATTACAGGGACTTTCAGGAAGGAAAGCAGGGGAATTGAAGGAAGTGGGCTTGGGTGGATTATCGGGGGTAGAAAAGATCGATGATTTGGATGGGGGAAGATGAGAGGTGGTGGTGAACAGCTGTTTTAAAAGCCTGGAGGGCAGAATGGGAAAGAATAGAGTGAGGAAGTTTATTCCAAAGGCGGGAAAAAAGAGGAATGAAAGAGTGAAGATGAGCAGTGATTCGTGATTTTGGTAGTTTTACCAGAAGGGGGTTGTTGGCGGACCTTGATGTGGTGGGGACAAATCCCACCTGTGGAAATGTGGTGGGGACAAATCGCAGAGAGAGCAGGGGGGGCATGGCTGGAGAGGAGTCGGTAGAAGACAGAAAGACCACCGACCAACCTGCGGTGATTGAGTGAGAGGCCCAAAGACTCAGCTTCATTGCGGGAGATGCCGATGATCTTAAATGCCCTGGTTTCGACGGCGTGAAGCCGAGAAAGGTGGGAGGCAGGAGCACCAGCCCAGAGGGGAGAGCAGTACTCCATCAGGCTACGGACAAAAGCTTTGTAAGTGGTCAGGAGCTCAAGAGGGCCGAGGAAGGACTTTGCACGACGGAGGATTCCCAGTCGGCGACTGGCTTTTGAGGCGAGGTTGTAAATGTGACTTTCCCAGGAAAGGTCATGGCAGATAGTGAGACCCAGAAGCTTGAAAGAAAAGACTTCTTCCAGAGGATTGTTGAGAAAGTGGATGGGGGGGTTTTCTAAACGGTCCTTTTGAAGAGACATAGTGAGAGTGTGAGATTTGTCTGGATTGAAAGACATGTTCCACGTGTTGGACCAGTTTGTGATTTTTATCCAGATCTGCAGTGAGCGAAGAAGCTGCTGCTTGCCGGTCTGAGGGATGACAGATGGTACGGCAGAGGGTGGAGTCGTCGGCAAAGAGAAATAGAGGATTTTCCAGAGAGTCCGAGAGATCATTGATGAAAACCAGAAAAAGAACATGGCCCAGAACGCTACCTTGAGGAACTCCAGCCTGCACAGGAAGAGGGGATGAAAGAACTCCATTTAGGGCCACACGTTGACTGCGACAGGAGTCGCCTCCCTCTCTCTTCTTCCTCCCTCCCTCTCTCTTCTTCCTCCCTCCCTCTCTCTTCCTCCTTCCTCTTTCTTCCTCCCTCCCTCTCTCTTCCTTCCTCTTTCTTCCCACCGCTCTCTTCCTTTCTTCCCACTCTCTCTTCCTCTCTTCCCACCCCTCTCTTCCTCTCTTCCCACCCCTCTCTTCCTCTCTTCCCACCCCTCTCTTCCTCTCTTCCCACCCCTCTCTTCCCACCCCTCTCTTCCCACCCCTCTCTTCCTCTCTTCCCACCCCTCTCTTCCTCTCTTCCCACCCCTCCCTCTCTTCCTTTCTTCCCACCCCTCCCTCTCTTCCTTTCTTCCCACCCCTCCCTCTCTTCCTTTCTTCCCACCCCTCCCTGTCTTCCGTCCGTCCCACCCCCCCCTCTCTTCCTTTCTGCCCTCCGCTCCCTCTCTTCCTTTCTTCCTACCCTCTCTCTCTCTTCCTTTCTTCCCACCCCTCTCTCTCTCTTCCTTTCTTCCCACCCCTCTCTCTCTCTTCCTTTCTTCCCACCCCTCTCTCTCTTCCTTTCTTCCCACCCCTCTCTCTCTTCCTTTCTTCCCACCCATCTCTCTCTTCCTTTCTTCCCACCCCTCTCTCTCTTCCTTTCTTCCCACCCCTCTCTCTCTTCCTTTCTTCCCACCCCTCCCTTTCTATGCCCCCCCTCTGTTAAGGACTGACAGTGTAGTTTTTAATTTAAATCTGCCTCCCCAGAGTGTGGCATGTACAGCTCGCATTCGGAGTGAGCCGGGCGGGGGGGTTGCAACGGTAGCTGAATGTGTGAGCATGCATGCAGGCAGACCTGCATGCATGCTCATGTCCGTATCGGCTTCGATGTCTGTCTGCACGCAAAATTACCATGCTTCCCAATTGTCTCGGGTTGCTTCGCTGCAATTTATTTTTCATTTATTTATATTTTCATTTACGGATGTTTTCCAATGGTTCTGTGATTTTTCTGGTGTATCGGCTCGATGTCCGTCGGCATGCAAATTTGAGCTTTCTGTGTCACCTGGAAGGTACCGAACTTTAATATCAGCCAGTGAGTGAGTGGTTAGAATGAGCTTTATATATTGGATGGACACACACACACACACACACACACACACACACACACACACACACACACACACACACACACACACACACACACACACACACACACACACACACACACACACACACACACACACACACACACACACACACACACACACACACACACACACACACCCTTCCAGCTACTTATGTCATAGATGCATTCCTGGAAAACATTGTTTAAATCGAACTTCAAAACTCCATTGACATTTAAAATGTTTTAAAGTGGGTTCCTGACAGAAAAAACAAAATTTAGTGGATATTTTTCAAAGTTGCTTCACATCCTAATCCGTTGCTTTACCCACCCTAATCCTCCCATTGTATTAATCGTTCATTGTTTTTTTTTTAATTTGACCTTTAATTTTAATTTATTTTGCCTTCCTATCTCTAGAGATTCCCTTCCCCACTGAGAACCCAGCTGCGGTTGCCTTTGCGGAGTTCCCGCTGGTTACTTATTTTTGTTGCACTCGAAACTAGCTCATTGAAGCTGGTTAATTTTGGCACATTCTTTAATATTTTCTTCACTCAATATAATTCTCCAAACAGTAGAAGAAGTTGAGTTGAAAGCTTTGGCAATTTCAACATTTTCTTGTGTATACATTATCGGGAGAAGGAGGGACCATAGCCTTACTTGCCTAAAGAAAATAGGTGTATACACTTAGTTATAAGAATCGTTCATTTCTTTAAATTTTCAGATTTCACTCCACATTTTGCCACTTATTTATTCCATGGGATTCAATCCTCGAAGTCGAAATTGTATTTTGATTACAGTATATATTTTAATTTGTCTGTGAGAGTCCATTGTGAAAAATTACATCATATAATGCATGGAATTGCTCCAAGCTACTAATTTGAAAATGATATCATCTACAAAAATGATGGATACAGCGATTTTGTTGGTATGAAGACCAGGCATTCGATGAAATGAGTGAGGAAAGTGGAGAAAAAAAAATTGAGCGCTTTATCGTGAAGAAACCATTGTGGCCTGTTCCAAGTCAAGGTATTGTTGAGCATGCCGAACAAAATGGTGGCTTAAGATCCCAGCCAGCTAACAGAATACCTGGTGTTGGCGTAATGGTTAGGGAGGTGGGCTTGGGATCCTAGGATCCTGAGTTCAAATCCCCCTTGGCTGTTGAATTAATACCAGTTGGGGTTGACTCTGCCTGTCATCCCTCTGAGGTTGGCAAAATGAGTGCCAGCTTGCTGGTATCCTGTGTCGGAGTGGCGACCTGTCCAGGATTGTGCCCAATAGCCAGCCAAAGAGACTGCTAAGACAGCACCAACGCCCTGCACAGAGTATGGTCCCAATGGATGGAGCTGAGAGAGAGAGCTCACCAAGATAACGTAAGGCTTATTTTGTTTCTTTCCTTGTGATGAACATCCTCTAGATCAGCATTTCTCAACCGGGGGCCCGTGGCCCCCCAAGGAGGCCATCGGCCTTCGACCCGGGGGCCATGAGCGGACGCCGAAAAACTGCGATTCATAATGCAGAAGCTTGTAATGTACAATTAAGGCGACGAGTCTCCGGTCATAGTGTGAAAGTATAAAGGGTAGATGAGTTTAACCACGATTTTAAAAGAGAAGGCGGAGCCCACAGAACATTCATAGTAAACCAATGTTTACAAAAACGTTAGAATTTTGTTTTTTTTCTCAGATGTCGAAGGTTCGAAAATGGAATGACAGCTATGTCAAGTTTGGATTCACGAATGTGAGTCGAGATGGCGTGGACTGCGCGCAATGTCTGCACTGCTCGGTCGTGATGTCAAATGTGTCACTACGTTTTTCCAAACTTTCAAACCATCGTGCCAAGATGCATCCCGGAAGGAAGGAAGATAATATCGACGCTCTGTCTGCGAAACGATCACGATATGACCGTGAAGCGACACTTCCCAAATTTGGATTCCGGCCAGAAGAAAAACCTGCTCTTCAATCCAGCTACGAAGTGGCATACCGAATTATGAAGTGCAAGAAGCCGCACACCATTGCTGAGGACCTTATCAAGCCATGTACAGAGAAAATGGTGGAATTGATGATCGGACCAGAGGCGAAAAAGAAGATCCAGCAAGTTTCGCTCTCTAATGACACGATCCGACGACGGATTGACGACATGGCCACTGATGTGTGCGTCAAGTTTCCTCCGAAATCAAACAAAGCACGCTCCAGGCTAGCCTTCAATTAGCAGAGTCTACCGACACCGCCCTGGAGAGCCAGTTGATCGCCTTCGCTCGCTACGAGAGAAAGGGAAAGATGAAGGAAGAGTTCTTGTTCTGCAATACCCTACCAACCACAACGACAGCGGCAGATATCAAAGCTGTTGTGGACTCTTTTTTTTTTTTTTTTTTTTTTTTTTTTTGAAGCTAATGGACTCGGTTGGCAGAATTTCAAGCACATTTGTACTGATGGTGCCCCAGCGATGGTTGGCGTCAGAGGAGGGTTCGTCGCGCTTGTGAAGAATGAATGGCCCCATGTGACGTCCTCCCACTGTTCGCTACACCGATATGCTCTTGCGTCAAAGACTCTTCCGCCTCGTTTGCTGGAAGTCATGGACGTCGCGGTCAAAGTGATCAACTTCATTCGTGCGAAGGCCAAAAATCATCGGCTCTTCCAACTCCTGGCCAACGAAATGGGAGCCGAACATGTTGGACTTCTGTTCCACACCAAAGTCCGTTGGCTATCGCGGGGGAAATGCCTCTCTCGGCTGTATGAACTCCGGGTTGAGGTGGAAATCTTCCTGCGAGACAACGAAAACAACCTCCATGTCCACTTCGACAATGAAGAGTTTGTCATGATGCTCGCCTACCTGGCCGATATATTCGGCCGACTCGACAAAATAAACCAGTCCTTGCAAGGCTAATGTGACAGTCAGTGACGTTCAAGACAAGCTTGCCGGACTGTCTGCTGGAATGGAAGTCTGGCAGGCACGAATCAAGGCCGGGTCCACTGCCTTGTTTCCTTTCTTGGACGAGCACCTGCAAACGCAGAGGATTGAGCTTCCTGTCGGCATCAAAGATTGCATCACTAGACATCTCGACAATCTCTCCGCTGAGTTCAAATCGTATTTCAACGATGCACCCTTGGATGTTCCGTGGCACAAAGACCCGTTTAATGCCAAAATTGAACCTACTGAAGACGAAGCAGAGGAGCTAGCAGAGTTGAAGGTTTCAAAAGCAATGAAGCTGGTCTTCAGTAACAAAGAAGACCACTCCACCTTCTGGTTGTCTGTTCAGGATGAGTATCCACTACTCAGCAAGAAGACATCCGTAATGCTCATTCAATTCGCCACAACATATCTTTGCGAATCTGGATTTTCTGACCTTGCGACCATTAAAACGAAGTCCAGAAACCGTCTTGACGTTGGGAACGATATTCTCTTTGCTGTGTCCAAGACGGAGCCGGACATAAGAGGCCTTGTCAGACAAGCCCAACAGCAAGTGTCTCATTGATTGTATTGCTTAGAAAATGTTTACTTTGATTTATCTTTTAAGACTGAATACATAAATTTCATAAAACGAAATCTGCATCTTTTATTGAAGGGCAGGGGACCACGAATGTTAAGCGACTCGGTAGGGGGGCCATGGGTCATCAAAGGTTGAGAAACGCTACTCTAGATTATCCTCAAAAGGGGTGATTAAATTTACGCAAATACCGTTTTCATTCATGCACTCCCTGGAGTTGTCTTTGTATCCATGCATAGTTTGGGACCGCTATGTTTCACTGTTTTGGAGTTATGGAGGAGACACACTGACTGATACACAAACATACACACATACACACTGACATTTATTATTATTATAAATAAATAAACCTTTTAAAAAGGTAAGAAATGTGTTTGATCTATCTGCCTCCTGTGCATGTGCTGTCAATTTTTAACCTCCGCCATCTTCGAAGATGGATGGAGGTTACTGTTTTCACCCCTTTCTGTTTGTTTGTTACCTTCGCTTTCTGCGAAAGGTTATGTTTTGGTCGCTGTGTATTTATTTATTTGTGAATATGTGTGTTTGTTTGTTATTCGCATAACTCAGTATTAAACCGAATTGCATGAAATTTAGTGGAATGATTCGTGAATATCCAAGGACGATTTGATTAGATTTTGGGAGCGATCGGGTCAAAGGTCAAGGTCATGAAAAGGTAAAAAACATTCTTTTGAGCATAACTTCCTTCATAATACAGCTATCGACATGCAACCACCACCATATTGTTCCATGACGAGATACCTTTCGGATATATAGTGTCGGATTTGACGTAACGTCATCGGAAGTGCGTCTAAATGACGTAAATTTTCATTTTTCGATCTCATCAGTTTTGATCATACCGTTTTGTAGGACTTACCTTAAGGACGTCACACACCAAATTTGACTTTGATCGGACTGACCGTTATGACGTCATTGACGTTTGAACATGACATTTTTCAATTGTGGCTAAAATGTCCTGATATTTTACATTCAAATATCTATATAATTTAGAAAGCAAAGTCTCCCAAATCCAGGTATTAGGATCAGAACCAAAATATCTGTTTACTGATGTACAGGTTTTGCCAATTAACTCTGTAGTCAAGGTCAAGGTCACACTCAAGGTCAAAATATACTTGTAGGCATAGCTTCAGATCTAATAGAGCTATTGACATGAAACCAACGTTAAAACGTTCAGTGAACTACGAGCTTTCAGAATGGTAGTCCCCGATTGGACGTGACGTTCCCGGAAGTGCGTCAAAATGACGTCATTTTTCAACTTTTTAACTTTTCAGTGTTTATCATTCCATTTTGTTGGATTGCCTTCAAGGAGGTTACACACCAAATTTGACGTCAATCGGACTGACGGTTGTGACGTCATGGACATTTTAAAATGACGTTTTTCAAATGTGCCCGGAAAAAAGTTGCGGCGGCGAAGGTATGCGCTCTACCGAGTGCCCGTTCTACTTTGTTTGTTTGTGAACAGTATTACGGAAAAACTCCTTGACGGATTTCGACGAAACTTGGTGGGGGGGGGTTAGGTATGGTCCAAGGATCATGCCATTAAATTTTGGACTTGGTCCCCCCCCCCCAAAAAAAAATTGTTGGAGAAAATTTTTTTTTTTTTGCATTTCTACATGTTTTAAGTGATTTCCAACCCCCCCCCCCCAAAAAAAATTGTTCGAGAAAAAAAAATTTTTTTTTTTGCATTTCTACATATTTTAAGTGATTTCCAACCCCCCCAAAAAAAAATTTAGAGAAAAAAATTTTTTGCAACTTTTTTTTCAACAAAATTTCGATTTTTTTTTTTTTTTTTTTTTTTTTTATTTTTATTTTTTTTTTTTTGCATTTTTACATGTTTTAAGTGATTTCCACCCCCCCCCCCCAAAGAAAAATGTTGAAGAAAAGAACTATAACTGTCAGCACTGTTGACATATTTAATGAATAAGATATAAAGTTCACTTGAGTGACCCATCAGTATTGGCGGCAGAGCTTTTGCACTCTACCGAGTGCTCCCCCCTCTAGTTTATTTGTGTGACCTTGGGAAATGGTAAAGTGTAGACTAATTCAAGTGAACGCAATAAGTAATTGGAAACCGTTTGGCCGTTTCCTGGGACAAAGGATCCCGGCGCTGGTTCCCCATGTTAACGGGGGCTGTCTGACATGACAATATTAAAGCATGTTATAAATAAAAATAATCATTTTTAATGATAGGTAATGACATAAAAAAATACAATAAACTACCCACTCGCCATTGCATTCGGTCAGAGCTCGCATTGGAGCTACTTCTGGGAGGATGTGCCAGGCTGTGGCTCGTCCTTGAAAACTGCAGGTTTCTTGAAGAAGGTATCCAGACTGAACTGAGAAAATGGTTCTCATGGGTGAGATGCTCAAACCCAAGCTCTAACCAATATCAATCTGACGTTCACCTACCTCCACACGCCTTATCACCTGCAATATTACATGCTTGACTGTTTGGCCACATTTCAGTAATATCACTCGCAGGATAATTTTCAGACACTATGGGTTAAAAATGCTTGCAAAACGAGGCAAAAAGAGTTAGCACAGTGGAGTAAGCACAATTTTGCAATAAGTGTTCAAAATTGGTGGAGGCTTATGCTGACTGGTGCAGCGCCAACCATTGTTCACCTTCCTCATTGGTCGAGTGTGCGGCTCTAACGTGTGCTTGTTCTTGCGTGGAACTTTTGAACTGTTTTATGGATTTGAATCAACTTTTTTTTGTTTTATAGTTAAAAAAAAAAAATCCCTCAGGAAAATTTGTGCTATAATAAAACAGCATTATAAGAGGCAACGTCATATGAGGTATGCCTGCATGTGTCCTCGTGTGAATTTGATTGTAATCATTTGGGGGAAAACCCAAGCAAGCGAACCGTGATCAACCAAGCTTGCGGGTGGAGAAAAAACAAAAGTACATTATTCATTCGTAATCACGGATGTTTTGTGGTACCTGTTTCACTTTAGCTTTGGTTGTGTTTCAACAGCTCTATAGAGGAGTTGTAACGAATTTTTGGAGAATCGTTACTTCGGAATATAAGACTATTTGTTGGTTGCTGTTGATAAAGATTTTTTTGGTGACTTCAGACCCAAGAGAGGGCTAACAGCACTTGGAGCTTTTTCAATCAGAGAAAGATTTGAGAGATTCGGAGTTTGACTTTTCTTTGTGGTGTGGTGTGGTGTGTAGATGGACGCTATGCGGCTGCCATCAGAGGTGCAGAAGTTCTGGCACCACGAGGGCCATCCAGATGTGAATTGTAAAGAGTGGCGTGGAACTGAGATTCAGCTGTTATTGGAGATTGCTGAGAAGCATGGCAACATCAACTGGCAAGCTATTGCAAGTGAAATGGGTGTAAGAAAATATTATAATATACAGTACAGTGTTGAAATTAATTTTGAAAATATTCAAGTGATCCAGAGACTAGATAGTGATGTATTATTGGTGTATAATAGATTGTTATCGCCAGTACAAATGAAAAGGCTTAAGTTGTACAGTGCATGAATTGAACGTTTTGCTTTTGAGCCCTTTGTGATACACAGAGCATTACTTCTTGTTTTCATGCTGCCATATCAATTTTTTTTCCAAGTTCAATGTTTGTAGAATGTTGTTCAAAATGCAGCCTCAAATTGTTCTGAATCTCTACCATGCTTCTATAATATTATCTCTTTCTGTTGTCAGACATTGTCATTGATTGTTGCTGAACAATTCAAACCTCAATTCATTTTTAAAGAGAACGTACGTTTCCAGCTCTGTTTCACCTCCTATTTTTAGTCTGATGCCTATTTAAACCTTTTGTTTTTGGTTACTTCTTCACAGCAACAGGAGCTTTCAAACATCTGCACATCCACTGCAACCTCGGGGGGGGGGGGGGGACAATAATCGAGAGACTGAAAAAACAGGCAGAGGAGAAGGAAAGTGTTCTTGCATTAACTTCGCACCTGGATGTACAGCAAAGTTGTTGACAGAATTTGTATTCAACCATCTTGTATGTAAAGAGCACTTGCGCTTCTTAAAATGATCAGAACCCTTCAATTTTTGCTTTCCACATTTTCCACATTTTCCACATGTATTATCAACTTTGCCAGTTTCATGTACCCTTTTCATCGTGTTTGATAAAACTCTTGAAGTAATGGAGTGTTGCTGCAATTTTTTAGATGGAATGTCCTTCACAATAGCAAGCCGATATTGTATTACTTGATGGCCAAAAGTGATCGAACCACTTTGTGGAATGTGAAGTACTCTTCCCCGAAATGGAAACGGTTTTTCTGTTGCTTGCTTTGACCAGATTGCCCTTGCTTTTGCCATGAGTGTTGTCAACTTTATCAACTTGTGGCTCACACACACTGTCCTGAGAAGAAGAATCTGCAGTTGCTGCATTGTGTCTGAATACATTTGTCGTGTTTTCTATTCTAGAACATCATATTCTCAGCATCAACATTATTGGCATTTACTGCAAGGAAGCTGAAGCACAAGGTTTGTTGCTTCCATACTGTAGGTAGGTCAGTGGCATCTTCTGGTTTTTTTTTTTTTTTTTTTTGTAACCACCTCCGGTCTACTCTGATCCTTGCCGAATAAATTTATTTTAATTTGGCGTGAATAATTATTGGTTGAGACAGTTGCATTACAAAGCATGGTCCATGGAAAACGCATGGTTCCTGGGAAAGGCAATTTTCCAAGTTTTTCCTCAAAACCAGTTGCCGACTGGGCATCCTCCATCATGCAAAGTCATTCCTTGGCACACGTGAGCTTCTAACACCATACAAAGTTTTTATCCGCATCCTGATGGAGTGCTGCTCTCCCCTCTGGGCTGTTGCTTCTGCCTCACACCTTGTTTGGCTTTACACTGGAAACCAAGGCTTTTAGGATCATTGGCATCTCCAGCGATGAAGCTGAGTCTCTTTGTGTCTCTCACTCACCACAGACAGGTCGGTGGTCTTTGTCTTCTGTCTCCTCTCCGGCCTTGACCCCCCCACCCCCCAGCTCTGTCTGTGCTCTGCCCCACCCTATTTTTCCACAGGGGGCTCAAGGTCCACCAGCAACCTCCTTCTGGTGGAACTGCCAAAATTAAGAATTACTGCTCACCTTCACTCATTCATTCCTCTTTTTTCCCCCACCTCTGGACAAACTCCCATCCTCTCTTCAATCCCACTCTTCCCTCCAGGTCTTCAAAACAGCTGTTCTCCACCATCTCATATCTTCCCCCATCCAAAATCATGATCTTTTCTACCCTCCTTAATCCACCTCAACCCCACCTCCCTCAAATTTCCTGCTTTCCTGCCTGAAAGTCCCTATCGTGTCCATTTTGTTTACCCTGTGTACCCAGGGGTGCAAATTAACGGTCGCCAATGGCGCCTAACTTTTGTGCTGGGCGGGTACACAATACTGCCTTACCTGCCCGGCTGGCGAATCACCGGTGATTCCTGTTATTTCGTACAATTTGTATTAGCTTCTCTACTAGTTTTCTCAACTAGAACTACTGTTTTTGTCTGCAGAAATCCGTAGAAATCACCGGTAATTCTGCGGTGGCCATTTTGTCTGTTTTCATCTCGTTCCAAATCACGCGTGATTGCGCTAGATTTCACTGTTTGGACGCATTTTCTCATGCCCAGGTTGGTTAAATGAGTGAATTTGGGTGAATGAGTGAGTTTCATGGGTGAGGTTAGGTGAATGAGTGAGTTTGATGAGGCTTTTGGATGAATGAGTGAGTTTGATGGGTGAGGTTGGGTGAATGAGTGAGTTTGATGGGTGAGGTTGGGTGAATGAGTGAGTTTGATGTGTGAGGTTGGGTGGATGAGTGAGTTTGATGGGTGAGGTTGGGTGGATGAGTGAGTTTATATGTGATGTTGGGTGGACGAGTAGTACCCCCACCATTGTCCATCACCCACAACCTCCCCCCCATCGTCCATCAGCCACAACCACCCCAGCACCCACAAAAATGCCCCCCCCTGCCCCCCCACCACCCACAACCTCCTCATCCCTGCATCATCCCCCCACCCCACCCCACTCATCAAACTCACTCATCCATCCATCCAACTCACTCATCCACCCAACCTCCTCCATCAAACTCACTCATTCTGCAAACCTCCTCCATTAAACTCACTCATTTAACCAACCTCACTCATCAAATTCACTCATCCAACCAACCTCATCCATCAAACTCACTCATCCAACCAACCTCATCCATCAAACTCACTCATCCAACCAACCTCATCCATCAAACTCACTCATCCAACCAACCTCATCCATCAAACTCACTCATCCAACCAACCTCACTCATCAAACTCACTCATCCAACCAACCTCACTCATCAAACTCGCTCATCCAACCAACCTCACTCATCAAACTCGCTCATCCAACCAACCTCACTCATCAAACTCGCTCATCCAACCAACCTCACTCATCAAACTCGCTCATCCAACCAACCTCACTCATCAAACTCGCTCATCCAACCAACCTCACTCATCAAACTCGCTCATCCAACCAACCTCACTCATCAAACTCGCTCATCCAACCAACCTCACTCATCAAACTCGCTCATCCAACCAACCTCACTCATCAAACTCGCTCATCCAACCAACCTCACTCATCAAACTCGCTCATCCAACCAACCTCACTCATCAAACTCGCTCATCCAACCAACCTCACTCATCAAACTCGCTCATCCAACCAACCTCACTCATCAAACTCGCTCATCCAACCAACCTCACTCATCAAACTCGCTCATCCAACCAACCTCACTCATCAAACTCGCTCATCCAACCAACCTCACTCATCAAACTCGCTCATCCAACCAACCTCACTCATCAAACTCGCTCATCCAACCAACCTCACTCATCAAACTCGCTCATCCAACCAACCTCACTCATCAAACTCGCTCATCCAACCAACCTCACTCATCAAACTCGCTCATCCAACCAACCTCACTCATCAAACTCGCTCATCCAACCAACCTCACTCATCAAACTCGCTCATCCAACCAACCTCACTCATCAAACTCGCTCATCCAACCAACCTCACTCATCAAACTCGCTCATCCAACCAACCTCACTCATCAAACTCGCTCATCCAACCAACCTCACTCATCAAACTCTCATCCAACCAACCTCACTCATCAAACTCTCATCCAACCAACCTCACTCATCAAACTCGCTCATCCAACCAACCTCACTCATCAAACTCTCATCCAACCAACCTCACTCATCAAACTCGCTCATCCAACCAACCTCACTCATCAAACTCGCTCATCCAACCAACCTCACTCATCAAACTCGCTCATCCAACCAACCTCACTCATCAAACTCACTCACGTGAGTATATTAAAAGTGTTTGATATCAAATTTGTGACTTTTGTCTTTGTTTTATCGGGCCGGTAGAAATTCTGCTGAGCCGGTAACTTTTTCTAGTCACCGGCCCTGCTGGCCGGTGGATAAAAATGTTAATTTGCACCCCTGGTACCCCACCCCCATCCCTCTCCCTTCCACAGATCTCCTAATGTCTGTTCACTACTGTTTTGTGCTTGACTTTCCCACCCCTCTTGTCTCCTGCTCCCTTTTTGGTATATGTTCTGTGTGTTGGCTCTCATACGAGCCTTGACAATGTATACAAAAAATGGAATTCATTTGTCTTGACGAGAGACCAATGTATGGACTTTATTTTAATTTGAGTTGTTGCAATAAAAAGTCTGGACGACACTGTCTCCTTGTTAAGAGAACTTCATTGCTCATCTTCTGAGTTGGAATGGTGCAGCACAATTAACTCTGAGCTGTCTGGTCTGGATTTGATTCTCGGCCCCACTATAAGCTGTTGGATTTTTGTTTTGCAGGTAGAGCATTGCATTACATTGTGCCCCTTTTGGCATACTTTGTGATGCACTGCCCTACTTGCAAAACACATGTTAAAAATGGTAATTATTTTGAGACAGGTTTTTTTTCTTCCCCCCCCCCCCTCCCCCAACAAAACCTTGGAGTAAAATCTTGATTACTGGGAGTTCAAGAAGAAGACTGAAGCCCATTGACATTTCGTCAAAACAGCACCCCGTGCACATCCCACAAGCTTCCACATTTCAATGGCAGAAATACACATGACCAAACAGATTGCTGTACCTATAGATGCCACCTGGCTTGGCAGTGCTGTCGAAAAATATTTATTGGAGAAATACGAGTATAATTTCCTTTTGCTCGGGAGGTGGTAATAACGCCACTGCATCAAATCTTCCACTTGTCATTGCATCAGCTAATGGTGTCGGCCTTCTGTGCATAAATGTAGATTGATTTCCAATTTCAACATTGCCATCAGTCAAGCTTTTTACCCACCAGCGAGTGTTTCTTCTCAGAATGTATAGTTTATAAGGTTTTTCCACATTTATAACTGAGCGATGCTGCTGAAATCAACTTGCTGTCAGTTTTTCCCAATCATCTAGTATATCTGGCCTTTCCTATATATTTATTCCATATTCATGCTTCTTTTCTGGAGGCTTCTCTACTTTTATTGCTGTTTTTGTCCACAGACTCAACGCACAGCATTTCAGTGCCTCCAGCAATACCAGAAGAACAATGGTGGTTTCCGAAAGAGTGTTTTTACGGAGCAAGAGGACACTTTACTCACACAGTTGGTTAAGAAATGGAGAATTGGCAATCACATCCCATTCACACGAAGTGAGTAAACATCACATCAGAAATGCTGAGCTTGCAAAATATTGTTCTACTTTGGTGTGATTAATTTATTTTCCCAGCATTGGCTGCAGTACAATCCTACAAAGAGGTAGGGGCTGTAGCTCTGCTAAGCTCATGCCTTATAGGTGGCGTCCATACAATTACTTAGCCAGAAGAGCCTTTTAAATATTTAAATATAAAATTTATTATGCTGTCCTTATCCTGAGTTAAACCTCATCCATTTTGATGTTTGTGCCTTTTGCTATTCTCAGTCTTTTAATTGTAGTATTGCAGTGGTCATGTTTAGCACAAAAATCTTAATGAGATAACTGTCTTTGTGATAACCAAAGGTTCACAAACCAAATAACTTGTATGAAAATGTGTGTATGAATAAGAATTATGACTTACTTGTTGATGCCAGTTTGTAATTTATTATTGCAGTGCTTCACTCCTTAATTTAGTTTGACTATTATGGTAATCCATTATTTTTGGGACTATCACTCTAACAGTTTTAATGTAAACTGTACTTTAATCATAGCCTTTCTTATCTTTATATCATAATTACCATAATAGCTTTTGCTTGTGCAACATATTCTGCTCCAACTTTGCACATCAATGACAATGGATGACTGACATGCAGAAATACCTCTTTACTTAGTTGCATTGATGCTGTGCGCAAAATTTGCAGGGAGGTATACATGGCCAGGACTTGCCAGGTTTCCTTTGTAACTACACAATATTCTCGTGATGCCAGGAGTTCTGATTTATTTTTATTATTCTGATTATATTGTGGTGGCATTGTGATTAAACTTAAACAAGATAGTTCAGTAATGATCAAGATATTAAAATGGGAGATGGGGGGCATTGTCAATGGTGTTCAACACACATTGTTATAGTGACTTTCTTGCTCACCGTGTCTACATGTGAAAAATGCAGTTTGGTGGTTTCACAAAAGGTGTTAAAAATAATAGTTCTGATAACTTTTTGTCCCTCGCTCCTCTGACAAGGTTCGGAGACGAGGGATATTAAAATGAGCTCCGTCCGATCGACCGACCGATCATCCATCCATGTACTTTTGTGTACGTGATATTTCAAAAAATGTTGAACATTTAGCTTTCATATTGCAGATATCGATGCCTCATCACATTATCTCAACCTGACTAAATAACGGCTGTGATTGGCTGAATTGTGTTGCCATGGCAACCATCTCAGTAAATTTGCTTGTGCACGTGATATTTCAAAATCCGTTCAACATTTAACTTTCATATTACACAGATCTATTGCTCATACCACCCAAAAGGCGGAGGACCTAGTTTATTTTGCCTGTAATAAAATTGGCTCCTTGTTTGGTGTAGGTTTTCTTATGTGTTGCTTTAAAACTTAAAACTTTTTGTGTTTTTCCATGAGCAGTGGCAGTGCACCTGCAGTATTATAACCACCCTGAGGCCGCCCATCTTCCTCCTGAAAAAAAAAAAATGAACTTCCAGCAGAAACTCTGCTGGCCATTCCAAACAAGGATTGTAGCACCAGATAATATTGGGAATGAAGGGAAATTCTCATTCAATTAATTATTGTTATGATGTTTGCAGCACGTGGCTGTGGCTTTGCACCAATGTTGGGAGTGTTACAGTTGCATTAGAATTGGCCAGGATGCCAGCGATAACTTGCATGCTCTTCATAAAGGATATTCATAAAGGATATTTAATATCCACCAACTAATGCTAGCCAACAGAATTTCCAGTTTAGCATCCATCCAATGGACTGCACATGATGAATCATCCTGCATGCAAAATATCAGGATGACAGTTTATAGCTAGGCTGAGATTCAATCCTAGGTTAGATTGCTCAGAGGTGAGGGCACATCCCTAGACTATCCTGCTGGCCCATTCTCATAGTTATTTGTGTTGATGGATTGTCCATGCATTTGCGTTGCTTGCAGTTGCTTTTTTTATGGATGGTCGGAGTGCTGTGCAGCTGAGTCATCGCTGGTACCATACACTGAACCCAGAGATTCGCCATGGCAGTTGGGCTCCTAAAGAGGACAAGGTATGTTAGGAGGACTATGTATACCCAGTATGGAGTGGTGCAACTTGAATTTTGTTCATGATGTGGCATTGAGTTTTTTTTTTATGACCCTCACCAGAGGAGAAGGGATTGCATTTGGGCCTGTTTGTTTGTCTGTCTGTTTGTTTATCCTCACAGAACTTTACTATTTTTATTCGCAACCGCTTGTCGGATTGAGACAATTTTCACCATAGGAGTGACGACTTATGTAGAATGTTTTAATTACAATTATGACGTCATAGGTCAGGTGGTGTGGCAGCCATGTTGGAAAAAAATACTTTGGAACTCTATCTCTGAAACTGCTCCATGGGAAAAAATTGAAACTTGGCACATGCCAAGTACTCCCTATGGGAAGTAAGTGTTTTTTTGTCGTTTTTTTGACTGTTATAGGTGGTGGCTTCGTTGTGACGTCATAATTGCATGCGTCGAATGCTTTATCCGATCAGTATGAAAATTTTTGATTAATCTCGGGATAAATTGTGTGGGGGAGAAAAAAATTGATGTCATCGGTCACATGCTTCGG
Organism: Eptatretus burgeri; assembly: GCF_056783735.1. Classification (NCBI taxonomy): domain Eukaryota; kingdom Metazoa; phylum Chordata; class Myxini; order Myxiniformes; family Myxinidae; genus Eptatretus; species Eptatretus burgeri. Next base: position 38,787,441 of record NC_140969.1, on the reverse strand, counting down.
CAGCCATACTTTTTTTTTTTTTTTCTATTTTTTTTTTTTAATTTTTTTTCTTTACATTGAAAACTTTTTTTTTTCCTTTTTTTTTTTTGTACATAATTTTTTTTTAATTTTCCATATTTTGTCAATTCCCACTGTCATATCTGTGAGAAACACCTTGTAACACATCTGTATGGTTGTAGCTTAGGGGTGAGTAGTGTATGTGGAATTTCTATTCAAGACATTACAAGAATAAATCAGGATGAAAACTGCAGTATTAAGGATTTAGATTCGAAGCTTTTAAAAACTGAGAACGTCTGAGGGGAATTACCATGTCCCTGTAAGATTGTTACTAAAAACCCAGCTGGTTCACTAATGACATACAAGAAAGGAGTAATCTACTTATCGAGCTTTGTCTGGACTCTTCTATTACCGTGACTCATAATACCTGCTCCCACCGGCAGCGAAGGGTGCCCATAACCTGACCTTGGGTACCCCAGCAGCACGTATGCAAAATTTGATGGAGATTGGCCCAGCCATTGTTGAGTCTGTAAGATCTGACGTACACACAGGGAATAGCTCTAATAACAGGGTCAGGTCAGGTCAGGTATGGGAGCATGCGCCAGAACAGCGCGTCGCTATGTCCACTTTCTGCCGGTACTCCAGGGGCATCCGTCTGGCCATCCCCCAGGCAGATGCCTGGCCCATCCCCATCTCCTTGAGATGCCGATCAACCTGCTGCCACCACGCGGCACGTAGTCGGCCCATTGGCCTCATCCTCATCAAGCAGGATCAGCGCCAGGAATATGAGCCACGTGTCCATACAACCGCAGCTGACGCTCACGGACTATGCGGGTTACAAATCTCATTTGAGTCTCTCAGCAACCGCTCGTTGGACACAAAGTCTGACCAGAGATAGCCAAGGATTCTCGGAAGAGACCCGGTACCTTAGGAATTAAGTCTCCATCTCAGATCCCTGGTCTGAGTCCAAGTCTCACATCCATAGAGCAAGACTGGAAGCACCAAGGACCTGAAGACTCGGACTTTTGTCCTCCCGCATAGGTACCGGCAGCGCCACACCCCATGATCCAGTGAATCCATGACTCCTCAGGCCTGACCCAGATGTCTGTTGACCTCTGGCTCACAGCCAGCAGAGACATGAATATCACTGCCAAGGTAAGTAAATTTCTCCGTGACCTCAACATCCTCACCACAAACTGGTGCAGACAGGATAGCAGAATCCAAGATGTCATTGAAAGCCTGGATCTTTGTTTGCATACTGAGGCAACTCCAAAGAAGTGCACGAGTGAAAATTGGGTGTTGGGTTAATTTAAACACCACTTTTGAAGATAATTTGAAGCCTGGTGTTGGCTTAGTGGTTAAGGTGGCTGGCTTGGGACCTCAGGGACCTGAGTTCAAGCCACTGTCAACTGTTGAATGACACAAGGTGGGGTTGACTCAGCCTGCCATCCTTCTGAGGTCAGCAAAATGAGTACCAGTGTACTGGGGTCATAACCATTCGGGGTAACCTGCGTCGGAGTGGCGACCCGTCCAGGACTGTATTCCTTGCCAATGCAGGATAGCCACGAGGTATGCATGATGACTCCTCGGCTGCATAGCCTGGGTTTGAATGCCGACTCAGCTATATACTGTCATCCTGGTGTTTCACAGGCAGGGTGAATGAGTGTGCCACCTCTTGGATGGACGTTAAACTGGGCGTCACATCTGCCGGATTTCCCTCTCTCTCTCCTCACTCTCCATTCCTCTCCCTCTCCCACCCCTCTTTTCCTTCCCCACCCCTCGTGACACCTTCCCTTCCCATTTCCTTCCCTTCCCCTCACAATGCCTTCCCTTCTCTTCCCCTCATGCTGTCTTTCCTTCCCATCACTCTGCCTTCCCTCTCCCCCCCCCCTCGGCCACTCCTTAATATCCAGCGAAGCCATGGATTGTATTTGCTCATAAATAAATCCAAGTACTTTTTTTTTGTCCCTATTAAGTTTGCACTCTTGTAAAATATTACCTTTTCCAACTTCTGATGCAACATTCATCTTGTTCGTGTTATCCTAAAAAAGCTTTGTTGTTTTTTTTTTAATATTGATATACTGTGTTTAATTGCCTGTCTTGTCTGCATTAACTATGAACTATATTGACCGTTTTTTTACAGCCATTTTTCCCTGCTGTGCAGGGGTTGGCTTTTTCTTGAGACAATGTTTTATGGCCGGATGCCCTTCCTGACGCCAACCCTGTTCGCCCCTTACGACACACAGGGATATGGTCCACCTATTTTAACCGGGGTATACACCGGGACCAGTACACTGGTACTCATTTCGTCGACCTCGGAAGGATGACAGGCTGAGTCAACCCCCTGGTGTTAATTCAGCAGCCAACGGGGCTTGAACTCAGGACGCTGGGATCCCAAGCCACCACCCTAACCACTAAGCCAACACCAGGCTTATTAACTTTGGACTGACTTTGGCAAATAATAAATTTTGAAATGAATTGAGAAATGAAAATTAAACAAGATGGAGAGAAGATGTGAAGCGTTGTCATCCTCCTTTTTTTTCTACTATGAGGTCCATTTTTCATATGTTCAGTTGCTCATTGAAGCTGCGAGGAAGTATGGGAGGTGCTGGTGGATGGTGCGTGAAGAAGTTCCTGGGAGGTCGGCCTCGCAGTGTCGTGAAAGGTGAGCTTGAATTAAAAAAAAAAAAATGTTCTTGGCAATAGTTGTTGATACCTCTGCAATACAATTATTACCTCTGCCACAAAAAATGGACAGAGGTTATTTTTCCATGTCTCTGTCTGTCTGTCTGTTGGCATGATATCTCAAAAAGTTGTGGATGGATTCGGACAAAATTTGGTGGACACGTTGAGTGAGTGACAATAATTAATTGATTAGATTTTGATGCATATCCAGATCCTTAAATGAGAATTAAACTTTTGTGAGGTGATTCTTCACCATTGAGAGATCGGACCACACGCACACGCACATGCACACGCACACGCACACACACGCACACGCACGCACACGCACGCACACGCACGCACACACACACATATACACACATACACACATACACACACCTATCCCTTCAACTCCATACAGCAAAATTACTAAAACAATAGGGGCTATGACATTTTTTTTTCCTCTTGTTTCAATGTGAACATGCTTGATACATATTTTACTTGGTGGACAGGTTGGGTATGTGTGAAAGACTTATTGATTCGATATTGATGACAATCAGGACCTAATAGTTCAACCATCGTTTTGATGGTTGGGCACCTTGATGGCGATCCTGGCAGGGTGCAAGGCCTACAGCCCGATGTGTGAATGACCTGGTGGCCGCCTGGTCTCCAGCGGTGGTTCAACCCTGTGGAGAACTAGTCACATTTTCGGGTGGTCAGTTCACCATGGACAAGCACCTCCACTCAATGTGGTGTGTGATCTTGGAAGAGGTTTTCTCGGTGCGTTGAGATTACCAGGCAGGCCTGCCAGGGCTCTGCTTCAAGATCCACCCTCCCAGGTTTAACATCCACCTGGATTGGGCGGACACCATTGTTTTGATGATCCAAGCTAGTTATTGTACTCAATCACCAACACATTTGGCAGTGGGCCTCAGATTATTTATATTGTCTCGTGTACAGGTGCTGTGCTGTGTGTGGAATGAAACCGTATGAATTTGGAATGCCAGAAGTAACCAACTCGGCAGCAACCCCATCTCTTGCCATGATTAATTGCACTCGTGAAGATGAAACTGAGTGATTTAAGAGGCGATCTTTATTCTAATCCATTAATCACCACGATCGTTAATGTAGCGATGAGAAGAATGGACTCGGAATTTCACACACTATCCGCAAGAAAGCACAAACTGACATTCATGTTTGCCAGATTAATCGCAATATTACCCTTGCATAGTCAAATGTAAGAGGGTTTTGAATTGAGAGGTATGAAGGGAAGGGTGTGAAGATGAGTGGTGGGGGGAATGTTACAATATTAACTAGAATGGCACTCGGAAGAGCGCATATCTCGCCAGGCTGAACAGTTTATGTTTTGTATCCCACTGATAGATCGGATCTACATCCGAACCTTAACCAAAATATAATTGGCTTGTTCTTGTCACCTACAAGTGTTTGTGAGCACAATATCTCAAAACGTTGTGGATGGGTAACGACAAAACGGGTTGACGGGTTATGATTCCTCCACAAGGTTTTGTCATAACCCGTCCACGTTTTGAGATGTCATGCTCATAAACGGACATTCCATCTCCACAGACAACAGACTCATAAACAGAGACAGACAAACAAATGGGTGAAAACATAACCTCCATCCACCTTTGGTGGTGGGGGTAATAATTCATGTTGTCCTTGTGTAAGTGCACACAATTCCATTTTGTTTTTTCTTTGTTTGGCAGGTATATGAACTCCCTAAACTGTCAGTTTCGCCGTGGAACTTGGAGTCACATTGAGTTGGAGAAGCTTATCCAGCTCGTCAAGAAGCATGGAGTTGGTATGGTGTCGCATGTAGATATTAAGTGATTGCATGAGTGTGAACAGACACACACACACACACACACACACACACACACACACACACACACACACACACACACACACACACGCACACACGCACACACACCTATCCTTGCTGGTTACTGCTCTTTCTCTCTTTTGCCTTTTCCGTTGTTTGTGTCCAACTGCTTCATTGTTGATTCGTTGCTTTTTATAATTTACCAAATTTGTTGTACACCTTTCCTTTTGAAGTCCATATCCCAGCGATGCATGTGATGTACCATCACAGATAGCAAAGCACCATATGCTTTGGAGTGGTATGCAGCATGGAGTATTGAGATTTGATGATAATCAAAATACCATGAGGTAAAGAGGTTTTATAAGGGGGATTTGTGCGGAAGGGGGGTGGCTTATAAATGTTCCCATTTTCATCATGTATGTAAATGGGCCAAAACCTTAAATTGCATTTCTTATTCATAGCTTGTTTAGATTGGTATTTACAATCGGTCACTACTTATGGCATTTTTCTGATTACTAGTCAAAATTCTGCAGTAAGTTTTGCCATTTGTATTTGAGACATGAGCATGTTTTAATCTTTTTTGAGATAATCTGGCATATACAGGATGGTACAAAAGTCTGAGTCCACTTGAATCGATGTCAAGCTTTCTTGAACGATTATTTCAAACAGTGAGTATAATCTTCTGCCCTTTGATATTAACTTGACCTGGGAATTATTCCACAGACACCTGTTCACTCTATTACACACAGATTCAGACCATCTCGTCTTCAATTATTACCCTTCCTCCCACCACTGGTACACCGAATCCTATGGTGATGTAGTTGTCTTGAACAACTTGCCTTCTTTTCCTGGAAGACAAATCTGACTGAAGGCAACTTCGGATCACTCCACAAAATCTGCAACTTTCACTCTTAGGAGAACCAACAAACAACATCTTGACAACCTCAAGACTAAACTTTCAAACTTGTCTCCTAAAAAAAAAACCTGGTGGCACCTTGTTATTTCTTTCTCTGGAGTATGCTCCCGCAACATGCCTTTCATCACTTCAAATGGCAACACAGCCGACTCAGCTCGTGAGAAGACCGAATGCTTCATTTCTGTGTTTGCTTCCAAATCTTGTGTACCCAGCCCCTCCCTTACTTTACCCACTCCACCCATCAGTTGTACCCAACTGCTTATGGACGCTGTCTTTTTCATCTGAAATGATGGACAAATATCTGGAAACCCTTGACTCTGATTCTGCAACTGGTCTTGATGGCATCAGCACATGTATCCTAAAAAAACTGCTCTGCCGCTTTTGCACATCCTGCTCTGTTTATCCTATAATTGTACTAAGTCATCTTCCATCCACTTGGAAGTCAGCCAACATCACTGCATTACCAAAACCAGGTGCAAAAATGAATCCCCCAAATGACAGACCTATCAGCTTGTTTCTAATATATAATCAGCGAAGTCTTGGAATCCATCATCGGATTTGACATGAAATCCTTCCTTTTCTCGAACGGCCTCATCTCAGAACATCAGTTTCGATTCAGACCCGGTCATTCTACCCTTGACATGCTCCTGCTTTGATAATGGATGGAGGCTCTCAATCTCAGACATGTGACCATGGCAGTCTCTCTGGACATTGCTTGAACATTCGGTAGTCTGGCACCCCCTCCCCCTTTGATCTCCCAACTCTCTTTCTATTGCATCCAAGGCTAACTGACTTCCTCTGCTCTCATAACCAATGTGTGGCTCTCAACGGGATCTTCTCATCTCTTTTTGTAAAGGCTGGAGTGCCCCAATCCAGTGTTCTGGGCCCAGTCTGATTTCTAATGTTCATCAACGATATTTCTAACTGGAAAATACTCTTTCTCTTTCCTGATGTCACCTGCTGCTGTAACATCCCTCATCCTTCAGAGGCATGCATCAGCCTCTTCCCGCTTTACAGACCTTGATATAATCAGGAGCTGCTAAAATACTTGGAATATGTATTTCAATCTCGACAAATCTCTCACTCTCATTTTGTTTCTCCAGAAAGACCGTCTTGCGAACCCTCCAATCGACTTTCTTAACAATCCTCTTGAAGTTCAGTCTCAAATTTTGAGCCTCACTATCAGCCACAATCTTTCTTGAGGAAACTACCTATCAATGTTGGCCTCCAAAGCCAGTCGCTGACTGGACATCCTCTGTCGTCCGTCTTTCCTGGGCACGTGTACGTTTATCGACCTAGAAGGCCTTGATCCGCAGCTTGATGGAGTATTACTTTCTCTTCTGGACTGGTGGCTCTGCATCACACCTTGCTCAGCTTGATGCCATGGAAACCAAAGCCTTCAAAGTCATTGGAATCTTCTGTGATGAAGCTAAGTCTCTGGGTCTATCACACTCACATCACAGACAGGTCGGTAATCTGTCTTGTACCACCTCCTTTCTGGTCTTTCACCCTCTGCTCTTTCTGTTCTCTGTGCCAAGTAGCTCACAGTCTGCCATTAACACCCTTTTGGTCAGCTCCCAAAATCCAGACTTGCTGCTCACCTCCATTTATTTGATTCTCTATTTTTCCCACCTGTGAAACCAACTTCCTCAAGTCTCTTCAATCTCATTCTTCCCTCCAGGGCTTCAAGGCAGCTGTTCACCACAATTATACTCTTTACTACCCCCATTAACCCTCCCCAAGCCTACATCTTTCCAGTTTTACCTTCCACTTCTGTGATTGAGTTATCAGCTGTATCCATCTTGTTCACACCATGTCCTCCCCTTGCTCTCATTCTTTCCCACATTCCTTTTTTTTTTACCTCTGCTGCCAAAGGTGGACGGAGGTTATGTTTTCACCCTTGTCTGTTTGTCTGTGAGTTGGATATCTCGAAAAGGTATGGACGGATCCAGCCGAAATTTGGTGGACAGGTTTCGTGTGTGGCAAGGACAAATTGGTTTGATTTTGGTGACGATCTGGATAGGAGAATTTTTTTTTAATTTAAGTGATTCTTCACCATTGAGAGATGGGGCCAACGAGTCTATATAGCATATTTCAAAAAGTTGTGGACTGATTATGATGAAACTTGGTGGATGAGTTGGGTCGGTGACGAGAACAAGCCATCTACATTTTGGTTTATATTAGGTCTGGATGCAGATCCGGCCTCTCAGTGGGATGAAAAATGTAAACTGTTCAAGTTGGCGGAGGTATGCACTCGACCGAGTGCTGTTGTATTTCTCCAAGGCCTCCTCTATTTTGTCCATCATCCCTGCTACTGGTGTGCCCCCCTCCACTCTCTTTCTACTTTTATTTTCATTTTGTTATGTCCTGATCCATTCTGTGTTCTCGCTCCTCCACGAGCCTTGACACTATCGTGTGTGTGTGTGTGTGTGTGTGTGTGTGTGTGTGTGTGTGTGTGTGTGTGTGTGTGTGTGTGTGTGTGTGTGTGTGTGTGTGTGTGTGTGTGTGTGTGTGTGTGTGTGTGTGTGTGTGTGTGTGTGTGTGTGTGAGAGAGAGAGAGAGACACCAATAACACCAAAACTACGAGGCCAATTGCCACCAAACTTGGCATATGGATCAAGTTCGAACTCGTGAACATGGACTACTGGGTTTCATCTGTAGTCGTGGGAGTTAGGGAGGGAAGGTCGACAAAAAATCTCGATGCAAATGTGTATTGTGTTGCGCCACCCAGTGGTGGTGGCAGAGGGTATTACAAGTCAGCTTTGGAAATAACTTGCATCTTTTTGCAACGTGCATGTCCCAAGAGAGTGGGAAGCCCCAAAGCCAACCTCCATTATTCAGGGGAGGCAGGGAAAGGGGGGGGTGGGAATCTGGAAGGAGGGGGAGGGGAAGGGGTGGGGTATGGGTCTGGAGGGAGGGTGGGGTGTGTGGAGGCAGGGGGAGGGGAAAGGATGGGAGGAGGGACCCATCATGACTGGGCAATGCCAGGCACCCTTGCTAGTACAACCAGAGTTGGTGTCAAAGCCACCCAATGCTCGCCTGTTTAAACATTTATCGTTTTTAATAGACTCGTCTAATAATTAATATTTTTTTATAAAGCATTGCAGTGAAGTCTGGTCCAAATAATTTTAAAGCAATATATGTATTTGTATATTGTAATCAGTAACAAGAGCGCAAGTGAGCACAATATACACCCGAACAAGTAGGTATATACAGAATTGTGCTACTACATAGAAAACAGCATCCTGGTTACCATGGCAACCTCTTTAGATGACGAACGTATGTCACGACACACCGTCTCCACAGTCTGTACCTATGTACCAAATATGAAACGTGAAAGTTGAAAACTTTGGGAGTTGGAGTGCGGACAGAAACGGATGGAAAACAGCATCCTGGTTGCCATGGCAACCACTTTCGATGACGAACTTATGTCGCGACACACCGTCTCCGCAGTCTGTACCTATGTACCAAATATGAAACGTGAAAGTTGAAAACTTTGGGAGTTACCGGCATGAGAAAATTCCGCGAATTCGCGGAATTTCGCGAATTTATTCACCCAGGAACGTTCCTGAGTTAAGCACAAATCCGTTGAGAAAAAATCGGGGGTATGGGGGGGTTAAGTAAATTGTTGGGAGTGATTTCACGCTGTCGACGATCTTTATAAAAAAAAGTATTCTGAGGTCCCTAATACAGATTCCCGGCACTCTGCACTGACGTCATTGCCAGATTCATTAACATAACATTCGGACCACCTCGCCGCATTACTCCTGAAACTGTCACAGCAGCATTAATCGAGCTAGCCTAGAGGCGTGGTGTTCCGAGTGTGCAAGGCCAAGGTCGCTTCTAAAACATGGCCGCATTCAGTAGCCGCATGCTGTCCCGGGATTGTGATGCTTGTTTGGCTGCACTAATTGACAAGACTTGCAAGAATTCCTGGAAGTGGGAATGGCTGGAGCGTATGCCATGCGGTACGGTGGCTTGTGGGGCTTTCATTCAAAAGATAGCCCAGCCAGGAAAGGCTGTATGCACATGGTGCTCAAAGGAGATTGTTTATGGAGGACGTGGGTACAAGTCATTGGAATCCCAAGCGGAGAGCAAGAAGCATCGTGATATTCAGAGAATCCGGGCATCCAATTACAGTCTTCCTGGTAAATATAGCCTTGGGCTTTATACATGTACAGTTATCAGTATACATGTACACAGTTGACATCTATGTAGTGTAGTGTGGTGTGGTGCACTTTCACTACAGTAATAAATTATGTTAATTGGCAAGCAAGCCACAACTCAGAATTGGGTCAATCTTTTTTACCACCAATAGCACCTGGCAATGACTAATAGTCTGAGGCTTCGTGTAATCACTGTACCAGTCACTGTATTCACTTTCTGAAGCACGTATTATAAATGGTGATTGGCTTTTCTTTTTTTACTCTGCATTGGCTTTGGGTTTTGCTTTTTCTCCAGGTGTTTCCTCACCTTCTGCTACCTCTTGCACTGCTGCTTCTACTGCCCCCATCCCCTGTACACCGATGCCTGCTGTACCAATAGGTGACAGGGTATCCAATGCTCAAGCCATGGGTGACAATAGGTGACAGGGTATCCAATAGGTGACAGGGTATCCAATGCACAAGGACCATGGGGTCCTTGCCTTCCTCGCACAGCATTCCCTACCATCCAGCCTTGCCCCTGAACTGATAAGCCTGGCCAAAGCACTCAACCTGGATGCAAAGGCCCTTGGTCAGCTCACAATGGACAGGGCATCTGCTTCCTACAAGCTTAGGTTTGGACTAGGACATACCGTACATCACCAGTTGATATCAGCACTGCAGAGGGAATACTTCTCTCTGAACATTGATGAGTCAACAAGCACAAACCATCAGAGGGTCTTATGTGTCCTGGCCAGTTACTACAACCCACTGCATAAGCAGGTCATAATGCAGCATCTAGAGTCCCTTGTTGTGATCAAAGTGGACAGTGCCTCGTTGCACCAGGAACTGGTTGACTTGTTGAAGAAGTATGAGCTACCGTGGAAGAACTGCATATCCATCCTCATGGACTCCTGCTCAGTCATGCGGGGATCCAAGTCAGGAGTCGAAGTTCGCATCAGGGAAAACAATGCCCCACACATGTTGGACATAGATGGGGACTCCTGTCACCATGCTCACAATGCGTCCAAGAAGCTGAGCGACCCATTCGACAACTTCGCAGAGCGCATGCTCTCTGACATCTACAATGACTTCAAGTGGTCACCTGACTTAAAGCAGTTCTTGCAGGAAATCTGTGGGCTGATTGGTGTCAGGTATACCATGCCAGAGCGGTATTGCAGTTACAGGTGGCTCTCTGTGTATGATGTCAGTGTTGACACTCTGCGGCTGTGGGATGCCTTTGTTGACTTCAACTTTGGCTTCCTCTCTCAAGCTGATCGCACACACTACTTGTCACGGGTTGTCACTGTGGAGGTCTACCATCGTAGGCACGTAGACACAAAAGCCAAGGAGAGAATACGCCAGATCCATGATATTCTGAAGAAGAAGAATATGACCAAAGATGGCAAGGCACGAAAGGAGCGTATACTGCAGTGAGTCTTCCACAAGAAAAAAAAATTTGATGAGACTGATATTGATGTTCTATACATCAGTGTTCCCGCTGCTGAAGAAGTATGTCCTCCTGTTTGAGATGAAGGCCCCACTGATCCTCAAGCTCAATGACCAGCAGGTGGACCTTGTCCGAGAGTTCATGGCCTGCTTTGTCAAACCTGAGAAGCTACCATCCTCAGGCAAGAGACTTCAGACCCTCGACCTGGATGAGAAAGCCAACCTGCTACAAGTGAAGATGTTTCTTGGAGTTGGTGTGTCTGAGATTGTCAACACTGCCCGTAGTGGAGATGGAGAAGTGCATGACTTCTTGCAGTGTGGAGAAGGCCTATGTGACATGTGGAAAGTACCTCCAGAAGAAAATGCCCCTGCATAATGCTGTCCTCAGAAGTGCCTCAGCAATTGATCCACTCAGCAGAGGGCACACTGTCAGCCAGGAGCAGCTCCTGAAGTTGCCATGCCTGGTGACAAATGTCCTTGCACCAGAGGAATGTGATGCCTTTGAACTGGAGGTTCGGAGTTTCTAGATCGACTCTAGTCTGCCACCAGCTCAGGAAGATGAGTCTGCTCGCATCGACGACTGGTGGACCAAGGTCTTTGAAGGTGGAAAGTACCCCCTTCTCTCAAGAATGGTGAAGGCTCTGCTGTCCTGCTTCCATGGGCCACAAGTTGAGAGTGCCTTCAATCTCATGGGAGATGTCTTCGATGTCAGGTCACACCGACTAAACATGGAGACCTACAGCGCAGTGATGGGTGTCAAGTACAATCTTCGATCAACAGGAAAAACTGCAGTGGAGTACTACAGTAGGACTGACAAACTGCACAGTCCCATAGACCTAGACCTGTGCAAGAACATGAGGGGAGCCTACAAGGCAGAACTGGCAGACAGGAGGGACAAAGAAGAAGAAAGAAGGCAAGAAGTGGGTGCAGCTGCTCTCAGTAAGTTGACCAAGCGCAAGACCAAAGAACTGACTGAGAAAGCTGCAAAGAAGGCAAGACTTTCCCACCAACGTGCAAGCAAGAAAAAGCACAACCTGAACCAAAAGACAAAGAAGTGAACAATGTTGAGTGGTTAGGTGCCTGTCAACATTATCGACTCAAGAACTCAACAACTAGTGGATGCAACAGTGTTACCAATTGTGAACTTATTATGCAAACTTTTAGTGCAACTTGTTATCAATTATTGTCAACTTATAATGCAAACATTATGCAACTTGGTATCAATTGTTGTCCACTTATTATGCAACTTGGTATCAATTATTGTCAACTTTGTTTAATTTGCTATAAAGACAATGAAAGAATATTATCCTATAGATTGATTCATGATTTGTACAATTAATTTTGACAACAATTTACATTACAACATTGATTAATAATTTGCAAGATGAATTTCATGTCTTCAATGATTGTCTTCAGTGCTTTTACCCTGTTAACAAGGACAACACTATACACAATCCTCTTAAAAGGGACCAGGAAATGCAGTAGAATGCAGGTGAGAACACCTGGAACCTTTAGCGTTCGGGGGCCGCCCAGGCCCCCAAACCCCGGCCTAAATTTTTTCCTGCCTCGGCCCATCGTTTTTTTTCAGCTAATTTTTTTTAGACTCGCTCTCGTGCCTGGAGTTAGAGTGCGGACAGGAACGGATGGTAAACAGCATCCTGGTTGCCATGGCAACCAATTTAAATGACGAACGTATGTCACGACACACCGTCTCCACAGTCTGTACCTATGTACCAAATATGAAACGTGAAAGTTGAAAACTTTGGGAGTTAGAGTGCGGACAGGAATGGACGGGCGGACGGACGACCGGTATCACATAATACGCCCATATATATATATATATATATATATATATATATATATATATATATATATATATATATATATATATATATATATATATATATATATATATATATATATATATATATATATATATATATATATATATATCGGGCGTATAAAAAATGGTGTGGTAGATATAAACATTAGAAAGGAAAAAATAACTTGCACCAAAAACTCACATTTTGACGCTCACGCCGGGGGTATCGCTATAGCTCTCTGTTCTTCGAACAGGCGAGCTAAAAATCACATATAATTTGATAAATATTTTGCTGGATTCAGATTTTTGTTCCCTACTGGATGTGAACTAATGACTGATATCCTCAAAGACAGGTGTTCTGAGCCATGGATACATTTATTACTTGTCGGGAATGCCCTGGTGCTCTATCAAGTTTACTGATCCGTGAAGAAATATTCTGACAAAAAAAACTTAACACATATATTGGTTATTTCGTATGTCGTTTCCAGCCAGTCATGCATTCCAGCAAGTTTCCGTTTTTGGATCTTGACCTCTTGAAAATAGGGAATTGAACCTTTTGACTCTTCATACATTTAATGGTGATACATACAGACTGTTACATATGTGTGGAATAACTACTCTGATGTTTTTGCCATTTTTAGGAAACTGGGCAAAAATTTCAGAAGAGATGGTCAATCGTACAGACTCTCAGTGCTACAAGCGCTGGACAATCACTGCCACCGTAAGTATGATATTTATGTATTGTAAAAAAAAAAAATGCTGTTGTTGAGGTTCATAGTAGAGTTAATTGTTTATAAAAATATTTTGAGGAATGAGTTGACTCGAAGGACCAACCCGTAGATATACAGGATGGCCTGAAAGTCACTTTACCCCTCCCAAATAAAGCATTTGTTCTGAAACATTTTTAATTATACAGATTTTATTTTGCAGTACTTCCAATAATATTAGTTAGTCATATTAGTATGATGGAGATCATGCAGATACAATGACTGATTAATTATTGCAGGTGCAGTACTGCAGAATAAAATCTAGACATTAAAATGGATGACGGGGAACCCAAATGTAATTTTTAGTTTTTTTTTTTTTCTGAAAACCATTTAGAATCGTTAATCATGGTCTAGTTTTTAAGGGAAAAAAATTGAATTTTTTTTTTGCCAATCACAAAGTGTCGAAAAGAAGCCCAAAAGTGTCGAACTTCGATTTTGACAATGACGTCACACATTGAAGCCATGTTTATCTGAACGGCAGTTATACATAGAGAAACAGTGCAGGCCAAGTTTGGATTCAGATATCGATTCCACTGTCATTAGCAACTCTCAAGGTTCTCAGTATGCTGAAACTGATGTGAGATTTTGAAGAAATTATTGGAGGCAATAATTTAAATTGTAGAAACTTACATCGGTTTAGCTCTGCTTTATGTCCTCTTTTTGTGTAAATAATTGCATTTATTTTGCCGCACCCACAAATCCTTGTTTTTCCCTGCTGTACATACTGATGAATAAAACCCCCTTTATTGTTCCACATGACCCTTCCTCTCCTTTGCTTCATAAATTACTCACAAATGTATCGATCAGTCCATGTTCGTCTTTTCCCCATTGGTCTAGCATGGTTCACACATTAGTTTTGCCGGGTAGTTCTACCCCGTTACTTTGCTCTTGTTAGCCAGCACACTCACTGTACCGCTCGGCCGTACTCTGGGTGTGCGCTGAAGGCACAAGACCCGAATTGGTTCGGCCGTCCACAGGTAAAGTATCACGTGAAGTAGTGTAACCCTTCTCATATTGACAGTGCCAATCAGAGTTTGTGGTTGCTTAGCAACCTGCCAATGCATGGAGTTATCTGTGCCTGGTGGCCTCAGTACCATGTGTTTGAAAGGGACCCGGGTGCTTCCTCTCGTGGTGAGCCTCGAAACCCGAGCCCGCAAAGAGCAGAGCTAAACCAATATAAACTTCTCCAATCTTTAATTATGCTACACATTACAGGTGCCAGCAGGCACACACCCAAGGAAATTAGAGATGACCCAGAAAGAGGAGAAGCAGTTGAGGTGTAATTGACCTCATTGTATTTGGTGCAATGAGGTCGATGGATCTACGCAACCCAACCGCTTAGGATGGGGGAGGGGGGAAGAAAACTGGGGTGTCGATGGTGTGTGAGTGGGAGGTGCAAACTGTGATGCAAATGTAATGCAGAAGAGGAAGTGTAAAGAGGTGTGAATTAGTAATGCTTTATCAGTGAAGCGTCCACAGTGGATGATACCACAGATGGGAGCGGAAGATGCGTGTGAGATAGCTTAACAGAGCGTGTAAGAGAGTTTGTACGTTTGAGTAATGATGATTACCTTGGAATGCCGTGGGAGCCGAGTGCCGATGACCCAGAAATGACCCGGCAACTCCTCAGCAGTGACTCAATGCTGCTTGCCTGGCTCATTCTTGCTCATATCTCAGTTCCGCTCTCATTCAGCAAGACCAAAAGATGATGACACTCAGCTTGGAAAGACCAAACTACCCTGATTTGCTCTCATTTTATAGTGCCTGGGGTGAAGGAGGAGCCAACAATCAGATCAAAAGACCTTGTAGGTGGTTCCACGTGTCCCCATTGGCACCTCCCCGAGAATTAGCCCTGCCCCGCCATAATCCGGAGCCAAAAATGGCCTCAAATACTCCCAGGCTCAGTCACGTAACGGAGCTCTGTAATTTACATGGGGCACGGTTTTTCGCGAGTGCTCTCTGGCCATGAACATGCGCTGGACTCCACTTGAGCGCTGCTATTTAGCAGAGCGATAGAGCTACCAGTCGTCACCAAATGAGTCCCAGCGCACACTTGCTCTTCGAGCTGCACGCCGAAGTGTTCTAACTCGCAGGCACTCGCTATGCCCCCCTGTTCCCCAGTATCTCCAATGACTATCGTGAGCGTCGAGGGAGCTGATGGCAGTCGTGGTGGTTGGGAAAGTGCTGTGGTGTTTCTGGTAAAGTCGTTGAAGCGTTGGGAGCGGTTGAGGGGATTGTGGTGATGAGTTTGGAGTGGCTGTTGCAGTTGTGGAATCTGTGGTGAAGAGGTCCGGCATAGGTTGTGAGGATTTTTAGGAGACGTCGTAGTGATTATGGTGAGGGTCTGAGGTGAGGCGTCGGTTGGTTAATAGCGTGCAGTTTGAACAGGGAAATGGTGCGCATATGCAAATGAGGCTGCGGTGGCATTCATTACTCCTGCTCCTTTGGTTGCGTCACTGGTCTGGCGTGCATGCATGCATGACAGGTTTTGGGTGTGAAATAAAGTGAATAAAATACATGAAAGAATAGGGGATTGAAGACCTAACTATGAAAGGCCACCACAATGCATCTTGTCCCATTTACGCATGAGACATAATGGAAGGACTAACGAAACGAATACTAACAAAATAACTGTTTCGGTATCGCTATATGGTGGGTGCCGTTTCCTTGGGCGAGTGCCGGCTTTTGCAGAACCGCAACACTATATTACTCGAGCAGAAATACCCGTCATCGCTTGATAGCCGACACTGGACAAAATGGGTGACGAATGCTTTGTCCCACCATCGCAGGCTGATCAGGTGTCTGTATGTTATGGGATCATCCAATTTCATACTTTTCCCGGACACCATTTGTGGTGTGAAGTGTCCCATCGTCATGTCCATCAGATGTCGATGTCCCTCCACAGTGGATGGGGGATTGTGGAAGGGGTGGGGGTGTAGGATGTTTGTGGGTATTATGGGGGTGAAGGGTGGTCATGGGTATTGTGTGATGTGGAAGGGGGGTGGGATGGTTGATGGGGGGGATTGTGGAGGGGGAGGGGGACCCTGAAAGATTTGGCGTCCTCGATCAAATCCTCTCGGAGGAGTCGATGACACGTACAAGCTTTCTCTCCACTATAAATAGACATTGATTCATAGAAATTTGTGTGGATAATGGATAATTATTTTCAGGTGCTCTTATGGTAACTGCCGGGCAATGGCAACAGGTGTTTGATTCACTGCTGAAATTGTCCGTGTATATGTGCTGGTAGCTGTGGTAGAGTTGGTGTTACAGTTTCGAGTGACGGCTGTTTCTTCTGCTTCGTTGTGGGTATGGCAATCTTTCTCGATCGTGGTGGATAACTACAAGGTCTGGTCATCTCTGTTGTTTCATAACAGTGCTTTGTAAAATGTTCCAATCACAAAAGCGGAACATTTTCTTGACAATCCAGATGCGGATATTTCAGACAAACTTCGTCCAATTTCTGGGAAACTCAGTGTCTTTCAGCCTTTGGTGTGGAATGAAACCATCTCAGTTTGTGTTAGTACAAGCACCAAAGATGCATCGTGTCAGCATATTTGTGGGAAAATCGAAAATTATTCGCTGTTTGAGTTAAATCATACCGCGATGTCACCCGTACGCAGTACGGATTTGGTGGTCCGCTTCCAGGTGTGACATTACAGCTAATCTGAAGAAGAGAAGATTTTTTTTTCTTTGTGTATGCAATATCGAGGCTCGTATGAGAGCTAACACAGAGCATGTTCAACAAGGGGAGCAGGAGACAACTGGGGTTGGAGAGGGAAGGAAAAAAACTGGGGAACAGAGACCTAAGGAGATCTGTGGAAGGGAGAGGGATGGGACGGGGGGGAGGGACGGTACACAGGGTAAACAAGATGGACACATTGAGGTAGTCTGAGCATTTCATTTAGCCCTTTAAGATCGAGTGCTTTATTGGGGAGGGATAAAGCGACTTTTTGGCCACCCTGTCGATGACGCTTGCAAATGTGGCTGCACATTCCGAGTTAACACCTTTCTGTTTGCTTCTCCCATGTACGCTGGAAGCTGTTCCAAGACATTTTTTTGGAATTTACTGATCATTAATTTTGCTTTCAGACCTATAATTCCTGGTACATATCTGTGCATTTGACTTTGTGAAACAAGAAAACTTTACTGACACCTGGTCTTCGGAGTTTGAGAGTTGGTACAGTAAACAAATGCAAATGCAACTAGAATGGCACTCGATAGAATGCATATGCATCCACCAGGCTGAACAGTTTATGTTTTGCATCCCATTATTAGTCGTATCTCGATCCAGACCTTAACCAAAATCGAATTGGCTTGTTCTTCTCACCGTCTTGTTATAAAACTCATCCACCCAGTCTTTTTATAAAACATCCACAACTTTTTTCAAATATCGTGTTGTATATCGTTTTTATCCCCATCACTCAATGGTGAAGAATCACTTTTAAAAACATTTTGAGATCCCAATCTGGATCTTCACCAAAATCGAATCTATTCTTCCTTGTCACACACCCACATGTCCACCAAGTTTAGCCAAATCCGTCCACATTTTGAGATATCCTGCTCAGAGACAGACAGACTGGGGTGAAACCATAACCTCTGGTACACCTTTGGAGGTGGAGGTAAAAAGTGAACAAGAAAAACAAAAAGTAAGAAAGTACCCACCCCCCTCTTCACCGAGTGAAAACCTAAAACCTTAAACATGAACTTGATTTCTAATTGCAAAACAGAATTGCTACTTTGCTTGGTCTTGGGCGTATTTAGGATTGCAAATGCTTTGATGCTGAGACTGAATGAGCATTGTTTTGTAGTGCTGGTTAGTAAGCTGTGGTGTGCTTGGAATCCCCTTGAAGCAAAAATATTCATCTGAAAAATTGGCTTCATGGCAGTTTTGAAGTGTATGTGGTTGCAAACTGACAGATCTTTTCTCAAATTTCTGCTATCATTGTTGGTGATCCATTTTTCATGACTGGTTCAAGTATTGCCATCATTCCAGAGAACAATTTTCTGCCTTCACTCCCTTCTTGTTTTCTCATGTTTGAACATTTAACTTATCAGCCTGCAAATTTGGAATGGCTGCACCAATCTTGATTGTTGCACATCTAAAACGAGCAATGGTTATTTTGCATTCACAATGTTCTACTGAAAGCTTATATTTGATGATAATTTATTTTCCACTATCTCAAAGAAATGGGAATGGCACAAAATGCTGCCTGTAAACAGTAAAGCCCACAGCCCACCTGTGATCAAAAAATGGCAACCTGTGAGTGGTGGCACTCACCTTTACAAAATAACTTGATTGATTTATCTCTCAATAGAAAATCATGTGAAGATATTTATGGCTTATTTGCAACAAAGCAGATGGGTATTGTGTGGGCATGTTGCATTGTTTTAATAGCTGGGTGGGGATGTAAGACATGTACTCAGCAATTGACATGCCTCTTGTCTGTCAAGTTGACTTGCCTCAACTTGCACCAATATTTGCAATGGATAATCTGCTCATTTTGAATTCAGAAAATTTCCACTTTTACCCACAATCATGAAAAAGATGAATTCAGCAAAAATGCAGCATTTCAGCTAACCCCAACACTAACCCTGAAACCATCCCAACATGTAATTTACATTCCTTATTTATTTTTCTCTTATATATGTAGATTAACCATTTAACTGCATGTCTGTACAGATATTCTGAATGTCACAGAAAAGTAGAAAAGTATTTAGAAAGCAAATAATCCCCAACCTGTTATCTTTTCTATCCCACACCCCCCACCCCCCAACCCCAACCGCCTCGATTTCCTACCATTTCCTGTAAATAGCTGCAAGCTGCAGCAGTCTCATATATACACACACACACACACACACACACACACACACACACACACACACACACACACACACACACACACACACACACACACACACACACACACACACACACACACACACACACACACACACACACACACACACACACACACACACACACACACACACACACACACACACACATATCCTTGCTGGTTACTGTCCTGCTCTTTCTTTCTCTCCTCTTTTGCCTTTTCCGTTGTTTGTGTCCAACTGCTTCATTGTTGATTCGTTGCTTTTTATAATCTACCAAATTTGTTGTACACCTTTCCTTTTGAAGTCCATATCACAGCGATGCATGACGTCATCGCCCGGCACCGAAGGAAGGTAGTACTCAGTGTTTATCCCTGCCGCGTGGCGGAAGGGGGATATTGTTGTAACCCAGGTCGTCCGGCTGTCCGTCCGTCCGGGCGTCAACATTTATAGCTGTGAGTGCGATAACTCATAAACTGTTCGCCATATCGATTTGAAATTTCGGTCACACATGTACCACCTGAAAAGGAAGAACCCTATTGATTTTGGGCGTGGCCGGATCCAAGATTGCCGACTGGGGCGGCCATCTTGAAAAAAATGTTGTTTATAATAAATGGAAAACCGCTTATCTGATTTCAATTATTTTTGGTTACTACGTTCCTGGGGAACTTTTTCGAGATGATGACCAAATGGTGTCTTGTTTCCAATTCACCTCCCTCATTATCTGGAATATGTACAGTCAAAGCTCGTTACTATGCCACCTCGCTTCTATGCCACTCTCGCTATTATACCACTTTTGCTCGGTCCCGACAAAATTCAATACAAAATAAATTTACTATGCCACCCCCTACTCTCGCTACCATGCCACTACTGTGTGACTGTTAAAAGGCACGAGTCGTGAAAAAGTCTGTATTGCGCAGTGCTCGATTATCACACTCACGTCCAAAGGCGAAGCGACGAACTACAGTCCAGCTGCGCACAACATAACTCAATACATACGCGCATAGTCAGACTGTGTCAAAACACGCGATTCTTCTCCCCGATGCCAGCCACAACAAGCCAATCACAACACGCACAACGAGACACAAAAAGCGCGAGCACACACACAGACACGCAGGCACACGTACAACAGTGACATCATTTTTTTTCAAATTCAGCCCATAATGTCAGCTCAGAAACGCAAGCGAACAGACTTTACGCTGAAGGAGAAGAAGGAGATCATCGATGCTGCGAAGAAGGAGCCGAATCAGTCCAAGTTGGCCGGGGGAGATTAGCAAGAAATGGGGCGTCAAGTTAAGAGAACCACCGTGAAGGGCATTCTCAGCAAGAAGGATGCACCGAGGCTGCAATCAAAGCTGGATTTCCATCGAAGCGCATGAAGTTGACGCAGGCTCACGACCCGAAGCTTGATGAGGAGTGCTCATGTGGCTGAAGCAATCAAGAGGACAGGATGTGCCTGTCAGCGGCGATCTGATCAAGGAGAAGGCGATGAAACTGGCCGAGCTGATGCACATCCCAGACTTCATGGCGAGCGACGGTTGGTTGGGCAATTTCAAGAAGCGCCACGGCATCACGTTCCAAGACAGTGCAGGGCGAAGCTGGAGCGGTGGATTCGCAATCCCTTCTTGAGTGGCAACAACAGGTTCTCCGGCCCTTACTCGGGCAGTTCTCCGCAGACGACATCTTCAACCTGGACGAGACTGGACTCTTCTGGCAGCTGCTTCTCCGAACAAGACCATGGCTTTCAGGGGAGAGCGGTGTACTGGAGGAAAGAAAAGCAAGCAAAGGATCACTCTTCTGGTTGGGGCAAACATGAGCGGCAGCGAGAAGTTCCTCTTCTGGTGATTGGCAATTCCAAGAAACCCCGTGCCTTCAAGAACAAAGAGATCCCGGCCGGCACAAGGCGAACTCGAAGGCGTGATGACGGCGGAGCTTTTCGAGGAGATGTTGCGTGCGTGGGACGGACGACTCGCCAGCAGGGACGCAGAGTGCTGGTCTGTCTCGATAACTTCTCTGGCCAGCCTCCCGAGCTTGGAGCTGAACAACATCCAACTGGTCTTCTTCCCACCCAACACGACAGCCAATTCGCAACCAATGGATCAGGAATCATAGAGAACCTCAAGCACCACTACAAGAAGCTCCTGCTATGCCGCCGGCTTGAGGCCATAGACGAGGGAAAGGGAGTTCAAGTTCACGCTTGCTCGACGCTCTACACGTCGCCCGGCGTGCTTGGGAGCAGGTCGGCAAGTCGACGATCAGTAACTGTTTCGCGAAGGCGTCAAGTTCATCGAAGAGGAGATCCAAACTGAGCCACAGGATGCGGAGCTGCCCGACATCTGGGAAGCTCTGCCTGCCGAGGAAAAGATGCACCAGAACGAGGAGATCGAGCTGTCTGACTTTCTCGGCCGACGAGCGCCTCGCGACTGGCGGGTATTTCACGCTGGAGGAGATTGCGGAGGAGATTCTGTGCAGTGAGGAGCCGGTGGAAAGCGAAGATGATGAGGTAACTGTCGAGGAGGAAATCGTTACGTTCGAGGAAGCCCAGCGCGCTTGTAGCACCGTCCGGAAGTTCATGCAGCAGAGAAGCGGGAAGCCCGGTGTGATGCAAGCGTGCGATCGGCTAGACAACGAGATGCACGAGATCCGCCGAAAGAAGATGCGCCAGCCGACGATTCTTGAAAGCTTTGTGTGTCGTGAATTTCTCGCCATGCCATATGTTAGTGTGTGAACTCTGTTAGTGTGTGTATGTTCTCCGTTCGCTTAGCTTATTCAACAGTCGTGCCTTTTACTTGCTGGAATAAATTTTGTCTAAAGATTAACTACAGATGGGTAACTTGAGAAAATAAGGCCGTTTTGACAAAATCTCGTTACTATGCCACTCTCGCTACTATGCCACTTTTGCTCGGTCCCGACGGGTGGCATAGTAACGAGCTTTGACTGTATGACCTTTTTCATTCAATGGCGGGGGATTCCCCATCTCTGATAGTATATTTACTCCGTTTGTTGTACACCGCTCCTTTCAAATTCCTTATCCCGGTGATGCATGATGTCATCGCCGGGCACCGAAGGAAGGTTGTACTCAGTTTTTACTCCGTTTGTTGTACACCGCTCCTTCCGAATTGCATATCCCGGTGATGCATGGACGTCATTGCTGGGCACCGAAGGAAGGTAGTACTCGGTTTTCACTCCTTTTGTTGTTTTCTTCTTTGGTCATTTGTTTTCTTGTTTGTTTGTTTGTTTGGCCTGGTGATATCTCAGCCATCCTTCGATCGAGGAAGCTGAAATTTGGGGACAAAAGCGAAGATGTGCTTTGGCAAAAACTTATTTTTAATTTTTTGATAAATCAATTAATTGATGAATTATTTGTTATCGATTTATTAATTACTTATTTATTTTATTTCTCATCCTGCCAACATCTTAAGCACCTTTTGAGCTCGGAAGCTGATATTTGGACATGACAGTGACCAAGTGATTTGGCTATATAGAGTATTTTTGATTAATTGATTAATCAATAGAATAATTATTTTCTTTCTTGCATTTTGGGCAATATCTCAGCCATCTTTTGAGTTTGGAAGCTGAAATTTGGGGACAAAAGTGAAAATGTGCTTTGGCAAATTTTTTAAAATTATTTTTCTATCATTATTATCGATTTATTAATTACTTATTTCTTTTATTTCTCATCCTGGCAATATGTCAGACACCTTTTGAGCTCCGAAGCTGATATTTGGACATGACAGTGAACAAGTCATTTGGCTATAAAGGGTATTTTTGATTTTATTGATTAATCAATTCATTACTTAATTTTCAAAAAGTTACAGATTTGGATGAAACTGGTGGTTTAGTACTCAGTTTTTACCCTCCCTCGTTTCCCCTCCCTCTCAAAGCTTCCCTCTCAACCCTCCCTCGCAAAGCAACCTTCACACTTCCCACTCCAAGCTTCCCTCTGACCTTTCTCAAAAACTCCCTCCTCACCCTTCTCTCTCAACTCTCCCCCCTCACCCTTCTCTCTCAACTCTCCCCCCTCACCCTTCTCCCTCAACTCTCCCCTCTCTCTCCTCTCTCCCTCCAATCTTTCCCTTACTCTCCCTTCCCAAAGCTGCCCCCTCTCACATCCACAAAGGTACCTCCTTCCCCCTCCCTCTCTCTTCCACCTCATTACTCCAAGACTTCCAATCTTCAACTGCCCTCTGCCCCCTCTCTTATTTCTCCCCACTGAACCTCAACCCATCACCGCCGAGCCTTTTCTCCTCCTCACTCGGCCCTCTTCTGCAATCCCCCACACTCTTTTAATACCTCTCCTCCTCCTCCTCCCTCGTCATAGCTCCCCCCCCTCGTTCTAGCCTCCCCCTCCCCTCTCCTGCACCCAAAACCTCCTCCCCTCCCTCTTCCTTCAACAGTGTGGACCTCAAAGATCCGGGGCCGACACTCAAACCTGACATCTTTCTACACAGGTTGCCACTGACAAACCAGACATCATCTGCTCAACAGAAACTTTCCTCCTTCAAGATGTCTCTGACTCCGTAGTATCTCTCCCTGGTTACTCCCTCCTGCGGTATGACAGACCTGAGCCACATCCTGGTGGCGGAGTTGCTCTCTTCAACAGATACTCTATTCATTACTCGCTATGCACTACCCTCTCTCCCCACACCCCCAGGAATACCTCTGGCTATGGCTTCCCTCCACTCCCACCTCATGTTTATATGTGTACTGTACCGTCCACCTAACAGTGATGACTCCATCTACACCTCACTCTCCGAAAACATGGACCAACTTCTATCCTCTCATCCCAAGTCACTCTTCGTCATATGTGGTGACTTCAACTGTCATCATGCCAGTTGGCTGGGTGTGGGTACCTCTCTCACCTGTCATGGCACTTCAGGAAAAGACTTCTGTGACTCATTTGGACTGACTCAATCTGTCAACTTCCTGACGCAGATCTCAACCAATGGTACTCTATCTCTTCTGGATCTGATTTTGAACAATTTCCCTGAAAATATCTTCTGTTCTTCCTCCGCTCCAATCGGTTAATCTGACCACATGCTTGTCTAAGTAGACATCTCTCTGGCTGTTATTATATAACCACTTCAGTGCCGTCTCATCTGGCATTTCACTCAGGCCGACTGGCAGGGACTTCAAGCAGCCATCAAACTTCTAGACTCGTCTCACATCTCCACTTCCTCAGACATCAACTTGTCTTGGGAATTCTTTCATTGAAACTTGTTCTCTCTCATGCACAGATTTATCCCATCTCGTCTTCAGTTGTCCTACCCTTCCTCCCACACTTGGTACAATGAAGCTTGTGTTGAGGCAGTTGTCCTAAAACAACTTGCCTTCATCTCATGGAAGGCTAATCCAACTGAAAGCAATCTCAGTTCCTTCCACAAAGCTCAAAACAAGTGTGTCTACCCTCAGGAGAGCCAGAAAATAACATCTTTCTCATCTCAAGTATGAACTCTCAAACCTGTCTCCCCCCTACAAGACCTGGTGGCGTCGAGCTAAGTCTGCTTCTGGTCTATGTTCCCCCTCCATCCCCTCCCTTACCTCAAATGGCCGCACAGCGGATACTGCACGTGATAAGGCTGAATGCCTAAACTCCGTATTTGCTTCTAAATGTTGTGTCCCAAACATATTGCTTTCTGTACCCACCTTACCCAGATGATCCAGAACTGCAGGGTCTACCGGCGTGCTCGGTTCCTCAATACTGACCACCGGCTTGTTGTCGCAACTCTTAAGTTGCACCGTAAATCCAGGAGAATGGTGCCATCCCAGCCGAGGCTGGATGTTGGCAAGCTCAAGGATGAAAGGGAAGCTGAAGAGTTTGTGAACAAGCTGAGTGGAGATTTGGGGGGTATGGGTGCTTTGGGAGGTCCTGAAGAGTTGTGGAGTGCCTACAAGACCACTGTCCTTGATGTTGCCGGTGGATGTCATGGAACTCACCGTAGGGCAAAGAAGAATTTTGTCTCTCAAGGGACACTGCATACCATTGACCAGAGTCACAGGGCCAGGCCTATCCTTCCAAAAAAGGCCTACCCTTCCACCCTACCTAAAAATTAGCAATTAGAGAGGAAGAAAGATGAGAGCAGTTTGAGGGGTTATCGGCCTCTGGTCTTACCCAGTGCAGAATGATCCTGCATTGCCCTTCACTGAAGAATAAGGTAAATGCGAAAAACCTGACTGGCCTCCTCTTAATACTGTGCCCTGCATTGGATTGAAATGCTCACCCGGCTCGTTCCAGCGCGCCTCTCCACCTTGCGCCACCATCCTCCCCAATGCAGGAAACGCCAAGTGCGAGCCCAGATAGTGAAGGTCTTCTCCCAACCAGATGAATGATACAGACTTGAGACTGCGGTGATGATTTACATTCCATACCTGAGGCACAGCGCCGTACAGCTGCTCAGAAGAATGCACACCTCGACCTCATGCTCGGGAAGATTGCTAATTTCTGCACAGTCATCTCACGCAACTCCATTGTCAAGTCAGCGACTTCGGTTGCAGACATCTGGTAGAAGATAAGACAGCATTTTGGATTTCAGTCAACAGGTGCTCGTTTTTTGGACCTTACCAATATCAGGCTTGAGCCTGATGAACATCCAGAAGACTTGTTCCAGCGGCTAACTGCTTTTTTTTTGAAGATAATCTCCTGACGGTGGGTTGTGGTGTCACCCACCACGGGGAAGCCATCGCCACAGATGAGGATATGACCCCTTCTCTTGAGAACACAGTTGTATACCTGTGGCTATCTCTCAAAAGCCCTTCTTTTCCTCAACTTGTCAAGCAGAAATATGGTGCTGAACTCCATGACCGCTCACTCGCCTCACTCAAGCCCGAAATATCACAGGCCCTGTCATCCTTCCAAGATGAACTGCGCACAATCGAGGACACAAGGACCATGCACATCGCCAGTGGCTTCAACTACAGGCGTAGGACACCTGGTCGTGATATGATCAGGAAGGCATTCATAGTGAAATTTTGTGTTCTATGTAAAACAGCTGCACTATCCTTCAACACACACACAATTTGGCAGAGTGCTGTTTCTTACCTGATAGTGACAAACGCGCCTTCGGTTGATTCAGACTAGTTGCTGCTGATGATTGTGACAGCAGTGAGGTTGCACCAAGTGATGAGTATATTGCCCCTGACCGGGAGTCTGATGATTGTGATCTTTCAGCCTGCCATGTTTAGTGCCCTCCCTCCACCCATAGAGTGAATGCCATCCAATCTCCAGTACTGAGCACATTCTACCAGCACCATCCTGTTGCTCTTGCACTCGACACCGGGGGCACAACCAATTTAATCCGTGCTTCGGCAGCAAAGGCCTACGATCTACCAATCAACCCAGCTTCTCAGATGGCTTGGCAGGCTGATGCCATTACCCCACTTGATGTCATCAGCAAGGTACATTGCAACTTATCAAGAGGGGGCTTCGGGCTTTGACTGGATGCCTTGGTCCTCAAGCAACTCGACATAGACGTACTTGCTGGTAATCCATTTTTAGTTACTAACGACATTGCGGTGCAGCCCTCGAAGAGGCAAATCATCATTCAAGGTGTAGACTCCGTTGAGTATGGCTCACAGAGCAGTGAACACAATAAAGTGCCCTCGGCCAGGCGCACCGAAGCATTCCTATTGCGCTATCCTCACAAAACTGTTCTCCCCAGGGATTACCTTGAGCTACAAACTCCTACCGGCACTGAGCCAGATATCATGTGGGCGATAGAACCACGTTTGGACAGCCATGCTAACACCCTGGTCAAGCCCGAACATGCATGGCCTGAGCCTCAAGAAACTCGTTCCATCAGCGGGACCATGCGCATTACCAACAAGACTGACTCTCCAATACTGATTAATCGCGGCGAACATGTCTGCCAGGCAAGGGCGATCATTTTTATCTGAGATGCATATGGAGATTGCATTCCTACAAGTTTAACTATCAGGTCAGCTCCTGCTCCTCCATTCTCAGCCAGTGCTTCCATTGATCCTGATAACTACCTATCAACTGAATTGCGTGATCGGTTCCACCAAATCAACAAGGCTCATGACAACGTGTTTAATCCCCAGATTTCCAAATATAACGGAGCTAGCGGCAAGATTGAGGCTTTTGTCAACATGGGTCCAACGTTACCTCCACAGAGGAAGGGGAGACTCCCTCAATATAACAAGAGTAATTTAGACGCACTGCAAGAGAAGTTTGATGAACTGGAAGCGGCAGGCGTCGTGGCTAAGCCCGTGCATGCAAACATTTGTGTCGAGTATCTAAACCCTTCCTTTCTTATCAAGAAGCCAAGTGGAGGGAGCAGACTCGTCACATCCTTTGGTGAGGTAGCACAATACAGTAAACCCCAACCCTCCCTGATGCCCAATGTTGACAGCGTACTGCGACAGATTGCAAGATGGCAGTGTATCATCACCACTGATCTTGTAAAGGCCTTCTATCAAGTCCCATTATCTCATGACTCTATGAAGCACTGTGGTGTTGCTACTCCTTATAAAGGAATCCGTGTCTACACGAGGTCAGCGATGGGAATGCCCGGCTCTGAGACTTGCTTCGAAGAGCTCATGTCTCGAGTCTTGGGGGAGCTTATACAGGAAGGCTGTGTTGCCAAGATGGCTGATGATCTCAACATTGGAGGTGATGCACCTGAAAATGCACTTAATAACTGGTGCTGAGTCTTGGTCGCATTGCAGAAGAACAACCTACGTCTTTCAGCAGCAAAGACTATTATTTGCCAAAGGTCAATCGCAGTACTGGGATGGACATGGCGTGACGGAACATTGAGCGCAAGCCCCCACAAGGTTGCTAGCCTCTCCGCAGTGGAGCTCCCCTCGACTGTTCAGGCTTTGCGGTCATTTGTGGGAGCATACAAAGGTCTCAGCTGAGTCTTACATGGCTATGCTGACCTGCTTGACCCTCTGGACATGGCTACTGCAGGCAAAGCTTCACGTGAGAAGATAGTGTGGTCTGATGAGTTACTTCATGCCTTCAAATCTGCTCAGAATGCATTGAAGAATTGCATGACTATTGTTATACCTCGACCTGAAGATGTGCTGTGGATTGTCACTGATGGATCTGTCAAGAACAAAGGAATTGCAGCTACATTGTATGAGCACAGAGATGGCATCTTGCGTCTAGCGGGGTTCTTCAACGCGAAACTCCGTAAGCACCAAGTCACATGGCTGCCTTGCAAGGTAGAGGGCCCTGTGTATTGGAGCAGCCATCCGACATTTTGCACCTTTCATCGTCCAATCTCACCACAGTGCCCAAGTGTTGACAGACAGTCACCCCTGTGTTCAATTATACAACAAACTTGTGCGCGGCATTCTCATCTAGTTCCAGAGTAACTTCATTCCTGTCCACTGCCACCCGTTACTGTGTGCAGGAAAGGCATATTGATGGTATCGCCAACTTGCCGTCTGATTTTGGGAGTCGCACCCCTCAAGAGTGTCTCGACGCAAGCTGTCAAGTATGCATGTTTATTGAAGAAATGGAGGCTTCCATCGTGCACAGTGTCTCTGTAGGTGAAGGACTGGATGGCACAGCCACAATGCCATTTACAAGCCGTGTTGCTTGGATTGCTACTCAACTGGAGTGCCCTGACCTTCGATGCACCCATTCTCACCTAACCCAAGGTACTCGCCCTTCCAGAAAATTGACAAAGGTGGGGGACATCAAGAGGTACCTCGGAGTAGTGACTTTGGCTAACGATGGCCTCCTAGTCGTCAGAGATAACCAACTGTTCCAACCCCCTCACGAACGAATTGTGATCCCCACTCAGTGGTTGATGGACTATTGACTGCTTTACACATCAGGTTCAACCACCCATCGAAACACCAAATTAAGTGTGCCTTCAACAGGTAATTTTTTGCCTTCGACATTGACAGGACCACTGATGCCATCTCCTCGTGACGTTACCAATGCCAGTCGATAAGGTCATTGCCTGTGCATCCGCATCCCGTCATTGATGGAGCCACCTACTGTTGTCAGGACATCATACGCCGCAGATGTAATGCGCAGGTATCACCAGCATATCTTTGTCCTCCGAGAGACCGTGTCCTCTCACACATGGACAAAGCTTATTGATGGCGAGAGACACGACCAGTTATGCAACGCCATCCTTGCAATGTGTGCAGAGCTACGCCTCCTGGGAGATATCCCCGTTACCATACAGGTCGATCCCAGACTGGGATTCATTGCCTTGGTTAACGATCCTACATTGAAAAGACATGGCATCCAATTATAGGTCAGCCAAACCAAAAACTGTAACAAAAATCCGGTGGCTGAATGAGCTATTGAAGATCTAGGCTTAGAATGCTTACGTGTGTCCCCAGAGGGTGGCCCTATATCTGAAGTTACCTCAGCATTGGCAACAGGCAACATGAATCAGCGTATAGGCAGAGACGGCCTCTCCGCTAGAGAGCTCTGGACACGAGACCAACTCACTGGCGAGCAGTTACCGATGCCTGATAGACAGCTAATTTTCAATCAGAATATGAGCAGGGAGGAAAATCATGCCCCAAACACTCGGGCGAAATCTCGCGGCCATTCCACCACAAATGCCACTCCCCATTTCTGCATTGGTGACCTCGTTTTCCTCAAGGGTGACAGAGACAAATGCAAAGCTTATGACAAGTATATGGTGACAGATTTCTCATGACGATGGATGGTGCCAACTCAAAAAGTTTACAAGTTCACAGCTTCGCAGCAAAACCTACGACGTTCGAGTATGCGACTGCTATCTTGTTGCGTCTACAATAGTGGGTCAGGCCCAGTTTGGCCCTGTTTGAGGCCAAGAATCAACTTCAGGATCCGAGTCCGATTCTGAGCTGACCTCGCCCCACCATCTTTCACAGGTCACACTTGGCTCCATTGTGCCCAGCCAAGGGACCATTTCACAACAAGAAGTCTCACGAGATACAACGGGTCATGCCCTATCGGAATCGATTATGCTGCCCACACCACCAGAGGCTATTGTCAGGTCACCAGACACACACAGAGGCATTTCATCTGCTGAACCGGTCAGTTTGAAGAAGTCTTCCTCTTCACCTTCAACGAGGAGGTCTTTCTGCTCACGCCACCCTCCTGCGTGGCAGTGCAGTGATGAGTGGCTCATGGAGACGAATGGAAGACCAAGACCGCTTTCATGCTAACAATTTTGTATCACTCTAACAGCCCACATTGCATATATGTAGTATGTATCTCAATATACAGTTTGTTGCATAATCATTGTACTGTGTTCATGATTTTTTTCATTCGTCGTTGAGACTTACAAGTTTCATTTGTAGTCCATGTTCTTTCAGTAACCAGCAGGAAGACACAAGAGGCAATTACGCCATTAATGTTGTTGTGGTTTTACCATGTACGGCTCTGCGCATGCGCGTGGGGGATTATCCCGGCTGGTATGGCGGCGTGTCATGGCTTGAATAAAAACCTTCATTGCAGAACCTGATATATTGACCTTATTGGCGTTGTGTAGATTGGTGACAAAAAATTTAAATTTAATCCATTGTAAATTCAGGCTGAAACACAACAAAATATGAAAAAGTCAAAGGGTGTGAATACTTTCTAAAGGCACTGTACAATTGAGAAATCTTTAAAAACGACTTCCACTATGAATGGCATTGAAAGGGAATGGTCAACCAGCTTCTCGTTTTCCAAGTGGGTAGAAGTCTTTGCATTTGAGAGCTTCCCTCGCTCTCACAAGGATCGTTGCTGAGCCTTAAAATTATACACCGCATTTTATTTCCTAAAAGGATCGGACATTTTTGTTGAATTTTCCAGATATTACAACTAAAACATAGCCTGATGAGTTTATGCTTTGCAGTGCAATATTGCCAGCTCACCAATAGAATCTGATGCATGACTCATCAATGATAACTTCCAAGCTACAGAAATGGTGCAGGAAGATAAATCTTTGTTGATCTGGAGTTTTGTAAGAATCATAGTGAGGATCCTGTTGGAATATATCCCTCAATACACTGCAATTATGTTACTCTTAGATTTTGTTGTTACTTGAGCTGAGAAGTTTCACCAAAATTTCTGCAATAAATTTGGACATCATGTTTTTTCAAAAATGGTAGGCTAATCATACATCTCTACACCCCACCCCTCCCCAATCCCATGCCTTTTGCAATCCCAGCCTCGTATCCCTTTCCTTATCCCTTCCAATACTCATTTATTCAAGCTTTTTTTTTACAACCCCTTCCACTCCTCTTCTTGTAATGTTTAATTTTCTCGATGACTTCACCATGCTCCCCACATCACCCCATTCCCTTCCCATTTCCCCTTCTGCCATTTGTATACATACATATATTGCCCCCAAACAAGGTGCAAACGCATTCAAATGTAGTTCCATAACATGGAGATGAGTGGTCTTTTTTTGTCAAGTGAATGTTGATACAACAAGGGAATGAATGAGTGAACCTGCTGCTCTCTGCATGAACCTCCAGAGAAATGAATGAAACTGCAGAGAGAAAGACAGAAGAGTGAAGGAAACATAGCAACCTCCAAGTAGATGGAGAGAGGCATGGCTGGAGGTTAGTGAAGATGGAAAAGATCAAGGATGTGGATGGAGGTTTGACCTGAGATGGTATGCCATGAACATGAAGCCCTGGAGGGAAGAATGGGATTGTATAAACTGAGGAAAGTTCTCCAAGCATTATAAAGAAAAGGGGGTGGGGGGGGGGGGCTGTAGAGACAAGTAAGCCTAGATTTTTGTCGTTTCACAAGGGACTAGAGAGGGACAAAAGCAGAGGGAAAAAGACCAAGAGGCAGCAGAAAGCATTGACTACCAACCTGCCTATGATGATTGAGCAGCAGGTGCTGTTTTTCTGCTTCTTTATCTGAGATACCATAGCTGTTGAGAGCTTTGGATTTCACAGAATTCAGGAGTGACAGGTGTGTGAAGCAGGATCACGTGCCCATCAGAGAGAGACAGACAGACAGAGACAGACAGACAGAGAGAGACAGACAGACAGAGACAGAGAGACAGACAGATAGTCCTTTGAGTCCATGGAGAAAAGCCTTGTAGGTTAAAAAGTTCGAATTTACCAATCAAACTTCATTTTAATATTGCAAGAGTCCCCAAGTTTGGTTACAGTTTATATTTCTTCACATATAAGATGATGAGCTTTGTCATTTTGTAAAAAATGCCAACTTTTTCTGTATCTGCAAACAGTTGAACCTCTCTTTTTGTTTGTTTTTCAGAGA
>NC_140969.1:38672299-38734799 GCF_056783735.1 Eptatretus burgeri | reverse complement strand
TACAGTGCCTTCAGAAAATATTTACACCCCTCTACTTTTGTCACATTTTGTTGTTTCAACCTGAATATAAAATGGATAAAATAAAAAAAAATTGTCACCGATCTATACAAAATACCCCAAAATGACAATGTGAAAACATGTTTTTAGAAATTTTTACAAATCAATTAATAATGAAAAATTGAAATGTCTTGCATCAATACTTTGTTGAAGCGCCTTTGGCAGCGATTGCAGCTTCGAGTCTTCTTGGCTATGTCTGTATCAGCTTTGCACATCTGGATTTGTAGATTTTTCTCCCATTCTTCATTGCAGATCTGCTGAAACTCGGTACAGACATAGCCCTATAATATTATTATTATTATTATTGTTATTATTATTATTACATTACGGTACATAATATTATTATATTACCATATTATCCACAGTACAGACATGGATAGGGAGAAATCTTCATGTCTTTCCACAGATTCTCAATGTGATTCACAGCTGGGCTTTGGTTGGGCCACTGAAGAACTTTCACATTGTTGTTCTGAAGCCATTCCAGTGTTGCTTTGGCTGTATGCTTGGGGTCATTGTCCTGTTGGAACATAAATCTTCGCTGCAGTCTGAGGTATTTTGCACTCTGAAGCAGGTTCTCCTCAATGATTTGCCTGTATTTGGCTCCATTCATTGTTCCCTCTCTCCTTACAAGTCTTCCAGTCCCTGCCGCTGAAAAGCGTCCTCATAACGTGATGCTGCCACCACCATGCTTCACGGTAGGGATGATGTTCGATCGATGATGAGCTGTGCTCGGTTTCTGCCAGACGTAGTGCTTTGCATTCAGGCCAAAGAGTTCAATTTTCGTCTCATCAGACCACAGAATCTTTTGCCTCATGCTCTCAGTCTTTCACGTGCCTTTTTGCAAACTCCAGGTGTGTTGTCATGTGCCATTTTCTCAGGAGTGGCGTCCATCTGGCCACTTCCATAAAGCCTAACTTTGTGAGGTGCTGCAGAGATTGTGTCTTCTGGCAGGTTCTCCCATCTCGGCCAAATAACTCTGTAGTTCTGTCAGAGTAGTCATTGGGTTCTTGGTCACCTCACTGCCCAAGGTCCGTCTTGTCCAGTTGCTCACTTTGATCAGATGGCCAGCTCAAGGAAGAGTCTCGATAGTTCCATATTCCTTCCATGTCGTAATGATGGAGCTCACTGTGCTCTTCGGAACTTTCAACACTCTAGAAATTGTTTTATACCCTTCCCCAGATCTCTGCCACCTCACAATTCTATCTCAGAGTTCTACGGACACTTCATTGGACTTCATGGTAGAATTTCTGCTCTGAAGTGCATTGTCAACTGTTGGACCTTATATAGAAAGGTGTGTTTCTTTCTAAATAATGTCCAATCAATTGAATTGGCCACAAGTGGACTTGAATCAAGTTGTAGATATCTCGAGGATGATCAAAGGAAATTGGATGCACCTGAGCTCAATTTGGAGTGTCATAGCAAAGGAGATCAATACCCGACATTCAAGCTTTTCATTTTAAACTCATTTTAAAAAATTCCTAAAAACATGTTTTCACTTTGTCATTATGAGGCATTTTGTGTAGGTCAATGACAAAAAATTTATGTTTAATCCATTTCAAATTCAGGCTGTAACACAACAAAAATGTGACAAAAGTCAAGTGGTGTTAATACTTTTGAAGGCACTGTCTCTACCTATCTACTTACATGGTCAATTACTGTAAGAGGTTTGATCTCGAGCTTTTCAGCCTTACCATCAGCCTTGAGCTCTCTTTGGCTGACTTGTAACAAATCTGTCCTGCAAAGCTAATTGCAGACCAAGCATCATCCTCCATCGTTTCAAGTCATTCCTTGAAAAACGAGAACTACTCACTTGCCAACAAGACCTTTGTCCATCACTGGAGTATTGCTCTCCCCTATGAGCTGGTGCTCCAGCATCACATCAGTCTCTGTTTATTCTGTGGAATCTAAGTCTCTCAATATTATTGTAATTTCCAGTAATGAAGTTAAAGCACAAGGCTTGTTGCTCTCACATCACAGACAAATCGTGGTCCCTCTGTTGGTTTTTTTTTCCACCACTTCTCCAGTCTGTATCTGCTTTCTTGGCACTCTGGCTCTCCCCCGCTTCTACATGATGCATCCATTCTTCTCGTGAACTCCTGGTTAAATTCCCAAAATCCAAGCATACCATTCACGTTCACTCTGTTGTTTCTCTTATCTCCCGTTTTTGGGACAGCCTTCCTGAGTTTATTCCATTGCACGCTTACCTTTTTCCATCTCAAGGAGGAGGGACATCACCATCTCATATCATTTTCTCTTTTCTACCATTCTTAACTCTACCAAGCACAACCCTCTTACTTGCATTTATTGTTTGTTTCCCCTCCTATCTCTTCTTCTTTACTCATTACCTTGCTTGTTTTGTCCAACTGTGACCTCATTGGACACTGCCAGGACGTTTGTCTTTTTACCCTTTGTCACCGAAATCTTGTACACTGTATACTCTTGGGTTTACGGGGCGCTCGCGAATGTGGCCACGCTGAAGCAATGTGCTTTGAGTCTGGACGGATTAATGCCAATTTGGAGGCAATTGCTTGCCCGAACAGAGACTAGTAATCCCATTCCAAACATGAGCTAACACCACTCCAGTTCTCAGGATTTTACCCTAACTTAGATGGTGAGAAGCCAATATTGCCAAAACTGAGGGTATGATGTTACACAGCTGACACGCACAGCTTGTGAAATAATGATTTATTAAAGTAAAAGGATATAAGCACGGGACACAATTAATGATGCATTCAGGGTACAAAGACCAACTATGAATGACGATATGGAAAAACAAATAAATAAATCCTTGTGCAACAAAAATAACTTTACAGGTACATGTGCTTCATACAAAAATAGCTCTAAGGGTACAGATACACATTTGTACATTTGCTTCATACTCAACAAATCAAGCAAGGATCATTAAACTGCACAAGTAGTCCACGAAGGAACAGTTCAAGAGCAAAGCAGGGCTGAACAGTACAGAGCAGGTCAGTACCAGCAGAAATCGAGGCCCAGCAAATTGTTGCCCATAAGAGGAAGTGCACAATAGCAGCATCAGTCCCCGGCGAAAAGTGCAACAGCCAAAGAGCGCCCCCCCCCCCAGGCAAAAGAGAGTAAAATGGCACTTGCCAACATTCAAATAGTACCCCCCCTCTCCCCTCTCCTCTCCCTCAGCGAGATTTAAGAAAGCAACACCAGAGAAGTCACAGATTTTTTTTTTTGATTTTTATAATGCTCAAAGAGTACTTTATGATTATCTTCCGCACAAGGCCATGCAAATAAAACAGATGACCATTTTTAAAAGGTTATTTGGAGAAACATCTGTAAACGACCCCCACATACTTTATTTGTTTATAATATTCAAGGTGACTTCAAATTGCTTATTTGTGATTTTACAAACATCCTTGTATAGTGAAATCAACATGATAAATGCAGACACTGTATTTGATGAGTACACATTTTTGATTGCTTATTCTGTTTGTTTTTACAGCTAAGCTCAGAAAGCGAATTGCCAGACGACGCAAGAGGCGGCGGAACAAACAAAGTCATAATGAGGTTGTGACCCTCATTCATTGTCCTTGTACCATATGTTTTTATGCCTTCGGTGACGAAGTCGCCAATGGCATTATGCTTTCGGGTTGTCCGTACGTACATACGTCCATGTGAATTTTCTCTCTTTTCTCTGCAACTGCTTATCTGATTGGCGTGTTATTTTCACCATAGATGCAACTCCTCATGCAGAATTTTTTAATGATAATTGTGACGTCATAGGTCATGGGGGGGGTGGTAGCCATTTTGGAAAAATGGAAAAAATTTGGACCTCTGTATCTCCTAAACCGCACTATGAAAAAAAAATTGAAAGTTGGCACCTGGCAACTACTCTGCACAGAGAATAAGGGTGATTTGACTGTGACGTCATCGGTGAAGTGGTATCCCGGTAAATATTTTACATATAGAACGCTGTATTCAATCGGTATGAAAATTTGTGAGGTTCATTTAGGGATACATTGGTAGACAGAAATATTTTATTATGTCATCAGTCATGTGGTTTGGTAACTATATCTATAAATATAATATATATATATGTATTTTATTTTTTTTTAAGGAAAAAATCTGAATCGCTTTAAAGATTGAAGTTATACTGCACATAAATGATCGACAAGCCATGTTAAATAAAGTTTGTTAACTATGACGTCATCGGTCACATGGTCTGGCAGCCATATTGGTCAGGTCAGGTATGGGAGCATGCGCTGGAGCAGCACCTTGCTGCGTCCAATTTAGGGTAAATCCAATATGTTCTTCAAAATCGGAACCAGTACACTTAATCTCCACTCCTCCGGCATTCTCTCACTTTCCAAGATTTTATTAAACAATCTGGTTAACAACCCCACTGCCATCTCTCCTAAGCACTTCCATGCCTCCACTGGTATATCATCTGGGTCAACCGCCTTTCCACTTTTCATCCTCTTCATAGCAGTCCTCACTTCATCCTTACTGATCCACCCCACTTCCTGATTCACTATCTCCACCTCTTCCAACCTTCTCTCTCTCATTTTCTTCATTCATCAGCTCCTCAAAGTACTCCATCCACCTTCTCAACACACTCTCCTCGCTCATCAGCACATTCCCATTTGCGTCCTTTATCACCCGAACCTGCAGCACATCCTTCCCAGCTCGATCCCTCTGTCTTGCCAATCGGTATAAATCCTTTTCCCCTTCTTTTGTATCCAACTTCTCATACAGCTTGTCATATGCCTTTTTCTTAGCCTTTGCCACCTCCCTCTTTGCCTTTCGCCACCACTCCTTGTACTCCTGCCTACTTTCTTCATCTCTCTGACTACCCCACTTCTTTTTCACCAACCCCTTCTTCCTTATACTTTCCTGCACTTCCTTGTTCCACCACCAAGTCTCCTTATCTTCCTTCCTCTGTCCAGATGTCACACCAAGTACCTTCTGAGCTATCTCCCTCACCACTTCTGCTGTAGTTGCCCAATCATCCCACCCATCTTTACCACCATCCAACACCTGTCTCGCCTCCTCCCTAAATTCCACGCAACAGTCTTCCTCCTTCAGCTTCCACCATCTGGTCCTTGGTTCAGCCCTCACTCCCTTCCTCAACCTCACCTCCAAAATCATCCTACAGACCACCAATCGATGCTGTCGAGCTACACTCTCCCCTGCCACCACCTTACAGTCTCCAATCTCTTTCAGGTTGCATCTCCTGCTTAAGATGTAATCCACCTGTTTGCACTTTCCTCCACTCTTGTATGTCACCCTGTGTTCCTCCTTTTTGAAATACGTATTTACCACTGCCATTTCCATTCTTTTTGCAAACTCTACCACCATTTGCCCTTCCACATTTCTCTTGTTGAGACTGTACCTACCTCTTTATTCCCTTCCCCAACCTACCTCATCCTCTTTATTCCCTTCCCCCAACATGCCCATTGAAATCTGCTCCAATCACCACTCTTTCATTCTTGGATACACTCTCCACCACTTCATCTAACTCACTCCAGAAATCTTCTTTGTACTCCATCTCACACCCCATATGCGGGGCATATGCACAGATGACCATTCATCATCACCCCTTCAATTTCCAACTTCACACTCATCACTCGGTCAGACACTCTCCTCACCTCCAATACCCTCTTGACATAATCTTCCTTCAGGATTACCCCAACACCATTTCTCCTCCCATCCACACCATGGTAGAACAGTTTGAAACCACCTCCAATGCTCCTAGCCATACTCCCCATCCACTTGGTCTCTTGTACACACAGTATGTCCACCTTTCTTCTCTCCATCATATCAGCCAACTCTCGCCCTTTGCCAGTCATCGTTCCAACTCTCACCTCCACACTTCTACTCTTCCCCCTCTCCCACTGCCTCCGGACTCGCCTTCCCCGCCTCCTCCTCCTTCGCCCAGCAGTAGCACAATTTCCACTGGTACCCTGCTGACCACCGGTACCGGTGGCGGTCATTGATAACCCAGGCCTCGACCGATCCGGTATAGAAATTCGTTTTGTTGTCTGCATAATGATTTGGCATAGGTTTTTACGCCGGATGCCCTTCCTGACGCAACCCTGGTCGCCTCTTACGACACACAGGGATATGGTACACCTATTCTAACCGAGGCTTTATCCACACAATAGAATCTCGCAAAGGCTGTTTTGAATATGCTCAGAATATCTCATGTTGCCTCTTTTCACTGAAGGGTTCATGAGTTGCACGTGCTGAATAATTATTTTTATATATATATATATATATATATATATATATATATATATATATATATATATATATATATATATATATATATATATATATATATATATATATATATATATATATATATATATATATATATACACACACACACAATTTTTTTTTTATGCCACAATTTCTCCATTAAAGAGTTAACGATTATTTTGTCCCCTTGGAATAAAATAGGCTATCTATATATAATGTGGGACATGTATTTGATTATTTATATATGTATGTATGTGTATCTGCCCTTCATCCATTGGTTGGACAGCTGACCTGACGCCACCCACAATTGTAATCTGAAATACTTAGCCTAAAGTAGCCAGAGAGCCCAAAAGACCCAATGGATCCAAAATACCCCGAAGTCCCTAACATACCCCAAAGACTTAAGACCCAGAAGACACCAAAGACCTGAAAAACCCCTGACACCCAAAAATGCCCAAAAGATTCAAAAGACCCCAAAGATTCACAAGACACAAAAGACCCAAAAGACCCTGAGGAACTAAAACACCCAAAAGATCTCGAGCACACAAAAGACCTCAAGGACCCAAAAGACCCAGGGGATTCAAATGACCCGAGGACCTCAAAGATCACGAGAACCCAAAATATCTGACACGACAGACCCAAAAGACACAACGGGACTATTGTGGAGGGAAATTCTGCATAATGTAAAATGTGACCAGGTCCCCCCCCCCCATTCCCACACCCACACACAATCCCAATCCCATGTCCTTAACCCCCCTCCCACCACACCCAAACTCTGTGCTTCCCTCCCCCTTTCTTCAAATCCTCAAACTCCCTCCCAACCCAAACTCTCCCCCACCCCCTCAAAAGCCTCAAACCCCTCAGACCCAACTCTGTACCCTCTCTTCCCTCCCTTCCCCAAGCCAACTCTGTCATCTCCTTCCCCTTTCTTATTCAAGTTCTCAACTTCCCCAAACCCCAAGTACTCAATCCCCCTTCCAACCCCAAGTCCATCCCCACCCCCATCCACCCTGCCATTCCCAACGTCTCCATCTCCCTCTTACAACTCCATACACCCTCACCCCCAACTCTCTTCTGTCCTTTCCTCCCCATTTCTTCCTGTTTTAACAACGTTACAGTCGTTGCACAAATATACACAGGGAACTTTGGCATATGAGAAGGCCATTCTGCCTATCATGCCTGCGTTGTTCCTGTTCCCGTTTGTGAATTTAACGTTCCATCTTTATTTCCTTTTAACATTGTTCTTAACAATCACTTCCCCCTTTCTTCCCTTAACCTTACTATAATTAACGGACTGGTGTTTGTGTGTTTGTTTGTTTGTCATGCTACTCCTCCTATAGTTGTGGGCTGATTCCGTCCAGATTTGCTACAAAGGATCAGCATGACCCCAATTAATGTATCGGGGTGTTTTTATCTTGGCCGGTGGTCTTAGGGGGACGGGGAGGGATGTGTATGTAAATGTGTATTGTGTAGCGCCGCATCCACCTCCAGGTATTACAAGTCTCCACCATTTACAGTACAGTATTCCTGACCTCACGTTTTCCCAGTGCAGTGAGT
Organism: Eptatretus burgeri; assembly: GCF_056783735.1. NCBI lineage: Eukaryota > Metazoa > Chordata > Myxini > Myxiniformes > Myxinidae > Eptatretus > Eptatretus burgeri. The sequence goes on along the minus strand of NC_140969.1, from coordinate 38,726,954 downwards.
TGTGTTAAATTATAAGCAGTAGGTATGTTTTTGCTTCTTGCACGTAACCCAGGTTTTTTGTTTTTTTTTTTTGCTTCTACAAAGTTGTCAGTTGCCTATTCACTGCTCAAATAAAGGTATGCGTCAGAAGAACGTGTTGCATGCTTGGAACAACATCGCCCATAGGGTGGGCACTCTGCTTGTATTTATAATTTTTGGACAAATAGATTTTAAAAATACAAGAAGAAAAATAATGGTTAGCCAGTCAATGAATCCCCAGTCCATTTATGGATGAGAAATTTTGTACCAGTAGCTAATGATCATTGGGGTTTCCTTCTCCATTTCAGGGACAGCCCATAACGTTGCAACCAGAGCAGTCAGCTGAGCCTGAACACCTGATTCGCAGGGTTTATGACATCAATGATTGGCTGCCGTCACACAAATCCATCTCAAAATCTTGCACAAAAGCACAAGGTAGATTTGTTTTTTCTATCTTTATGCAGTACACATAGAAAACAACTGGCATACAAGAGTATCTGCTTACTTGCTGCATTATCACCAAATGATACCCATTAATGTGAATTATAATTGCCCTTGAATAATCACCTTGGATTTGCACAGATTAATCACTTCAGTGTGCTTTATTCAAGGTTTCCTGTTTACTTTATTTATTTATAGATAATCAGGATAAGTTAATATTGTTGCAGTTATCGGAATTGCATGCAAACAACAGAGAGTGTCCTAAGACAGTTATTCCATTATTGTATGTGTAGATAGTCCCTTTCCTTTTGTTTAGTGGAACAACAAGGGAGTGCGTTGCGATGAACTAATAGCTAGGGTTGCTTCAATCATTTTCTCCTTCATTTCATCCCTACTCTTCTTCTTTTATGATTATTCCTGAGGTAAATCAGCCACGTGCACCTTCGCTCTAAGGTGGGGCCTCGTGGAGGCCAGCGCGTGCGGCACCATGGTGGAGAAACTGCAGCGCCGAGTCATGTGGGTGCTTGTTGGTGCGGAATTGTCGGCTCGAGCTTCTGATGGTCTGGGGAGAATTGCCGATTGCATTAGAAAGGCATGCAAATAAATACCTCTTTAAGAGGCTGCACGAATGGTGTTTTTCACGGCACGGGAAACACGGCCAGCACGACGCCCACGCTGCACGAAACACGTACAGAGACCGATAAAGCCGACTCCACGCCATGTTGGGCAGGATACGAGTGTGCGGGTAGAAGCAGCTTTATCCTTTTTAACCTCAATATCTGACGCATATTGGTGTTTGCCCCGCGCACACGCTAGCGGAATCGTGTGAACGCGAGTGCTGGCCACGTGCATAATGGCAGAACCGCGTGCACTGTATGGAATGTGCTTGAAAGCAGACACGTACGCCGCTCGTGAAACGTGCATGGATTTATCCATGGCGATGTACCTTTGGTCCTCGCTGGCAGCGGTGGATTCTCTACGGATGGTGAACGTCTTCTCGGCACTGTGGCCAGCGAGGCTGCGATCGAGCCAGGGAATGTACAGTGCGGGCCACGTTGGCGTGCGCGGAACGAGCGCGTTGATCGATGCTGGTCGAATGCCCGAGCAGGCATGCGGGACCCTCGACCGGTCGCCCGGGGCTTTTTGCAGGATGATTCGCGTGCCAATTTCAGTGTGGGCGATTCATGTCATCTCGTGGGGTCAGAGCGCAATATTGGCGCTGTTTGAGATGGCCTTGCCGGAAACGAAGGGAGGCGGTTTCCGGCCCAAGCTGGCGGGCCACGTGAGGAGACGGGGCCAATCGGAGCGCCCAATTCGGGTGATGATGTTTGGATTCGGCATGGCCCCTCCCTCCCCCCCCCCCCCGAGCTAAGGACCCTATAAAGGTCGGGGCAGTCCCTCTTGCCCTCCCTCTTGCCTCCTGCTCCTCGTCTCCGCCTCTCTCTTTCCTCGCCTCGTCGACACCGCCACGACCCGCCTCCTGCTCCTCGTCTCCGTCTCTGCCCACATGATGACGACCCCATCCGCCTACAACTCCACCCTCGCCCTCTGGACTCTGCCCCTTCTCGACTCAAGCTCCTCCTTTACGGTGCCCAATTCCCGGTTCGAAACTCCCTCTTTATCGGGTTTTTCTGTGTCTGTGTGTGTGCGTATGTGTGTGTCCTGGCACCTGTCTGCCTAAGTAAGACTGCAGAAGATCGTTGTTATTATTGTTGTTAATGTCGCGTTCAGTCTGCTCTGTGTCCCCTTTTGTAAGTTGCCTGTTTATTGTCGCACCACACGCTTCTTCCTATCTCTGCACAACACACCCCAATAAATCATCACTGTGCCACATATCTTTCCTCGCCTGTTTGTAAATAAATTATTATTATAAGGAATGTTCCCTGCTCGTTTTTGTCTTTTCTTCCATTGATCCAGCATGGTCCGAATCCGAGCTTAGCCGGGATTTTATTCCCAACGATCCGTTCCTTTTAGCCGGTAAGTCCTTGGCAGTGTCGCTCGGCTGCATCCGATCCGGTAGAGTGATCCGGTTCGGACAAGGCGTACCGAGGGCGTGTTCCCCGGTAATTAAACCACGTGATTAATTAGATAACCCGATTAACCCATAGACGGGAGGACCTAAGGTCACGCGGTTGAGTTATTGGCGTCCACGGTCGGTTAAGCGACCCGCCGCATCACGGAATTGTCCGTCTGCGACGGCCTACAATTCCGGGGAGTCTGGTGGGAACTGACATAGTTCCCCCACCTCGTGGTCTTCTCACCCGACCCCCTGGCCCGCAACAATATTATAACATTGTTTTCATTGGCTTCTCCCCATTTCCTCTGCATGCCCTGTCATAAGTGGTATAATGCACAGCAAGTGTGTGTCACATTTTATTTGCTGTTTTTGTCAATAATTACAAGAGTGAAGCTGGATAATCCCATTCCAGGATTGAACAACAACAATGGCAATGCACTACTTCTTGTACAACCGTTCAATATTAAATCACCCTTCACATGGTTTTACTCAGGATTACAATATGAACAAATAGAATAGGCTCTGCCTAATATCTGGCCGTGCATTCTTAAGCTAATATTGGTTACTAGCAAATGAACCCATCCCCAGTGACAGGAAAAGCTTAAGTTAATCTATCAATTTAAATTATTTAATGGACTTTGAAAGAGTTAATTGTGTTGCACTCTTGGTTTCATTCAAAGCCAAAGTTCTGAGCTACTTATTCACACCCACCGTGAAATGGTGGTGTAGCATCTGCAGCAGAAGTTGAATTTGTCTCAAACGAGGGCAAAATAGAGCTATTTTGAATTGTGTGTTACTCCATAGATATCTGTATTAAATGTACTTGAAATACAGATGTCCATGTTTATTTTAAAGATAACTGGAAGGGACAATACAATTACTGATGATATTGCATCAATAAAAGTTAAATGAAAATGCAAAATAACCAATCAGCAGCTTTTCAAACAAGCGTGGGAAGCGGCCGCCGTAAATTGAAGACAGACGAATGCACGAACAGACACCATGGCTCGCAATATATTGTAACAGCCGTGGGTCTCGTCCGGTTGCCCAGTTCGAGTCTCGTGAGTCACGTCAAAGCGATCGCAGCAGTCAGGTGAGTCCATGCCCAGGCCGGATAATGGCCTTTTCACTTCTGATACCATACCCATGGGACCACTGATCCACCCAAGGTTACGCCGATAGACGCTTGTGACATCTAATTTGGCTTAGCAAACCGTTGAGTCACGAGCCTGGTCTGAGGCCCGGGTCAAACTGGCTTTCCAAACTTTAACCCGGAACAACCTTAAACCACCAAATGAGATGGCTCGAACAAGCGGAATCCAACCCCAGACCAGGGATATTTAAAAACGCAAATGTTCGGGAGAAGGGTTGCATGAAACAATCACAACAGTAAACAATAAAATCACCCTTTAACCCTTACTGATACGCACCCTCAATACAAACCAAGTGAACAGTACATTCCTTCACTATTCTAATATTAGGGCGCATCCATTCATCCGACAAGTGATATACATGGGGAATTTACGAGATAAGAAGAAATCTGATCGGCAAACCCGATAATGAGCCTGGCAAAAAGTGTGGTGGCAGTTCGGTTCCACGGTGAATGCTCCCATCACTTTTGTGCCAAGGAGAAGAGAGGGCATCACTCTTTTCTTGCGGGGTGTGACTCAGCTCACCAAGAAGCACAATTTCTTCCTCAGCGATTCCGAAATTTTCTCCCTGCGTGCCTGCCTTTTTAATCACCTCCTTTCGCAGGCTGATTCGGGCGTAAAAGCTGCAGCACAATCAGGTGATAACGGCTTTTTAGCTCCATGATTCATAACTGCCAAGTGCTGCAACAAACTTTCAACACGCCTCCTGTGGTGATCTTAACTGCTGTTTTGAGATTGCAGTTTTGACAGCACCTGTGTATTCTCCCATGGCATCTTGCACCAAGGTTTTATGTGCGCTTTTAAAAATAAACATTTAAACCGATGCAGAGAAAAAGAACATAAAAACAGACAAAGGTTCAGTGGGGGAAAGAACCAATAGGAGGGCAGGGAAAATGAACATCAATCTCCACGTTATGGCGAGGCATATCTAACCTCACAATTAATTATGTTATGCTTATTCTAAACAAATACTAAGGAATAACTAACGATGTACTAAACAGTTTTACCCTACTAATAGTCATTCTCACAACTCTATATCACTGCAAGGCTCTTTAAGCAAAATTTTACCTCATTGTTATTTAATCTAATTGCACGGAATTAAAAATAAAAAAAATTGTTATTCATTCAGGAAAATGTAAGACACAATTACTTATCAAAGGCATATATCAAAATTAATGACACCACCATGGGAGGGCCATAGGTGTTGTCTGTCACCCCCATCATGAATCAAATCTGCCATTGCAAGAGTTTCACTTTAACAACTTAAATTTCATAATGAAATTAAGAAGCCTTTTGCTTTCTCCATTTTGTATATAATGCTAGATATTTGTGTTGATATGAAGGTGTAATGTATGTTTAATTGTGTTTTATCCCCCTTAACAGATTCCCCTGATATCAATGACAAACCATTCAAGGTATGACCCCCAAAACATTGTTCATTTACTTTACTTCTGGGTATTTATCATTATTCTTGCCTCGTGAATTTATCCTCTAATTTTGCTACCTTTTCTTCAATCATACAAAATTGCTTGTTCATCTCCTTCCGAATTGCTTATTATTCTCCCCTTTACACCTTTAATGTGTTGAATGTCTAATGCCATTTCTTTCAGTGACACTTTGTGTTCATCCTGAATGACTCATGCTACCATTTTCCTGTTTCAAGTAAAACTAACAAAGAAAGTTTATAAGAATTGTCAATAGTTTTTTTTAATCTTTTTTTGATAGGCTACAGAACTACTTTGTTCTGGCAACCAAATTTTTTTTTCTTCTTTTTTTTGTATATAGAGTCGAGAAGCTCATGGGGGAACTTGAACACAGAAAGGATCAGGAAGAAACAGAACAAAAGGAACTGAAAGGGTGATGGAGGGTGGACACATAAATAGCTGGGTTAAGGGACAAAATAGAGGGAGAGTTGGAGGGATAAGGGACATGGGGAACAATGAGGACAAGGGGAAGATACGGGGCGAACAAGATGGATGCAGCTGCAAACTATCAATCACAGATGTAGAAGGAAATACCTGGAAACCCAGAAAGATGTGGGCTTGTGGATGGTTAATGAGGGTAGAAAGGATAATGGTTGTGGATGGTGGATGATCTGAGATGGTGGGAAACAGCTGTCTTGAATCTCTGGAGGGAAGAAAGAGATACTATATCAAATGGTAGCCTGATTTACTCAAAACATGCCATAACCTTTTTAACAGTTATTTTATTATCATATAATTTTTATGTTTTCTGTGTTTTTATTTTTAGGAACTAGATGCATGTGAACCATTTTTATGGAAAATGGAGCAGGTTCGCAAAATCCTGAGAAAGAACACTGAAGCTATTCTCACTAATATGGTATGTAACCTGCCTCAGGATATAATTTGTCAAAAGCTATATGTCAGATAACTGGAGCCATATGTAAATGGTATGTTCAACATTTCTGGCGATCTGTCTGGTTTTTTTTTTTTTTTTTTTTTTTTTTTAAACTTTTGGTGCCAAGTGAATATTGTGATTCTTGCCATTCTAGCTTGTGATTCTTTCTTGTAACATTGGCATTACATCTAAAAGCATTTATTTATACATTTAGATTTTAAACTTTTGTTGAATAATTGCCTGTCATCGAGCCACACCATAAAATGTGTTTCATGTGAGTCCATCGTATTCAAATATCCATCCCTATCCATAATATTTTCTACCCCCAGTAATCTAATCCCTAACGCACATTTTTTAAACTTGCATGTTATTCGGGGTTTTTTTTTCCGCAAACCTCTCTCCTCATGTTTATGAATCTCATTGTGTTAACTCTGCTCCTCTGCCATTGTGTTTCCTTCTCCCCTATGTCACCTCACTCTTTTACGATCCTAGATTTGATTATAATTTTTTTTTTTTGTAATAATCATGGAAAGGTTCCTGAGCTTTGGGATTGAATTAATATTGAATCTGCATGACTGTGAGATGTTATTTGTTTGTGTGTGTACACACACACGTGCTTCAAATCACATTCTAAGTGACGGATGTATTGTTCTTATATCAGGTTTGTGGAACTTTATTGTTTCAGTTGGTGAGAAAAGAGGCCAAGAATAATTTAGGAAGAAAAGTTCAATCCTTTGAGTCTGTCAAGTTAAACAGACATCTTCTTGAAGAGATTACGCACTGGATCGACAACAAGACTCTTTTTACCTCCAGTGGCACTTACTTCCCTCGTCGACGGGGAACTTACTGGATAGGTAGTGTGTGTGTGTGTGTGTGTGTGTGTGTGTGTGTGTGTGTGTGTGTGTGTGTGTGTGTGTGTGTGTGTGTGTGTGTGTGTGTGTGTGTGTGTGTGTGTGTGTGTGTGTGTGTGTGTGTGTGTGTGTGTTACATATGTGTAGAGAAAAAAATATATATATATATATATTCTAAATCTGATGTACCATACTCTGTTACAGAGCATTATTGCTCCTGAAGCAGTTTATTGGAAATGGTTATAACTACGTGTTTTGCCATTATACTTACCAGCGGTAGTTAGGACAACAATTTGGAATTTGTTCATGGTGCCTGGGATATCTCACCCGTTATTAAAAAGGACACCGAGGGGGTCTTTAACCTCCACCAACTAATGCCATTAGATGGGATGCCCAGTTTAACGTCTATCTGAGGGATGGCACACACATTGATGAATCACCCTGCCTGTGAAACCCTGGGATGACAGTTTATAGCTGGGTCGGGATTCAAACCCAAGCAAGACAGCTTAGAGATGAGCATGCATACCTCAAGGCCACCCTACCAACCTGTATATACTGTGCATATAGAAAGTCCACACCCCCTTTCAAAATTTTCACCTTTTGTTGCCTTATAGCCTGGAATTAAATTGCATTAAATCAGATTTTTCTTTCCACCTTTTATTTTCACATCATAACCCACATCTTCCAAGTGAAAAACAAATTCTTCAAATTTCAGAAAATTAATTTAAAATACAAAACTGGAATATCTTAGTTGGATAAGTATCCACTCCACTTATAATAGCAATTGTAAATTAATTGTAAATCACACCACGTTAATTGGCCTCCACCTATGTTAAATTGTCATGATAATGATTATTTCAGAATAAAATTAGCTGTTCCTCTGGGTTTCCTCTGCTGTCCAGTGCATTTCACAGCAAAGACTCAACCATGATCACGAAGGAACTTTCAAAAGACCTCCAGGATAAAGTTGTAGAAAGGCACATATCAGGGGATGGGTATAAAAATATTTCAAAGGCCTGGAATATCCCTTGGAGCACAGTCAAGACAATCATTAAGAAGTGGAAGGCGTATGGTGTCACCAAGACCCTGCCGAGATCAGACCGTCCCTCCAAACTGGATGACCAAGCAAGGAGGAGACTCAGAGAGGCCACCAAGAGGTCAATCGCCACTTTGAAAGAGCTACATGCTATGCCTTTATGGCAAAGACAGGTTACTGTGTGCATGTGACAACAATATCCCAAGCTCTCCACAAGTCTGGCCTGTATGGTACGATGGCAAGAAGGAAGCCATTACTTAAAAAACCCACTTTGAGTCCCATTTGAGGTATGCAAAAAAACACTCCAGAGATTCTGAAGCCATGTGGCAAAAAGTTTTGCAGTCTGAAGAAACCAAGATGGAACTTTTCAGCCTATATGCAAAATGTTGCATTTGGTGCAAACCCAACACAGCACATCACCCAACGAATACTATCCCTACTGTGAAGCTTGGTGGTGGCAGTATCATGTTGTGGGGATGGTTCTCATCAGCAAGGGCTGGGGCAGTTATCAGGATAGAAGGGAAAATGGATGGAGCAAAATACAGAAAAATCCATGAGGAACACCTGCTGCCCTCTGCAAGAAAGCTCAAATTGGGACGGAAGTTCACCTTTCAGCATGACAATGACACGAAGCACACAGCCAAAACTACATTGGAGTGGCTGAGGAACAGAACGATACATGTCCATGAATGGCCTAGTCAGAGCCCCAACCTAAATTCAATCGAAAATCTGTGGCATAACTTGAAGATTGCTGTCCATCAATGCTTCCCACATAACTTGACTGAGCTTGAACAGTTTTGTGCAGAAGAATGGGTAAATATTGCCCAATCATGGTGTGCTAAGTTGGTGAAGACTTATTCCAACAGACCCACAGCTCTAATTGCTGTCAAAGGTGCTTCCCCCAAGTGTTAACTCTCGAGGTTGGAGGGGGGGGGAGGGTGGACACTTATCCAACCAAGATATTCTAATGTGGAAAAAGTGTGATTTTCAATTTATTTTCAGGCTATAAGGCAACAAAAGGTGAAAATTTTGAATGGGGGTGTAGACTTTCTGTAGACACTGTACATATACAAAATTGCAGGCTAGAATTATACACTTTTGTGGTCCCGTACCAACACACAGACGATTGGTGGAATTTTGTCAGTGTTTAAATTATAATCGTTAGTGTTTAACTAATCCTTCATCAGTGTTTAAATAATCTTCTTTACACTTTGATTCAAATTAACAATCACAGCGTGACATGAGAAAGCATCTTTCCCAAACAGAGTTCTTGTCAATAGTCTTTGTTTCATGCATTTCATTTATTTATTTTACTTTATTGTGCATCATAGCTGGTCTAGGAGCACTATAACTACAAAAAGAGGGTTGAAGTAATTGGGTGGGGTGGTTGTTCCCATGTTTTACCTGTGAAAGCACTGTCGAGAAGTCATTGCTCTGACATTGCATATGTTAAGGGTTTTTTGTATATTGTGTCGAGGCATGTGGAGTAGCTTAGAACACAAATCGGACCAGGACGTATTAGAAGGAAAACAACAGTAGAAAGAGTGGAGGTTGTGATGGGGGGGGGGGGGCAAAACAACAGGACGGTTGAGGGATAAGGGATGTGGGGAAGAATAAGAACGGGGGTGAAGAAGATGCGTACAGCCGCAAATTCTCAATCACAGAAGTGGAAGGAAACCAGGAAAGAAGTGGGCTTTGGGAGGGATTAATTAGGGCAGAAAAGATCATGGTTGTGGATGGCGCATGACGATGTGGATGAGGGTGGTGAACAGCTGTCATGAAGCTGTGGGGTGGGGTGTGATTGAAGAGACTGAGGAGGTTGGTTCCAAAGGTGGAAAAAGAGTAATGAATGAATGAAGGTGAGCAGTGAGTCTGGGTTTTGGGAGTTTTACCAGAAGGAGGTAACTGGCAGACTTTGTGCACCCTGCAGAAACCTTGGAGGGGGAGAGTGGCAGATCATGCAAAAGGCAGAGGGAGCAAAACCAGAAAGGAGGTGATTGAAGACAGAGACCACTGACCTATTTGCAATGAAAAAGTGATCGGCCTAGAGATTCATCTCATCACAGGAAATTCCAGTAATTTTTGAAGGCCTTGGTTTCCACGATGTCAACCTGAGAAAGGTGTGAGGCAGAAGTACCAGTCCAGAGGGAAGAGCAGTACTCCATCAAGCTGAATTTCAAGGCTTTGTAGGTAGGTAAACGTTCAGACGTGCCCAGGAAAGACTATGCACAACGGAGAACGCCCAGTCTGCGACTGGCTGTGGAGGCCAACTTAGATATATGATTTGCCCAAGAAAGATCATGGCTGATGTTGAGGCCCAAAAATTTGAGTGACTGAACTTCCTCAAGAGGATTGTTAAGAAAGTAGATGGGAGGGTTTGCCAGACAGTCTTTTCAGAGAGACTGTGTTTGAGTGAGATTTGTCAAGATTGAACGACATATTCCAAGTATTTAAACAGCTCCTGATTACATTAAGGTCTGCAGAGAGGGAAGAGGCTGCTGCATGTCTCTTTGAAGGATGAGGGATGTTACAACAGATGGTGGAGTCATCAACAAAGGGATAAAGAGGATTTTCCAGAGAGAGAGAAAAAGAGACATATTGTTTTTGAAGATTTGGAATAGCATTGGACCCAAAGCCTTTACCATGGGGAACTCCAGCCTTGACAGGGAAAGGAGATGAGAAGATCTCGTCAAGAGCCACACGTTGGTTACGAGAGTAGAGGAAGTCAGTAAGCCATTTGAGGAGATGGCATTGGATGCCAGGAGTGTGTGTGGAGCAAGGCAGAGTGCAATATTGTATCAAATGCTTGAGATATGTCTCGAGAGATGGCCCTTATCTCATGTCTGATATTGAGTACCTCCATCCATTGTTGAGAGAGTCAAAGCTGCATGTTCGCGGTAGAGTGACAGGGTCAGAATCTGAATTTGAGATCAGGCCGTTGGAGAAAAGGATTTTATGACGACTGTGATGATATTGTTACAAATTTGGAATTCGATTGCACACAACATACAGGTTCCTTTAGTCAGCTATTTCAATAAGTGCTTGTTCCCTAGATAGCTCACCTTCCATTGTTTAAATGTTTTGAAAACGATTAGATGCGCTGCGGATCGATTTAATAGTTAGGGAGCGAACAATGGAGACGTCCCTCCCCCTCTTCTGCGAAGAGGAAGAAGAACCCTGCGGTGACGTCAACAACTCCCTCCCAACCGTGTTGAGAAGCGGGGGGGGGGGGGGGGTGGGGGCATGAGTCACGCCGGGTGCGGGGGAGGGGGAGGGGTGCAAAGGATAAAGAGGAGACCCTTTCTTTGTTCGTGTGGGAGTCCCGTGGCAGAGTTCGTGAAGAGTCCCGTGGGAGGAGTAAGCTTTTTTGCTTCGGCTGGCTCAGTGAGCTTCGGCTGCTGCTTTGTTTTGGAAGGAACTTGAGCCAGTTGTTCAGCTCAAGCTGCGACTGGAGGCTTCTTCCTCTTCTTCCTCTTCCTCTTGGTTCGTGGAGCTTTTCGTTCTCCATTTTGTTTGCCGGCTTGGTGTGACGCATCGGCCTCTTCTTGGAGTTGGATCCTCGGGGAAGCGACGATCGACAGGAAGGATCGGCGCCTCGTCTCACCGGCACGTGTTGAGAAGCGCGGGAGGATTTGCGCGAGCTCGGGAAGGAACGCGGCTCACGGCGATTTGGATCCAGCTCGCTCTCGCTGGAGTCCGGGACCGGACAAGTTGAAGACCACACGAGGTGGAGAGGTTCGAGTTAGGCTCTGAGTTTCAGCTCACCTGTCCTCCGAGCTGGAGCTCGTGATTAAAGGCCTCAGTCACCATTGTGTGTGTGTACGTGTGTACGTGTGTACGAGTGTCCGTGGGCCCGTCTAATAAGTAGGAACTGCTGTTAAGTGTAAATGACTGTACATAATAAGTAGATGGTTGTAGTTCTTTTGTCGTGCTTTTGTTGCTTGTATAATTGCATACGTGTTTTGCCTTATTTAATTGCATACGTGTTTCATTATAATAAATGTCCTTGTGTGAATGTAAACCTGCTCGTTGCGTCCATTCCCTCATTGACTGAACATTTCGTGTGTTGGGAGTTAGAAAGCCGTTGGTTTGCCGTAATAGGGGGACATTTGGACCGACGGTTCTCGGCGATTACGCCGCTCGGAATTGCGCACAGACAAGCTCGCCTTGGCGGTTTGTTCCGTACGAGTTCCGTCGAGGGTGGAATACCCCGGTAGTTGGATCACGTGGGTATTTAGGTAAATTGAAGATTGGCAATCAACCCTACCCCACGTGATCTGCCGATTGGCGTATTTCGGTTCTTGTACGAGGACCCGTCGACTCAGAGTTATTCGGGCGGCGATCTATATTCCGGGTGATCGGTCGGGCTCACTCGACTTGCGGCTCCGTTCAGAGCGGTCAGTTGGCGGCCGACACTCGGCCAGTAACAACTGGTTGTCAGGAGTGCGATTCGGCCCCCTCCGCCTCCGTAGCAAAATTCACGGAGTCGGATCAGGGGTATACGGAGCAAACCCCCCCATGTCCCCAAATTACGAGCGTTATAAGTTTTATTCCCAGCACGTAAAATGTTCAGCCAAGGCGAGCTGAGCCAGGTGGGTGGTGATATGAGGTGGATAGTGAGGTGGATGTGGAGTTAATAGAATCCATGGCCCGGGACGGTTCGTTTTATTATCATCGCACCACGGATTGTCGTCAGTGGGACCGACCTGTGCATGAGCGTTACCGGCAACCAAAAACGGAGTCGCAAGATGGCGGCATGGCCGCACCTCAGCACAGCACGAGGCATGAGCGGGCCGCTATTAATAGCGCTACGAACCACTCGGCACGGCGGAAGCGCTTCCGTCCGCCGGTTCAAACCACGGGGGCATGGCAGGCGAGGCAGGGCGACGACGCGTACATGGCCGAACTTCATGAACGAGTGTCTTATGCCTTGGTGCAGCGGAAGTGTGGTGATAAATATGTCGAGGAATTCCATTCGTTTGCCATTAAATTGGATGAGATACGGCAGCGTGCAGACGAGGTACATGACGATTGTGTTCATGGGGAGTCACAACAATTGGACGAGGCACAGGAGCGAGTTCGGGGGCTGGAGGAGGAATTAGCCAGCACAGTCGAGGAACTACATAGGGAAACGACGCAAGTAGATCGGTTGCGTGGGTTTTTGTTACAAAAGGAGAGCGAATTGAAGAAAAGAAAAGAGGAGCAAATTAGTAACTCCCAGAATAGTAAAGAATGAAGCAGGAAGGATAAATCAGTCGATTGAAGGAAACAACGAGATTGGAGAAGGAAGAACGAGAGAGACAGTGGAATAGAAAACAAAAAGAGTATGAATTTGAAACTGAACGACAGAAGGAAAAAATAGGTTGGAGTATGAGGAGAAAGTGAAGGAGCAAGGAATGAAGCAGGAAGGAGAAATCAGTCGATTGAAGGAAACAACGAGATTGGAAAAGGAAGAACGAGAGGAACAGTGGAATAGAAAACAAAAAGAACATGAATTTGAGGTGGACCAATTGAAAGAAAAGGCGAGGCTGGAGTGCAAGGAGATGGAGAACGAACAACGAACGAAACGGGAAAAAAGAACTAAGCCAATTGAAAGAAACGATGAGATTGGAGAAGGAAGAACAAGAGGAACAGTGGGAAAGGAAACAAAAACAATATGAGTTTGAAATTGATCAACTCGAGGAGAGAGCAAAATTGGAGTCTACAGAGATGGAAAAACTCCGGAAAGATAACGAACAGTTAATGGGGCTCAGAGAGGAAGAACGACTCAGATGGGAAGGAAAATGGAGCCAGAAAGAAACAAACTAATAGACACGCAGAGACAACATAAATAAAATGTATAGAGACATGGGAGATAGAGGGTGAATTGGACGGGGTTAAAGACGGACACACACACTCAGAGGTAGCGAGGCTTAATGGGAGCGAGCTGGCGGACTGTCTCGTCACCCGGTGCGAGCAGCTGGATAGCCTCCTTCGGGAACGGAGGGAGACGCTATTCTCCCTTGAAGCGAATCACGACCAGGTGAGTTCGGTCGTGCCGAGCGAGTTAGAGGGGGCGAGTGCTGTTGACGGGTGCACGAGTTGCTTGGGGGGTATGGAGGCCCCAGGAACCCTTGTGGTGGCACGATTCCCCAGTGTGATTGGCCCGGTGTGTGTGGTGAAAGGTGAGTGCAGCGGGCATGTTGAAACGCGCACCGTATGTGGAAGAGACCCTGTGTGTGAGTGGTATGGTCACGATAATGCCGGGGTGTGTGCTTCCCAGCACTCCGTGTGTGGAAGAAGCACCACGTGTGGAAGGAATGACGTGTGTGCGGGAAACCCCCTCTGCGAGTGGAAGCCCATGTACGAGTGAAGTACCGTGTGTGAGTGGAACCACGTGTGAGTGAAACGGCACGAGTGAGTGAAGCACGGTATGTGAGAGAGACAGCGTGTGTGAGGTCGCTGTGTGTAAGGGAGACAGTCTGTATGCGGGAGAACGCAACCGCATCCCCGTGTCCGAGTGCCATGGTGGAGTGTGTGAGCGTCGTGGCACGCAGGAGTGTGTGCGTTGAACGGCGACGACAACGGGACCAGATGAAGGACAAGGGCCGAGTAGCGGCCCTAGCTGAATTGAGAACCGTGCCAGGTTTGCACAGCAGCGAGCGGGGGGGTCCGTGCTGTGCTACGCACAAGGCCGCCACGTGCGCGGCTGCGCAGGTGAAACCCGGTCTGGAAACGCCAGCGGTAGATGTTAGTCGATCCCGCAGACGGACAGAAGCTAGGCTGGATTCGGAATTTGGACCGGATGGGTTCTCCACGCGAGCGTGTTTGTAAAGCTCCGACAAGCAGAGCACATGTGTTCGCGTGGGGAACCCCTCGAAACGTGAGGTTTGCTTTGGATGCGCAGAGTGACGTCGTGGCTGCACGGAGGTTGGAATCCATTCCTGCCGGATGGTACCGTCCAAGAGGGACGAGGTGCGCGGGGTGCAAGCAGCTGTCATGACGTCACGGAAAAAAGAGCGCGGCTGTGAATTGCCGCGCTGAAGATGCCAATTATGGAAAAAAAAAGTTGAGAAAAGCAAGCCTCGCTTCGGGTGAACAGGATTCCCAGGCAAGGGGTGGAAGACCCCCTTGTTTGGGCACAGGAAGGTACTAGTTAGGGGGAAGGGTTAGCTTAGTTAGACCAGCGTCATGGGGACATGGATTGTTCCTCATGGAGCCCGTGGAATGGATTAGTTAGAGGGATTTTAGTTCAGATTTAGGAAATGGGAATTTTTGGATTTTTTTTTTGAGACATGGACAGACATGGAAATGTGTAGAGGAGACGTAGTTTAGCTACGTAGAGTAAATGGAACGTGCATGAGTTTTAAGGGGTGACAAGGGAGCACGAGTTAGTCAGGGGATTTAATTAGGAAGGATGGCAGTATAGAGTGTTGGTGTGAGTTGTGAAATGGAAAGTGTGTGAGGAATGAGTGAGGGCCAGCGGGCCTGAGTGTGAGTGGAGCGAATGTGGTATGCATGGTGCGAATGACTGGTTGGGGGAAGGAGTGATTCCCACCCAAGTGACCCTGGGGTCAGTTTAATGTTAGTTAGTGGGTTATTCAAATTTACTAAAGGAAGTCTTTTTGTTGTTGGTGTCGAGAGAAGGCACGAAACCCGTTTGGAGGGGTGCAAGAGTTCATGGACAGGCTGGGAGTGTGGCTGTGGAAAGTTGAGTTTTGTTTAGTGGGCACCCCAGGCACCGGACTAGTCGGCCAGAGTAGGCCAAGGGCCCAAGAGGGGCCAGGATAGAGTAGTGGGCACGGGCGACCCGTCGGAAACGGGACCCCTAGCGCCAGAATGCCAAGGGGGGAGTGTAGTGAGCACGGGCGACCCTCGGAAAGGGACCCGGGGCATCAACACGCCACATGGGCATCGGAGGGGGCAATGCCAGAGAGGGCAACCCCCACATTTATAGGGAGCAGCTGGGCTCGGAGGCAGCCTGCGGGCCTGGGGGTGCCATGATTAGAGTTAGGCAGAGGGGGAGTTCCTGCCAGTTGAGCCACGCTGCCCAGCCCGGAAATTGTGCGAGGGCACTTATGAAAATTTGAAGGCAAGGCCCAAATTTATAATGGGCACCAACACAGGCGACGGGAATCATGGTTTTTAGAACCGATAGTTTTAAAGTGTGAGGCGTTTTTGGAAAGCCCCGGGGTAGTTTCAGGTTAATGAATGTTAGGGTAGATAGGAGATGTTCCCCTTCGCACCATCCATCCCTTCGCTCGTTGTAGGCCGCTGGACTCACCTTGGTAGATCGCTGAACTCTGAGGAGGCCATTCTGAGGCTTCGTTGGGCCTCGAGACAGGACGCTAGTCTCTCACTATTCCCCTCCAGAGAGGGAACGTAGGGGTTGGGAGTAGGCTGGGTGGACATGATAGGCTAGCCGGACAAAGACAATAAAGGGGGTTCGGGAGACAATTATTAAAGGGAAATAAAAATAAAGAGGGGCTAAATTTTGTTGTTTTTGTGGCAAATTAAGGGAGCGGGTATGGACAGAGACAGGCAAAGGCGATAGAGTGGGGGGGGGGAGAGACAGTAGGCTAGGTCTGAGCCCGCCTTCAAAGTGGCCGGCACCACCTCACTCCCTCCAAACCTGATGGAACCACACCAGAGGCCGGCCAGCTTCACCTGTTGGCCCGTTGTGCTGCAGCCGCCTGTTCTGCATGGACTTGCCTTGCCATGCCTAGTTTGCCTGCCTCTGCCATGACCCTATGCCTGCTAGTCCTTGTTTGCGTTTGCCCCTGTGTCCATCCATCACCATGTGCGCCAGGACCATCCAGTTTTGCAAGGACTGTCCTGCAGGGAGCCCGTGCATCCATCATGCTCATTTGTGTTTTGCGACCATCTCCATCCATTCCCCTGTATCGAGGAACTTTGAAATTACTTTTACCTTTTTCCCTTTCACAGATCACATAAGTCCTGGGCCATGGTTCATGTAATGTAATAGATAAGTTAAAATTGGAAATACGTGAACCCCCGCCTGCATGTTTGTTTTAGCACCGGCAATTTTAGTTAAGTTGTCCGAATGAGTCTGTGAGAGTTTGTTTAGTTAGTTACGCAGCGCATTAGGTTATTTATTTTTGGGACACGTATAAAGAAATGTCACACTCAGGGATCCGAAGGTAGAACGGACACGTATAAAGAAATGTCACACTCAGGGATCCGAAGGGAAAACTTACACATGCTGGTCACACGAAAATTTGACGACTCGGGACGAGTCTGTAAAAAGAGGAGGGGGGGTAGTGTTACGAATTTGGAATTCGATTGCACACAACATACAGGTTCCTTTAGTCAGCTATGTCGATAAGTGCTTGTTCCCTAGATAGGTCACCTTCCATTGTTTAAATGTTTTGAAATCGATTAGATGCGCCGCGGATTGATTTAATAGTTAGGGAGCGAACAATGGAGACGTCCCTCCCCCTCTTCTGCGAAGAGGAAGAAGAACCCTGCGGTGACGTCAACAACTCCCTCCCACCCGTGTTGAGAAGCGGGGGGGGGGGGGGGTGGATCACGGCATGAGTCACGCCGGGTGCGGGGAAGGGGGTGCAAAGGATAAAGAGGAGACCCTTTCTTTGTTCGTGAAGAGTCCCGTTCTGAGTCCCGTGTGCAGAGTTCGTGTGCTGAGTCCCATGGGAGGAGTAAGCTTTTTTGCTTCGGAGAGAGCAGTCGTTCAGCAGGCCATCGGGTCCTGCTTGACTTGAGGCCTTCGGAAGCTTTTTGCTTCGGCTGGCTCAGTGAGCTTTGGCTGCTGCTTTGTTTTGGAAGGAACTTGAGCCAGTTGTTCGGCTCGAGCTGCGAGTGGAGGCTTCTTCCTCTTCCTCTTGGTTTGTGGAGCTTTTCGTTCTCCATTTTGTTTCACGGCTTGGTGCGACGCATCGGCCTCTTCTTAGAGTTGGATCCTCGGGGAAGCGACGATCGACAGGAAGGATTGGCGCCTCGTCTCACCGGCACGTGTTGAGAAGCGCGGGAGGATTCGCGGGAGCTCGGGAAGGAACGCGGCTCACGGCGATTTGGATCCAGCTCGCTCTCGGGAGCGAAGCCCGGGACCGGACAAGTTGAAGACCACACGAGGTGGAGAGGTTCGAGTTAGGCTCTGAGTTTTAGCTCACCTGTCCTCAGAGCTGGAGCTCGTGATTAAAGGCCTCAGCCACCATTTTGTGTGTGTGTGTGTGTGTGTGTGTGTGTGTGTGTGTGTGTGTGTGTGTGTGTGTGTGTGTGTGTGTGTGTGTGTGCGTGCGTGCGTGCGTGCGTGCGTGCGTCCGTGCGTGCGCGCGCGTCGGTGGGCCCGTCTAATAAGTAGGAACTGCTGTTAAGTGTAAATGACTGTACATAATCAGCAGACGGATGTAGTTCTTTTGTCGTGCTTTTGTTGCTTGTATAATTGCATACGTGTTTTGCCTTATTTAATTACATACGTGTTTCATTATAATAAATGTCCTTGTGTGAATGTAAACCTGTTTGTTGCGTCCATTCCCTCATTGACTGAACATTTTGTGTGTTGGGAGTTAGAAAGCCGTTGGTTTGCCATAATAGGGGGACATTTGGACCGACTGTTCTCGGCAATTACGCCGCTCGGAATTGCGCACGGACAAGCTCTCCTCGGCGGTTTGTTCCGTACGAGTTCCGTTGAGGATGGAATACCCCGGTCGTTGGATCACGTGGGTATTTAGGTAAATTGAAGATTGGCAATCGACCCTACCCCACGTGATCTGCCGATTGGCGTATTTCGGTTCTTGTACAAGGGCCCGTCGACTCGGAGTTATCCGGGCGGGGATATATATTCTGGGCGATCGGTCGGGCCGACTCGACTTGCGGCTCCGTTCAGAGCGGTCGGTTGGCGGCCGACACTCTGCCAGTAACAATATTATATGACCTTGCTGATTATTGAAAGTTAATATGTCTACATTGAAGAGAATCTGTTTTTGTACTGAGTTTATGTAATGTAGTGATGATGGCTGACTTCCCACAAAATTGAAGATTACCTACGGCAAATTATTATAGGGTGACCAGAGCAGAAAGAGGATGTGCAAGAGCAGCAGATCATGTTTTTAGGACATATGTACTAATGCTGTCCAGTCCAGTTGCAGAATCAGTCGAGGGTTGCTCGAAATATATCCACCTTCTTCGGTATAAAAAAAGACAGCATCCAGAAGCAGCTGGGTGCAGCTGGGTAGGGTGGCTACATGGAGGGTGAGGTTCTTTCTTGGGAATATAACATTTGGAAGCAAACACTGAATTGAAGCATTCAGCCTTCTAATGAGCAGAATCTGCTGTGGTACCATTTGAAGTGAGGCAAGGGATGGAGGGGGATTACATTCCAGAGACGTCCTCAACAAGGTGCCACCAAGGTTTAGCGGAAGGAGACAAGTTTGAAAGTTCAGTCTTGAGATATTTAGATGTTGTTTTCTGGTTTTCTTGAGAGTGGACACGCTTCTTGCGGCCTCTGTGGCGTGATATGATGTTGCCTTTGGTCGGATGTACCTTCCAGGAAGTGAAGGCAAGTTGTTTCAAGACAACTGCCTCAATACAGAATTTGGTGTACCATGGACAGGAGGATGAGTGTGATAACTGAAGATGAGATGGTATCAATCGATGCAGAAGAGAGACCAGGTTTCTTTAGAAGAATTCCTAGGCTGTGGTAATATCAGGAGTGGTGGATAGAGGAGACAGTCCTGAAGGGAGATGGCTGCTTTCAGTCCCTGCCAGTCAGCCTGAGTGAACTTCTGGACTAGCCGGCATTGAGGCGGCACTCTGAAAATCACTGGAGAGATGTTGACTCTCACAAGCACATGATCAGATGAACCATTTGGAGCAAAGGAAAAGCATGAGACGTCAACAGGAAAGTTTGTCATTACCAAATCCAGAAGGGAGAATTTGCCATTGGCAGAAATCCGGATTAGAAATTTCACCGATTGAGTCAGGCCCATGGAGTCACAGAAGTCCTTTGCTGAAGTGGCATTGCTGGTGAGAGAGGTACAGACACCCAGCCAATTGGCATGGTGACAGTTGAGATCACCACATATGAGGAAGAGCGAGTTGGGATGAGTGGTTAAAAGTTGGTCCATGTTGGCTGAGAGAGAGATTTAAATGGAGGAGTCACTGTTGTGAGGATGTACGGCACACAGACAAACAAAAGGTGAGAGCAGAGGGGAAGTTGCAGTTAAATGTACTCCTGGGGAAGAGTAGTACAAAGACAGTGAGAAATGGAGTTATTGAGGTAAACTGAAAATCTGCTGCCAAGGTGGAGTTCAGATCTGTCAAATGGGAGGAGACAATACCAAGGAGAGACACTAAGGAGTCGGTGGTGTCGTGTCAGGTCAGGTCAGGTATAGGAGCATGTGCCAGAACAGCGCGTCGCTGCGTCCACTTTCCGCCGGTACTCCAGGGGCCTCCGTCTGGCCATCCCCCAGGCAGATGCCAGGCCCATCCCCATCTCCTTGAGATGATGGTCAACTTGTTGCAACCATGAGGCACGTGGTCGGCCCACTGGCCTCCTCCACTCATGAGACTCCCTCGCTGAGAGAATCTGGTGAGCAGGATCAGCATCAGGAAAACGAGCCACATGTCCATACAGCCGCAACTGACGCTCACGGACTATGCAGGTAACAAATCTCTTCCGAGTCTCTCTCAGCAACCGCTCGTTGGACACAAAATCCGACCAGCGATAGCCAAGGATTCTCCGAAGAAACCTGGTACCAAAGGAATTAAGTCTCCGTCTCAGATCCTTGGTCAGAGTCCAAGTCTCGCACCCATAGAGCAAGACTGGAAGTACCAAGGACCTGAAGACTCGGACTTTCGTCCTCCCGCACAGGTACCGGCAGCGCCACACCCCATGATCCAGTGAATCCATGACTCCCCACGCCTGACCCAGACATATATTGACCTCTGACTCGCAGCCAGCAGAGACATGAATATCACTGCCAAGGTAAGTGAATCTCTCCACGACCTCAACATCCTCACCACAAACAGACACAGACAGGACAGCAGCATCCAAGATGTCACCGAAAGCCTGGATCTTAGTTTTGACCCAAGAAACCCGTAATCCCAACGACTCCGACTCCTCATTCAGCACCTCGAGGGCCCCCAAGAGGATGTCTAAAGTCTCCGCAAAGATGACTGCATCATCTGCAAAATCAAGGTCCGAGATCTTGACATTCCCAAACGATGCACCGCAACTTGATCTCTCCGACATCCTCCCTAAAATCCAGTCCATACAAGTGCTGAAAAGTGTGGGGGCAAGTACACATCCCTGACGAACTCCAGTAACAACTGGAAATAAGTCAGAGATGGTACCACCACACTTCACAGCACTCTCAGTACCAGAGTAGAGTTCAGACATCAGATCGATCAGTTTTGGTGGCACCCCACGAAGACCAAGAATCCTCCAGAGGACATCCTGATTCACTGAATCGAACGCTTTACAGAGATCAACATAGGCTACAAGCAGCCCCTGCCGAAACTCTCGTCTGCGTTCGGTGAGGACACGAAGTGCAAGGATACGGTCAATCGTTGACCTCTTTGGTGTAAAGCCTGACTGCTCTGGACGCTGGTGCTCAAGCAGATGGTGGCGAATCCTATCAAGAATTATCCGAGCAAAGACCTTGCCCGGCACTGAGAGCAGCGTCACCCCTCGGTAGTTGTTGCAGTCTTGGCGATCACCCTTCCCTTTCCAGAGAGGGACAACAAGGCCCCTCTTCCAGTCAGTTGGGATGATGCCTGTGTTCCAGGCAGAGCACAAAACTGCATGCAACGACACGAGTGCAGCATTTCCACCAGCCTTGAGAAGTTCGGCATGGATGCCACAGATCCCTGGAGCTTTTCCCGTTTCAACTGGTTCACCGCAGCCCGTGTTTCCACAAGCGAAGGTGGACCACAGTTGATTCGAGGGTCAGCAACAGGAATTGTAACACCCTTGACGTCCAACTCGACAGCTGGGGGATCAGCCTGGTACAACCGCTCAAAGTAACCGGCCCAGCGGGCCTTCACTTCAGACTCCTCTGTCAAGAGCCTACCACTCTCTGCTCGAACTGCAGTGCTCCGAGGGATGGGCTTGGATGAACGTAATGCGCGAATTCCCCTGTAAGCGGGACGAGAATCACCTGTCCACAGGTGATGCTCTACCCCCTCACAGATTCCTCGCACATAGGCCTCCTTGTCCACCCTCAGGGCACGTACAGTTTTACGCCTCAGCTCCCTGAACAGCTCAGCTCTGCCATTCAGCCTGGCCCTGCGACTCTGGTCAATGGTATCCAGTGTCCCTTGAGAGACAAAATTCTTCTTTGCCCTGCGGTGAGCTCCAAGGCATCCACCGGCAACATCAAGGACGGTGGTCTTGAAGGCGCTCCACAACTCTTCAGGACCCCCCAAAGCACCCAGACCCCCCAGGTGTCCACTCAGCCTGTTCGCAAACTCCTCAGCTACTCTCTCATCCCTGAGCTTGGCAACATCCAGCCTCGGCTGGGATGGTACCATTCTCCAGGAAATGAAGGTGTAGCTTTAGAGTTGCTACAACAAGCCTGTGGTCAGTATTGAGGAACTGAGCACTCCGGTAGACCCTGCAGTGCTGGATCATCCTCCAACGACCGTCAATGAGGACATGGTCAATCTCCTTTGCCACATCGCCCGCGTTGGAATACCAAGTCCAGCGATGAGCTTGTGGGCGCTGAAACCATGAACCAGCCACCCTAAGTCCATGACTTCTTGCAAAGTCAAGGAACTTAGTGCTATTCTGGTTCATAGTTCCTGACCCATGGGGACCAACACACACCTCATAACCATCCCTATCAGTTCCAGTCGATGCATTGAAATCCCCCAAGACTAGAAGTGTATCTCGTCTGGGGCACTGATCAACCACAGACTCGAGTGTGGCGTAGAATGCATCCTTCACGGTGAGATCACTCGCCTCAGTCAGAGCATGAACAGAGACCAGGGAAATGACACCTAAGGAGTGACGAATCCTTAATCTCATAATACGCTCGTTGACTGGTGTTACCTCAATTATCATTGGGGTCAGCTTATTGGACACAGCTACAGCAACTCCTTGGGTATGGTTACCATCAGAACGGCCAGACCAATAGTAGGTGTAACCACCCACCATTATCTCGCCGCAATCCGGTCTCCGAACCTGAGAGAGAGCTGCAATCCCGATGTCCAAACGCTTGAGCTCAGATGATAACAGAGACAGGTGATCATCCTCTCTTAGGGATAGGACATTCCAGGCACCCACCCGAAGGGACCGCCTCAGGTTCACCCAAGGAGACCGCCGTCTGGTGGACGACACCTCAGCACCACTCCGACACACTCTCCTGCAATCTGACCCAGGGATGTTACCCCGTGGTTTCCCTCCTATCATCAAAGATTGGGGGTCCCGAAGGCTTTGCCCCAATCCCGTCATCCGGTGAGCTGCCCTGCGAAGGGAAGCTGCACAGGAGGTACTCCCATGGAGTGGGTTTCAGAGGTGGTGTCGTGTGGGAGGAAGGATTCTGTTAAGCATGTCATATCTGATTTATCAGCAGTGGCCTGGATTGAGAGATCTGCTTGGTTGAAACGGATATCTCGGATGTTCGAGAATCAAACAGCTCAGGATAGGGGAGGATGCACTGTTGGCATCTTTGGGAAATGTGGGGAATTGTGGAGTGAGGGTGGGGAAATGTGGGGAACCTGGGGAAAGGTAGGGGCCTAGCAAAAGGGTGGGGGCAAGGGGGAAAGCGTTAAGTGGTTGGGAAGGGTGAGGTGAGGTGCAACCGATTATTTTGTTACTCTTTGTCTCATATAATGCAACGTGTTCATTTTATCTTTTGTTCTTTTTCACTTCCTACATGGCAAATATGTTAACAATTTACTAAGTATATTTTGACTTTTATGAAAATGTTATCTTCTTGCAGGAGCTGATGTTGTTCGAACCAAACTTGAGTGCCTTACAGTGAATGATGCTACAACTTTGCATTTGCTCCTGAAGGTTTGAGCCGGGTTTGCCTAATTACATCATGCACTGGACAATCTCAGAATATGTGAACCATGTACATATATGCAATGATGGTGACTGAAATCTAAGGAGAGCAAAGCAGCTATTTATTCCAGTCAAATGAAAAGATAAGAATAGAAAGAATGTCATATATATATATATATATATATATATATATATATATATATATATATATATATATATATATATATATATATATATATATATATATATATATATATATATATATATAGATAGAAGAGTATTAGCAAAGTCACAAACCATTTAAACTATTCAAGGAGATTAGATAACTTTGGACTGGACAAATTATTAGCAAAAAGAAAAGCTTGTTAATATCAAAAAAATGCCGACAGTAAAAAAAAAAAAAATGACGACAGTACAGAAATGACATGTTAAAAATAATTGCACTCTATTTTCTTGGTGAGTGCAGATGGTTTTCGCAGCTCCATGAGAGCCTCGCCAAAAGCTATGCTTACCACACCAGATCTGTCTTATCAGACTCTTCTTGTTTGTTCACTGTATAGTTCTTCGTATTATTTTGCCAATCTTCTTGCTTGTTCTTACTTGGTCCTGTTGTGTCAAATTTTGAGTTCATGCTTGTCTCGGTCTCTGCTTGACTGTGTGTTTGTGTCTTAAGCCTTCCACTTTCTTTTTCTTCTCCCCTCAGATTCTTTCTTTCTGCTCATTCTTTGTCAAATCAAAACTTTCCAAAATTTTTTTTAAAACAAAAACCTGTCACTCATTCTCCATCATTGTCTTTCAATCTTTCCCATCATTCCTTCCTTGTCTCATTCTTCAACTTCCTCCCTTTTTAATACAACAAACCTCTTTACGACTTCCTTACTCTCTTTTTTTTTTAGGCACCTCAAACCATTGTTTTAAATGACATTTTAAAATGTTTCAAATGCCTCCCTTTCATGCAGATTATTCCCTGCAGTTCTGTTTTTCCTCATGGTTCACTCAAAAGCCCTGTGGCTCATCATGTTCACACAGGACTACTTTTATCCATGCCTTAAACCAGTCCTCACACCACCCTCACTGTGATGTCTGTCTTCGTTTGGCAGAACTGAGGAGGCATTAAAAAAAATAGCCTGCAGCTATTGTGGGTTCACAACTATTACCTTCTTCATGTCTGCACAAACACATCTTTTTCCCTTCAAAACCTCTTGTGCACCTCTCCCCCTCCCCCTCCCCACAATTCTTCAGCTCATATTCTTCAACTTCCACAATAACATAGACCATTAATATTTGAAATCTTCCTTATAATATCACTGATCTTTCCATTCAGGTTGCTGCTGTAGCTCCAAACATTGTACACTCATCTCTTGATTTACAGAATATGTACATTCTTGAAAAGTTGTACATAAAGTGAAATTGCGTAAATCTTACCCGGTTTTCCCGTTGATTTGTATTATACTAGCAGAGGTATCCGCACTTTGTGTGCATGGGCAAGCAAGAGGATTCCAACGGAATGCAATATCATGGGGGACTACCCGTGAAATAAGAGCGAGAGATGAACCTTCAGAGTTTAGGCTTTATTCCATTTGATTGGAGCCGCTTCTGTGGACACACCAGGAAATACAGGTTCAGCTAGGAGTACATAAGCAGAAACGTATACATGTGCAGTTAACCATTGCAGACTAATCCGCGTAAGCACGGAGTTCGATATAATCTCCATTCTCACCAGTCAATGAGCACCTTCAGTTAACGAGCATCAAGTGGACAGCCGATGTCAATAGCAATGCCCCGGGGACAATCCACCCGTGCCGCAGAGAGACCTCCCCTTATACGCGAGACGCACAACATGTGATCCCGCGTCATGTCCCTTGATTCACGTTAATTCACCACACCTTTCATGCAGATTATTCCCTGCAGTTCTGTTTTTCCTCATGGTTCACTCAAAAGCCCTGTGGCTCATCATGTTCACACAGGACTACTTTTATCCATGCCTTAAACCAGTCCTCACACCACCCTCACTGTGATGTCTGTCTTCGTTTGGCAGAACTGAGGAGGCATTAAAAAAAATAGCCTGCAGCTATTGTGGGTTCACAACTATTACCTTCTTCATGTCTGCACAAACACATCTTTTTCCCTTCAAAACCTCTTGTGCACCTCTCCCCCTCCCCCTCCCCACAATTCTTCAGCTCATATTCTTCAACTTCCACAATAACATAGACCATTAATATTTGAAATCTTCCTTATAATATCACTGATCTTTCCATTCAGGTTGCTGCTGTAGCTCCAAACATTGTACACTCATCTCTTGATTTACAGAATATGTACATTCTTGAAAAGTTGTACATAAAGTGAAATTGCGTAAATCTTACCCGGTTTTCCCGTTGATTTGTATTATACTAGCAGAGGTATCCGCACTTTGTGTGCATGGGCAAGCAAGAGGATTCCAACGGAATGCAATATCATGGGGTGACTACCGGTGGGGCCGATTGTATCACTGGACAGACAGACAGAAAAGTCAACATTTTTATATATATATATATATATATATATATATATATATATATATATATATATATATATATATATATATATATATATATATATATATATATATATATATATATATATATATATATATATATATATATATATATATATATATATATATATATATATATATATATATATATATATATATATATATATATATATATATATATATATATATATATATATATATATATATATATATATATATATATATATATATATATATATATATATATATATATATATATATATATATATATATATATATATATATATATATATATATATATATATATATATATATATATATATATATATATATATATATATATATATATATATATATATATATATATATATATATATATATATATATATATTTTGTTACGGTTCACGGAACCACATGCATCCAACAGAGAGTGGTCCCAAGACAGTTATTCCATTAATATACGTGCAGATAATCCCTTTCCTTTTGCCTCGCTGGAAAACAGGGGCGTGCGTTGCGATGATCTCATGGCTAGGTTTGCTTACATCATTTTTTTTTCTTCATTTCGTCCCTACCCTTCTTTTTGTCTGATTATTCCTGAGGTAAATCTGAGCCACCTGGGCCCTCATGGAGGCCAGCGCGTGTGGCGCCGCTGCGGCAGGGAACGATGATGCACGGGCATTGGTGGCGCAGAGCTCTCGTTCCCAAGCGAGCCCTAAACCCAACGTGTGCAGCGAGTCATACAGTGCACTTAGCAGTGCGGGATTATCGACTCGAGCTTCCAATGATCTGGGGAGGATTGCCGGTTGCAT
The DNA here is from genome assembly GCF_056783735.1 of Eptatretus burgeri. Lineage (NCBI taxonomy): Eukaryota > Metazoa > Chordata > Myxini > Myxiniformes > Myxinidae > Eptatretus > Eptatretus burgeri. The sequence continues at coordinate 38,699,773 of NC_140969.1, read as the reverse complement.
TAAAAAGACATACGAATGTATACCTCTTAAGAGGCTGCATGAATGGTCTTTTTCACAACACAGGAAACACAGCCAGCACGACGCCCACGCTGCACGAAACGCGTACGGAGGCCGATAAAGGCGACTCCACGCCATGTTGGGTGGGATACGAGTGTGCGGAGTAAAAGTGGCACGTTCGTTTTCAACCAAATATTTGACCCATATTGGTGTTCGCCCCGTGCACACGCGAGCAGTCGTGCGAACGCGAGCACTGACCATGTGCGTAATGGCCGAACCCCGCGCACTGTATAGAATGTGCTCAAAGGCAGACATGTACGCCGCTCGTGAAACATGCATGGATTTATCCATAACGATGTACCTTCGTCCCTCACTGGCAGCAGCGGATTCCCCGCCGATGGTGAGCGTCTTCTCGTCTCTACGGCCAGCGGGGCTGCGGTCGGGCTGGGGAGTATTGTGCAGTGCGGGCTGCGTTGGCGTGAAGCGGGCACGTTGATCGGCGCTGGTCGGACCCCCGAGCGGGTGTGCGGGACCCTCGGCCGGGGCGTGGCCTGGGGGTTTTTGCGGGATGATTCGCGTGGCAATTTCGGTGTGGGCGATTCGTGTCATGTGGGGCCGGAGCGGAGTGTTGCCGCTGTCTGAGATGGCCTTGCCGGAAACAAAGTGAGGCGGTTTCCGGCCAAAGTTAGCAGAAAGTTAGTTAGCCAATCGGAGCGCCTGATTCAGGTGATGACGTTTCGCTTCGGGGTGGCCCCTCCCCCCCCCCCCACGCTGCAAGTCCTATAAAGGTCGGAGCGGTCCCTCTGCCTTTCACCGCCTCTCTCATCGCTCTGGCCTCTCCCTCGTCGACATCGCCACGACCCGCCTACTGCTGCCTGGACTCCGCCTCCTCATCTCTGCCCACACGACGTTGGCCCCATCGGCCAGCCTGGTCGCGCCTACCACTCCGACCACGCACCCTGGACTCCGCCCATTCTCCACTCAAGCCCCTCCGTCACGAACACAGTCTCCACACACGCTGTTGAAACCAGAGACAATGTGCCAGCTGCTGGGTACCGCACCACAGAGCATCCCCCCCGCCCCCCGAAACGTATTGGTCGTGCGTCGTGCTATCAAGCACAAAGGTACCGAGATCGTAGCCTCAACTCCTTTCCCTTCTTGTTCCAATACTCCCTCTTCGTCGGGTTTTCTGTGTCTGTGTCTGTGTCTGTGTGCGTGTGTGCGTGTCCTGGCACCTGTCTGCTTAAGTAAGACTGCAGAAAATCATTATTGGCTGCTCTTAGAGCACCCTTATTCTGGACATTTCCATCTGTCTGTCTGTCCGCGAAACTTTGGTCAAGCCTTGGGGCTAAACCACCCAACCGATTCCAATGAAATTTGGTAGGTAGGACCAATGTTTCTAGGAATCGTGTGCTTTCGAATATGGGACCCGGGCGCAAGCAACGGCCCTTTCAGGTCAGGTATGGGAGCATGTGCCAGAACAGCGCGTCGCTGCGTCCACTTTCCGCCGGTACTCCAGGGGCCTCCGTCTGGCCATCCCCCAGGCAGATGCCAGGCCCATCCCCATCTCCTTGAGATGATGGTCAACCTGCTGCAACCATGAGGCACGTGGTCGGCCCACTGGCCTCCTCCACTCATGAGACTCCCTCGCTGAGAGAATCTGGTGAGCAGGATCAGCGTCAGGAAAGCGAGCCACATGTCCATACAGCCGCAGCTGACGCTCACGGACTATGCAGGTAACAAATCTCATCCGAGTCTCTCTCAGCAACCGCTCGTTGGACACAAAATCCGACCAGCAATAGCCAAGGATTCTCCGAAGAGACCTGGTACCAAAGGAATTAAGTCTCCGTCTCAGATCCTTGGTCAAAGTCCAAGTCTCGCACCCATAGAGCAAGACTGGAAGTACCAAGGACCTGAAGACTCGGACTTTCGTCCTCCCGCACAGGTACCGGCAGCGCCACACCCCATGATCCAGTGAATCCATGACTCCCCAGGCCCGACCCAGACGTCTATTGACCTCCGGCTCACAACCTGCGGAGACATGAATATCACTGCCAAGGTAAGTGAATCTATCCACGACCTCAACATCCTCACCACAAACAGACACAGACAGGACAGCAGCATCCAAGATGTCACCGAAAGCCTGGATCTTTGTTTTGACCCAAGAAATCCGTAATCCCAACGGCTCCGACTCCTCATTCAGCACCTCGAGGGCCCCCAAGAGGATGTCTAAAGTCTCCGCAAAGATGACTGCATCATCTGCAAAATCAAGGTCCGAGATCTTGACATTGCCAAACGATGCACCGCAACTTGATCTCTCCGACATCCTCCCAAAAATCCAGTCCATACAAGTGCTGAAAAGTGTGGGGGCAAGTACACATCCCTGACGAACTCCAGTAACAACTGGAAATAAGTCAGAGGCGGTACCACCACACTTCACAGCACTCTCAGTACCAGAGTAGAGTTCAGACATCAGATCGATCAGTTTCGGTGGCACCCCACGAAGAACAAGAATCCTCCAGAGGACATCCCTATTCACTGAATCGAACGCTTTACAGAGATCAACATAGGCTGCAAGCAGCCCCTGCCGAAACTCTCGTCTGCGTTCAGTGAGGACACGAAGAGCAAGGATACGGTCAATCGTTGACCTCTTTGGTGTAAAGCCTGACTGCTCTGGACGCTGGTGCTCAAGCAGATGGTGGCGAACCCTATCAAGAATTATCCGAGCAAAGACCTTGCCCGGCACTGAGAGCAGCGTCACCCCTCGGTAGTTGTTGCAGTCTTGGCGATCACCCTTCCCTTTCCAGAGAGGGACAACAAGGCCCCTCTTCCAGTCAGTTGGGATGATGCCTGTGTTCCAGGCAGAGCACAAAACTGCATGCAACGACGCGAGTGCAGCATTTCCACCAGCCTTGAGAAGTTCAGCATGGATGCCACAGATCCCTGGAGCTTTGCCCCGTTTCAACTGGTTCACCGCAGCCCGTGTTTCCACAAGCGATGGTGGACCACAGTTGATTCGAGGGTCAGCAACAGGGATTGTAACACCCTTGACGTCCAACTCGACAGCTGGGGGATCAGCCTGGTACAACCGCTCAAAGTAACCGGCCCAGCGAGCCTTCACTTCAGACTCCTCTGTCAAGAGCCTACCACTCTCTGCTCGAACTGCAGTGCTCCGAGGGATGGGCTTGGATGAACGTAATGCGCGAATTCCCCTGTAAGCGGGACGAGAATCACCTGTCCACAGGTGATGCTCTACCTCCTCACAGATTCCTCGCACATAGGCCTCCTTGTCCACCCTCAGTGCACGTACAGTTTTACGCCTCAGCTCCCTGAACAGCTCAGCTCTGCCATTCAGCCTGGCCCTGCGACTCTGGTCAATGGTATCCAGTGTCCCTTGAGAGACAAAATTCTTCTTTGCCCTGTGGTGAACTCCAAGGCATCCACCGGCAACATCAAGGACGGTGGTCTTGAAGGTGCTCCACAACTCTTCAGGACCCCCCAAAGCACCCAGACCCAAGTGTCCACTCAGCCTGTTCGCAAACTCCTCAGCTACTCTCTCATCCCTGAGCTTGGCAACATCCAGCCTAGGCTGGGATGGTACCATTCTCCAGGATTTAAGGTGCAGCTTTAGAGTTGCTACAACAAGCCTGTGGTCAGTATTGAGGAACTGAGCACTCCGGTAGACCCTGCAGTTCTGGATCATCCTCCAACGACCGTCAATGAGGACATGGTCAATCTCCTTTGCCACACCGCCAGCGTTGGAATACCAAGTCCAGCGATGAGCTTGCGGGCGCTGAAACCATGAACCACCCACCCTAAGTCCATGACTTCTTGCAAAGTCAAGGAACTTAGTGCTATTCTGGTTCATAGTTCCTGACCCATGGGGACCAACACACACCTCATAACCATCCCTATCAGTTCCAGTCGATGCATTGAAATCCCCCAAGACTAGAAGTGTATCTCGTCTGGGGCACTGATCAACCACAGACTCGAGTGTGGCGTAGAATGCATCCTTCACGGTAAGATCACTCGCCTCAGTCGGAGCATAAATAGAGACCAGGGAAATGACACCTAAGGAGTGACGAATCCTTAATCTCATAATACGCTCGTTGACCGGTGTTACCTCAATTATCATTGGGGTCAGCTTATTGGACACAGCTACAGCAACTCCTTGGGTATGGTAACCATCAGAGCGACCAGACCAATAGTAGGTGTAACCACCCACCATTATCTCTCCGCAATCCGGTCTCCGAACCTCAGAGAGAGCTGCAATCCCGATGTCCAAACGCTTGAGCTCAGATGATAACAGAGACAGGTGATCATCCTCTCTTAGGGATAGGACATTCCAGGCACCCACCCGAAGGGACCGCCTCAGGTTAACCCAAGGAGACCGCCGTCTGGTGGACGACACCTCAGCACCACTCCGACACACTCTCCCGCAATCTGACCCAGGGATGTTTCCCCGTGGTTTCCCTCCTATCAAAGACTGGGGGTCCCGAAGGCTTTGCCCCAATCCCATCATCCGGTGAGCTGCCCTGCGAAGGGAAGCTGCACAGGAGGTACTCCCACGGAGTGGGTTTTCAGATTTTTTTGCGTTTTTGCGTTTTGCGGAATGAAGCGTTTTACGGTGGCTGGAGTGCAAATCCTTTGGTAGGTAGGACCAATGTTTCTAGGAATCGTGTGCTTTCGAATATGGGACCCGGGCGCAAGCAACGGCCCTTTAAAGTGGTCAAAAAATCGAAAAAAATTAATAAATCGAAAAATCGAAGCTTAGAGTTATGTGTGCAATCTATCTAGCTCCCTTAATGTCAATTTGCAGCCCTAACAAAAAATATTTGTCAGAGGAGATAGGTTTTGGGCGAGTACATGTCGAACATTTCAGAAACGGTTAATTGCGAATATCTCTAAGAGAAAGAGTCTGATTTTGATGAAACTTGGGTGAAATGTGTACAATGTGGCTGGCATGTACACAAAAATGAATGGTTGCTATGCACACCTCCGTTGCTTAGCAACAGCTAAAATACTTTATCGTACATCGTACACTTATTGTGGACTGTACAAAAAAAATCAATACCTCCGAAACTGGACCTCCGAGGGACCTGTTTTTTTTGTGCCCAAGGAGAATGTCTTACAGCATCATATAAAAAAATAAAATCTTTAGCGAGGGCTGCCATTTGTTAGAGTCTCTTTGGAAACATGCCTGAAATTTCACAAGGCGGGTTTCTGAGCACAAACTAAGAGGTCTATGATAATCATATTTATTGTGCTAAATTGATTGATAGCATGTACATGAATATCTGCTAGTCGCGTCGGCCAGCTTTCCATCTACAGCGAGCAGCCATATCGCCTACCGGCTTGTCATTATTATTGTTATTATTTTCGCGTTAAGTCTGCTTTTGTAAGTTGCTTGTTTATTTGCTGCACCACACCTCTCTTCCCTATCTCTGCACAACACACCCCAATAAATCTTGATCATGCCACATACCATTCCTCGCCCATTGTTAATAAATTATCATTCGGAATATTCCCTGCTCGTTTTTGTCTTTTCTTCCATTGATCCAGCATGGTCCAAATCCTAGTTTAGCCAGGACTTTATTCCCAACGATCCGTTCCTTTTAGCCGGTAAGTCCTTGGCAGTGTCGCTCGGCTGCATCCGATCCGCTAAAGTGATCCAGTCCAGTAGAATGATCTGGTTTGGACAAGGCATACTGAGGGCGTCTTCCCCGGTAATTAAATCACGTGATTAATTAGGTAACCTGATTAACCCATAGATGGGAGGACCCTAGGTCATGTGGTTGAGTTATTGGTGTCCACGGTCGGTTAGGTGACCCGCCGCGTCACAGAATTATCCGTGTGCGACGGCCTACAATTCCGGGGAGTCTGGTGGGAACCGAGATAGCTTCCCCCATCTAGTGGCCTTCTCACCCGACCCCTGGCCCACAACAATATATATATATATATATATATATATATATATATTATATATATATTATATATATATATATATATATATATAATATTATATTGTATATAATATTGTATTATATATAATATTTTATATATATATATATTATATATATATATATATTATATATATATATATATATATATATATTATATATATATATATATATATATATATATATATATATATATATTATATATATATATATTTTATATATATATATATATATATATTATATATATATATATTTTATATATATATATATATTATATATATATATATATTTTATATATATATATATATATATATATATATATATATATATATATATATATATATATATATATATATATATATATATATATATATATATATATATATATTGTGAATTTGGAAAGTTATTGCACTCAACATTCAGGTCCTTTAGCTCATTTATATCGGTAAGTATATGTTGCCAGTTAGGGTCCCGACCCTGGTCTAATGGGTAATTAAATGTTCCTGCGCTGTGAAGTTGTTTTAATAGTTAGATTTTCTTTTAGTTATTTTTTACACCACCAACTACATCATCGACTCCACCGCCGACCGCACCGCATCGCCCTCGCCTTCGCTTGATCTAGTACTTGAGTGGAGGATATATTGGGAAAACAGAGCACCGGAAAGAGTGAGGGTGAGACTTGTGGGAATAAGAAGCTGGTCACCATTTGTTTTGTGCATTTCTGTGCCAATGTTTGCTTTGTTGTCTATCCTTTCAATAAACCTGAGTTTGGACTGCGCCCAATTGCCAGTTGTACATCATTCGATCAAAATAACCTGTTGTTTTTGTGACTTAATTCGGCAGCTTCTCAACTTCTTCTGCCGACTCCTTCATTTCAGCCCCATTTATGATGCAAGTTTGTAATAAAGAGATAACAGTTGAATCAAAAAAACTACTTTAAATCATATCTACATAATTTTGCCATCTTATGATAACTGTCCATTTTTATTTTTTGGAGGAAGGGCAGTGGAGTGAGTGAGGGGCTTTTCTTTGTCAGAGGAATGATCCATGATTTGTTGGTTAATGCTAACATTTGTGATGAAGACCTGGCAGAGCAGTGAGATTAATGGGTTTTGCTTGTTGGTATACCCATATTAACACTTTATTAATGATGAAGTTTTTTTTTTATTGCTTCTACTTTTGTTTTGAAGTTTTACAAGATCAAGTACGAGAAGTGCCTGGATGCCATAAAAGCAAATGATGTGTTACATTTGAACCGAGCTGTTGTGTCTACTTTACAGGTAACATTCACTCCAAGATTGTGTTTGTATTGGTCCTGTATTTGCTTTGTTTCTGTGTTCTGGTAACATTAATAACAATAAAATAATAATTAATAAGCATATTTATGCCTTCTATTGGAACAAGAATGAAGCGTTTTTTTTAATTTCTTCATTGGTATCGAGTGATTGTGATTTTGTCTCCATGCTCTGTTTATGGCAAAGTTCAAGGACCTGATCACAATATGGAGTTCGTGGGTCTTGGAGGAAGGCATTGATTGGAGGTCATATTACTGATAACAGACACCCTTGTTGTGAGCCAAATGGAGTGATCTTAAATTTCCCCCTCAGTCAAACTTGCTCAAGTGTTGTCTAACCACAACACCCCCCTCCCCTCCCCACCACCCCAAAACCCAAAGCCTTCAATCACCTCCCCACTCCAAGCCTTCAAACCCTCTCCTGAGCCCCCTCCATCCCACAACAATTCCTGGAAAATGGACAGGATTGCTTTTGGTTAGATGGATGCATTAGAGATGGTTGGTCTTTGTTGAAGTAATTATTTGGAGCTGCCACTTTTGGAACCTGAATAAAATAATTGACCAGTCCTTGAGTGAAAGATGACTGTTGGTCAAGCCAATCATGCTGCATGCAGTGACACATAATTGTTTCCATATCTTTCTGAAAACAACCAGTTTGGGAATAACTTTAGAGAACAAGATCAGAGATGTCGAATTGAACAGAAGTTAGCATTTGAAAGTTTGCCATCACTAACTGCAGCTATGAAGTCTGTCTAGTGTCATAAATCAAAATATAATAGGTAACCGATTGCATGATGCCTGAGACGTTACAAAACACCTTGGCTGCTTTGGTTTGATAAGTTCACATACTAGTGGTGGCAGTTAAGATCTTCATGCACAAACAAGAGTTTGGCAAATTCTGTAGTGTGTCTGAGATTGTGGTGAGTTAGTTGTGTGTCATGTCTTCGACGTGAATAATATATTGCACACGGGTATAGAATTTTACAAGCATGCTAAATTTAAAGCTGCATCGCAGTAGACGATTATATGGTTCAGAATTTGGTCAGAAATCATTTTTCTCATGACCTTGCTCTTGGCAAATATACATGTTACAGGCTATAATTATTATGAGTGATGTACACAATACCATTGCTAAGAGTGTCAGGCACAATACTTCAAACTCAGTTTATTTCAAAAAGTACTAGTATTGAGCTTCCACAACCATCCTTGACCATGTTGTGGAATGTCGGCCAAGGCCCTCATCTTTTCACCTTTATTAGCCCATCTTCCTCGCAGCGGGAGACGAGGTTTTGTAATCACTTCTGTGTTTGTCTGGGTCTGTGTTTATGTCTGGGCTGTAACATTTTTTCCATGTGAGCTTTTGTCATAAAATTTTCAACAAAACTTTATTATGAGAATATGGAGAAGTTAAATTAATAATTTGGTTAAAAGGTCAAAGGTCAGCATCACATAAAATTGTCAATTTTCATCCAATTGACCTGAAATTTTTATTATCATTTGAGCTTTTGTTGTCAAATTTTCAAAAAAGAGTTATTATGAGAATATGAAGGAAACAAATTTGAATTTGGTCAAAAGGGCAAATGTACCGTTTAGCATACGGAAGAAGTCTGAATGCAAAGCGAATGGGCTTTGCATTTTCAGATGCTTTCTAGTTCACTTTTAAATTCATTTTCTCTGCAACTACTTGATCCCAGGAGCTTTGTCCCTTTTCAACTAGTTCACCGCAACCTGTGTTTCCACAAACTAAGGCAATTCACAGCTGATTGGAGGGTCCTGGAATGTCCACATTCTAAGAGAGGATGATTATCTGTTTCTGCTCTCATCTGAGCTCCAGCGTTGGAACCTCAACACTTTCTGAGGTCCGGACACCGGATAGTGGTGAAATCATGGTATGTGGCTCTACCTACTATTGGTCTGGGTGCTCTGATGCTTACCATTCCCAGGGATTTGCTGTAGATGTATCCAACAAGCTGACTGTAGTAATCGAGGTAACAATGGTCAATGAGCGTATTATGAGACTGAGGATTTGTCACTCTGGGTGTCATTTCCCTGTCCTCTGTATATACTCTCACTGAGGCGAGTGATCTTGCTGAGAAGGAAACATTCCATGCAGTGCTCAAGTCAGTGGTTGATTGGTGCCCCAAGCGAGATACTTTAGTAGTCTTGGGGAATTTCATTACATCAACAAGCACTGATGGGGATGGTTATGAGATGTGTTGGTTCACATGGGTCTGGAACCAGGAACCAGCCGAGCATTATGAGTTATGCACAAGCATTAATTTCCTTGACTTCACAAGATATTGTGGACTTAAGGTGGCTGGTTCATGGTTTCTGCGCTCAGTCACATCACTGGACATAGTATTCCAATACTGGTGCTGTGGCAAGGTGATTGACCATGTCATCATTGATGGTTGCTGGAAGTTGCTACAGAATTGCAGAGTCTACTAGAATGCTCAGTTCCTCAGTATCAATCGCAGGCTTGTTGTAGCAACTCTGAAGCTGCGACTGAAATTCAACAAAATGGTACCATCCAGCCTGGGCTGGATGTTGGCACGCTCAAGGTGAAAGGGAAGCTGAGGAGTTTGTGAACAGGTTGCGTGGTGGTCCAAGGGGTTTTCCTGTTTCAGGAGATGCTGAAGTGTTGCGGAGTTCTTTCAAGACTATACCATCCTTGATGTTTCTGGTGGGTGTCTTGGTCAACTTTTGGGCAATGGGGAACTTTGTCTCTCAAGGCACACTGGATACCACTGATGAGTTTCACAGAGCCTGGCTTGGTCAGGTCACGTCAACCATAACTGAGATGTTCAGGGATCTCAGACTTTAAAATGTACATTGGCTAAGGGCAGACAAGGAGGCCAGGTGTGAGGAATTATTGAAAGGGTGGAGCATCACCTGTGGTCAAGTGAGTATCATCCTGCTTCCAGAGGAATCAGTGCATTGTGTTTCTCCAAGCTTGTCTCTTGATGTACTGCAGCTAGAGCGGAGGGTGTTGAGCTCTTGACAGAGGAGTCTGAAGTGAAGGCTCGCTGGGCCGGTTCCGTTGAGTGTCTTTACCAAGCTGACCAACCAACTGTTCAATTGGATATCAGGGGTGTTACTATCCTTATTTCTGATCCTCCAATCAACTGTGAACCACCTTTCTTTGTGGAAATACAGGCTCTGGTGAATTGGTTGAAAGGGAGCAAAGCTCCTGGGATCTATAGCATCCATGCTGAACTTCTTAAGGCTGGTGGAAATGCTTTACACCAAATAGGTAAAGGATTGACCATATCCTTGCTCTTTGGGTCCTCACTGAATGTAGGCATTCCTCACTGACCAAGGATTTGAGACAAAGGTTTAACTCCTTTGGTACCAGGTCTCTTCCAAAAATCATTGGCTATTTCTGGTTGGACTTTGGGTCTGACAAACATTGACTGAGAGAGACTCAGATGAGATTTGTTACCTGTATAATCCTTGAACGTCAGCTGCAGTTCTATGGACATGTGGGTCGTTTTCCTGACGCTGATCCTGCTCACCAGATTTTCTCAGCGAGGTATAGCCAATGGGCCAACTATGTACCTCGGGGTGGCAGCAGGTTGATCTTTATCTCAAGGAGGTTGGTGATAGGCTGGGCATCTGCCTGGGGGATGGCCAATTGGAGGCTTGTGGACATGGTAATGCGCTGCTCCGGCACATGCTTTTCTACCTGACCTGACCTGCTTGAGCAATTGATAAAAATCTTTCAACATAGGAGCACCTTCCCCATGAAGATGTTTTTTTGTTTTTTTTAACAAAGTTGCATGATGATGATTGGATGGCAATTGTGGCTGGCATCCCCCCCCCCCCAAAAAGTTTTCTACAGGCATGTGTTGCAAGATGTTTTATGTAGCAGGACCTTTTTTCGCCTCACTTCTTTCTTTTTTTTTTCTTTCACCCCCACGTTTTTAAGTTATTTTGCTCTGCAACCCCTGCAGTGATTGACACAAAACTTTCAACATCGGATTGAGTGCCGACTCATGGAGTTTAAAAAAAACAAAAAAAAAACAAAGTTACATGATGATTGGATAGAAAATGAGGCCAGCGTGCCAAAAAGTCTGTTTTCTGCAGGCATGGGTTGCAGCATGTTTCACGTGTCCGGAATAAACAGCCTTGAACTATCACATACCCAAAATTCTAGGCCAATATTAGTCTTATCTACGCCTGCAATACAAAAGCCCAATGTGTAGATGACCAATGCCAACCAGGACCACTGTGTGGGGAAAAATCCCGCATCCCTTTGTATTCAAATTGGCTGCATTGACAGGAACAGGAAATGCCTCCACAACATCTGAGTTTAACACTCATATTTAATACAAATTATATAATCTTCCAGGCTAAAATTAAATAGACAATAATCAACAAATAATACAAATCCATTTGACCACCTGGGCATGACAAGTCCCTACAGGCTCTCAAGAATATGACATGAACATCAATTGTTCAACACAAAGCAGGACCTGATCTTAATTCTTATCTCTTGCCCAGAGCAGAAAAGTACAGAATCATCGGGGAGGATGATAAAAGCAAAGGACCAAAGTCTCAATGGCAGGGGAGTGGGTATGACAAATTATAGCAGGAAGGTGAAGCGTAAACCCCAGCTTGAGGAAGACATCGCTTTGGAGGAGTCTGACCATACTGTGTGTGCTCTCTTGGCAACCACACTTTTCAAAGGGTATCCCAGCATGAGCAGCCTGCATGGAACTATATTCTGTGGAACTTGCTATGCTCCTCACTTCCCTGGCTGTGGCTGTCCTGGCTCCAACTGCACAAGCTCTGCATGCCCTTGGCACTGTGTGAGTCTCCCTCTCTCTCCCTCTCTCTCCTTCTTTCTCCCTCTCTCTCCCTCTCTCTCCCTCTGGTCAGGCCGTACAAGTTGGCTGTGTGCTGAATCTCTCCCTTCTTCACGTGCACTTTCCTCTCGCTTTTTTCTTCCTCATGAACCCCACTATACCATTCAGCTCCACCCTCCGCACCCTTTTCCTGGCCATTGAAAAGAGGGAGTACTTCAGTTTGTCTTGCTTCATATCTATCCGCTGAGGTCCATTGATGACAAAGAAGCATGGTGGCAGCTATTATCTGCGATTGTCATGAGTGGGGGCAGGGGAGGGATGCGGTTTCCAATCATAACAGATGTAACAAGGGGAGGAGACTTTGTGAGCTCCCTGGTCTACTCAAAGGATCAATTCAGAGCTGAGCTGTTCAGGGAGTTGAGACATAAAACTGTACGTGCACTGAGGGCGGGCAAGGAGGCCGATGTGCGAGGAATCTGTGAATGGGTAGAGCATCACCTGTAGTCAAGTGATTCTCTTTCTGGTTACAGAGGAATTCATTAATTATGTTTCTCCAAGCCCATCCCTCTGTGTACTGCAGTTGGAGTGGAGGGTGGTGGGCTCTTATGCCTGGTGTTGGCTTAATGGTTCAGGTGGTGGGCTTGCGATCCAAGGATCCTGAGTTCAAATTCTGCTCGGCTGTTGAATTAATACGAGGTGGGGTTGACTCTGCCTGTCATCCTTCCGAAGTCAGCAAAATGAGTTCCAGCTTGCTGGTATCCTGTGTCGGAGAGGCGACCCATCCAGGATTGTGCCCAATACCCAAGGAGACTGCTTAGGCAGCACCAATGCTCTGCACAGAGTTTGGTCCCAAAAGGTGGATGGATGGATGGTGGGCTCTTGACAGAGGAGTCTGAAGTGAAGGCCTGCTGGGCTGGTTAATTTGAGCAGCTGTTCCAGGCTGACGCACCAGCTGTTGAGATGGATGTCAGGGGTGTAACTATCCCTCTTGCTGATCCTCAAATCAACTGTGAAACACTTTCGTTTGTGGAAACACAGGTTGAGGTGAAGCAGTTGAAATGGGGTAAAGCTCTTTGGATCTTTGGCATTCATGCTGAACTTCTCAAGGCTGGTGGAAATGCTATACTCGTGTTGTTGCATACAGTTCTATGCTCTGTTTTGGAACACAGGCATCATCTCAACTGACTGGAAGAGGGGCGTTTTGTCCCTCTCTGGAAAGGGAAGGGTGATCGCCAGGACTGCAACAGCTATCGAGGGGTGACGCTGCTCTCAGTGCTGGGCAAGGTCTTTGCTCGGAAAATTATTGATAGGTTTTGCCACCATCTGCTTGAGCACCAGCAACCAGAGCAGTCGAGCTTTTTTTAATGATTATTTTTTATTTTTTTATTTTTTTGTAAACAATGTTGAGGCTCGTATAACACCTAACACACAGAAAGTACAAGAGGGATGGGAGAGAGAAGCACAAAACAGTGTGGAACAGAAACATGAGGGGATCTGTGGATGGGTGAGGGATGGGGTGGGGTAAACAAGATGGACACTTCAGGAACTTTCAGATCCTTGCATGACAGGGACTTTCAGGAAGTCCTTGCTTTCATGACAGGGAAAGCAGGGAATTTGAAGGAGGTGGGTTTGGGGTGGATTAACGGGGGTATAAAAGATCATGGTTTTGGATGTGGGAAGATAAGAGATGGTAGTGACAGCTGTTTTGAAGACCAAGAGGGAAGAGTGGGATTTCAGAGAGTGTGGGAGTTTTTTCTAAAGGTGGGGGGAAAATAGGGATTAAAGCAGTGGTTCCCAACCTTTTTCTGATCGAGTACCACTTGGAGGTCCCATACCGTCGCCGCGTACCACCTGGTTCCAGAAAAACCTCAATTCGATAAGATATCAATTTATTCACAAGTTGAACACACTAATTAACTAACTGTCAACAAAGAACAAAATTTAATGCGAGGGCTGCATCTGTTTCTTCTCCACCAGCTGGTCGATGCGGGGCATAACTTTGCTCACAGCATATCGGAAATCATGCCCGGGCGCAGCAAGATGGTTCCGGCTCTTTGACTTGATGGTCATCATGGCTGAGAACACCCCTGCTCGCACTCCCACATAGAGGGGAAAATCAGTCGCTGGGGAACAGCGTGACGGGCTAGTGTCGGGTACGAGGAGGCCATGGTCACCCAGAAGTTCATAGGAGAGCATTCCTTGTGCTTCGTCTTTGCTGTCTCGTCAGCCTGGATATCTATGAGCTCCTCTTGTTCCCCGGTCCCGACAGGCAGATCGCCTGGTTCAACGGAAAACGGATTGTTGATGCAGGCACAACATGTAATGTCTGGGAAGTAATGCATCAACTCAGTCTTGAGCAGTGAGAGGTGACAGACGATTTCTTGGGAAAATTCATCATTGGGCTCGCTCTCAAGGGTAGTCAGGAGTTCGAATATTCCGTAGCGTTTGCTCTCCACGTTCTTGATCCAGAGGTCCAACTTCCGGACAAACGCTCCCAGCTTCGAGATGAAGTCGGAGACAGTGCAGTTGGGCCCTTGGAACGACAGGTTTAAGTGGTTGAAGACCCCAAAAATGTCCGACAGGTAGGCCAACCTTGAGATAAACTCCTCGTCCGCCAGATATTTTTGAAAATCGTGTTCTTTCTCCGTGAAGAATACGAGGAGTTCATCCCTCAGTTCAAAGAGACGCCTCGTCGTATTCCCCCGGGAGAGCCAGCGAACCTCTGTGTGGTAGAGGAGACAAGTGTGGTCGGAGCCGAGATCTTCACAGAGCAGTTTGAACAGCCGAGTATTCAGGGCGGAGGTTTTGACGAAATTAACTATTTTGATTAATCGGTTCAAGCATGATAACAAATTCGGATGGAGTACCTTAGTGCTAAGGGTGAATCTGTGTATGAAACAATGGACACCGGTGGCGTTTGGTGACACAGCTTTCACATGGGCTTGAAACCCTGACTTTCGACCGAGCATAGACGGAGCCCCATCTGTCGTTTTATTATTATTATTATTTATTTATTTAAAGGTTGAGCCCGAAAGTGCTCGCGAACCACCTGGAAGGCCTAATGGTACGCGTACCACAGGTTGGGAACCACTGCATTAAAGAGTGAAAGTGAGCAGTGATTCTTGATTTTGGTAGTTTTACCAGAAGGGGTTTTCTGGCGGACCTTGATCGCCCATCAGAAATATGTGGGGGACATATCGCAGACAGAGCGGGCGGGGGTGAGGCCGGAGAGGAAACTAGAAAACAGAATGACCACTGACCTGCCTGTCGTGAGAGAGTGAGATACCCAAAAATTCAGCCTCATTGCGGGAGATACCAATGATCCTAAATGCCTTGGTTTCCACAGCGTGAAGCAGAGAAAGGTGAGAGGCGGGAGCACCAGCCCAGAGGGGAGAGCAATACTCCATCAGGCTGCAGATTAAAGCTTTTTATGTGGTCAGGAGATCAGGTGTATCAAGGAAGGACTTTGCACGACATAGGATGCTCAGTCAGCAACTGGCTTTTCAGGCCAAGTTGGAAATGGGGCTTTCCCAGGAAAGATCATGGCAGATGGTGAGATCCAGAAGCTTGAATGAAAGGACTTCTTCAAGAGGATTGTTGAGAAAGTAGATTGGGGGGGTTTTCCAGATGGTTCTTTCAGAGAGGGATAGTGAGAGTGTGAGATTTCTCAGGAATGAAAGATATGTTCCAAGTGTTTGATCAGCTTGTGATTTTATCCAGATCTGCAGAGAGTGAAGAGACTGATGCTTGCCGATGAGGGATGATAGATTGTATGGCAGAGGGTGGAGTCATCAGCAAAGAAATAGAGGATTTTCCGGAGAGTCAGAAAATTGATGAAAACCAGAAAAAGCACAGGGCCCTGAACTCTGCCTTGAGGAACTCCAGCCTGGACAGGAAGAGGGGATGAGAGAACTCCATGAAGGTCCACATGTTGGCAGCGACAGAAAAGGAAGTCTGCGAGCTATTGGTGAAGATGGCCATGGATACCAAAAGAAAAGAGTTTGGTGAGCATGGCAGAGTGCCAAACCGTATAAAAAGCACACGATATGTCTTGGGAGATGTCTCTGATTTCATGACTGGCGTTGAGGATCTCTATCCATTGTTGGGAGAGCAGAAGCAGCATATCCAGGGTAGAGTGACCTTGGCTGAAACCAAATTGATGATTGGAAATCAAGCCATTGGAGAAGAGGAAGGATTTAATGTCTGAAGCGATGATGGATTCCATAACCTTGCTGATGTTTGGGAGAAGGCTGATTGGTCTGTAGTTGCAGGAATCTGTTTTTGCACCTTTTTATGCAGGGCGGTAATTTTTGCTGATCGACAAGCAGATGGCAGATGACCTTGAGCAAATGAGAGGGTGAATGGAACAGAGAGAGGGTGAGCAAGAGCAGCAGAGGAGGGTTTTTGGACATGTGGGCTGATGCCGTCGGGACAGGTTGCAGAAACTGAGTCGAGGTTTGACAGCAAGCTCTCCACCTTGTCAGGAGAAAAGGACACAGAGGCCAGGAACAGCTTTGATGTGACTGTGTAACGTAGGTACAGAAAGCGATGGGTTTGGGACAAGATTTAGAAGCAAACACGGAGTTTCGGCATTCAGACTTTTCACCTGTAGTGTCAGCTCTGTGGCCATTTGAGGTAAGGAAGGGGATGGAGGGGAACATTCACCAGAAACAGACTTAACTCGATGCCACCAGGATTTGGAGGAGGGAAACTGTTTTGAGAGTTCAGACTTGAGATTAGAAAGATGTTGTTTTCTAGCTCTCTTGAGGGTAGACACACTTGTTCTGAGCTTTGTGGAAGGAACTGAGATTGCCCTGAGTTGGATTTGCTTTCCATGAGGCGAAGGCAAGTTGTTTCAGGACAACTGCCTCGCCACAAGCTTCAGTGTACCATGGGTGGGAGGAAGGGTATGCCAACTGAAGACGAGATGGGATAAATCTCTGCATTGGAGAGAATAAGTTTCTTTGAAAGAATTCCCAGGATGACTATGTCGGAGAAAGTGGATATGGGAGACCAGTCTAGAAGTTCGATGGCTGCTTGAAGCCCTACCAGTCGGCTTGAGAGAAATGCTAGACTCGAACGCTGAGGTGGTTCTCCAATAACAGCCAGAGAAATGTTTACTTTGATAAGCACGTGATCAGATGAACAGATTGCAGTGGAGGAAGAACATCAGATATTTTCAGGGAAATTGGTCAACATCATATCTAGAAGAGATGGAGTGCTGTTGATCGAGATCCGCATAGGGAAGTTGACAGATTGTGTCAGTGCCAATGAGTCGCAGAAGACTTTTGCTGAAGTGCTATGGCAGTTGAGGGAGGTACCCACACCCAGTCAACTTGCATGATGACAATTGAAGTCACCACATATGAGAAAGTTGGGATGAGAGGATAGAAGTTGGTCCAAGTTTTCGGAGAGCGAGATGTAAATGGAGTCATCACTGTTTGGTGGACGGTTCAACACATTTTGACATGTGGAGGGAGTGGAATGGAAGCCTTCGCCAGAGGTATTCCTGTGGGTGTGGAGGAGTGAGGGCAGTGCATAAAAAGTGAGGAAAAGAGTCTGATAAAGAGAGGAACTCCGTTACCAGGACGGGGCTCAGCTCTGTCATACCGCAGGAGGGAGTAATCAGGGAGAGATACTAGTGAGTCAGAGATATCTTGAAGGAGGAATGTTTCTGTTAATCACATCGTCTGGTTTGTCAGTGGCAACCTGTATGGAAAGATGGCAGGTTTGACCGAAGGCCCTGGATATTTGAGGTCCACACTGTTAAGGAAGAGGGAGGTGAGGAGTCTTTGGGTGCAGGGTGGGGGAGGGGAGAGGTGAGGAGAGTTGTTGAAAGAGCGTGGGGGATTGCAGAAGAACTATGAGAGAGGGCCGGATGATGAGGATAAAAAGCTTTGTTGGTGATGGGTTGAGGTGCAGTTGGGAGTAATATGAGAAGGGTCAGAGGGCAATTGAAGATTAGAGGAGGTGGCATGATGAGATGGAAGAGAGAGGGCAGGGGAAGGAGGCAGCTTTGTGGATGTGATTTGGGGCAACTTTGAGAGGGGGAGTGAGGGGGGAGAGTGGAGTGAGAAGGGTGAGTTGAGGGAGGAGGGGAGGGTTTTTGAGCAAGGTGGAGTGTATGGGGTTCTTGCTTTTCCGATGAAACGTATCAACTTGTGAGTGGTGTTAAGCACAGTGCAAAGGGAATGCTCCATCTCAAGGAAAGAAAGCACTGTCACATAGTGAATAAATTTAAAAAAATGTTTTCCCCTGATGTTTAACTCGACAGAAGTATTACAAAATCAGGGGGTGAGGTTCCAAAATTAGGGGGTGAGGTTCGTAGAGAAAGCAAGTTCAGTGGAAAAATACTACGTTTAATGTGTATAAATGCAGCAATAATCACAATAAAATATGTATAATTCCAAACGATGCTGAAGTTGCTATCTATACACCCTAATATGGTGGAAAAAGTTAGTAAAACATGGGAATTCCTCCGGATTTTTTGCAGTCGAGTCGAAAGCAACACAGGTTAAGCGAGTGCGAAAATAACACTGAGTGCTCTTACTCATGATACAATTGAGGGTTTTGAAGCATCACTCGTAATACCGTCCACAATCCTCCGCTGGGAGCGGTGCTACAAGGTACCCATTTCTGAAGAGAATTTGCGTCGCCCCTCCTTCGGAACCCCAGGAGTGTGTTCCATTACCAATACGCTTGTAGAGTGTTCACCAAGTCTTTTCAGCACCCAAGTAAGATGATAAGGAATGGCTGGTTCGGCAAGCAATAGCAAGCTGATTGGTAATGGGACACCCCTGGTGAAGGGGGGCAATGAAGTCACTACAACCATTGTGTTATGACCCATAGTCCCCTTTGTAAGTTTAGTTTGTTGAGATTGCATAAGTAACAACTGAATACATCGACGTCAGACGGATGCAAAATTTTTGTATTTTGGTGTGATGACAGTTTGACAGGGCTCACAGGGTCCCCCACTGGACCACTATTGAGTCTTGCATGGGGCCCTCAAATGACTAACACCGCCTCTGCTCTGGGTACCCCAAGCATGTATGCAAAATGTAGTGGAGATTGGCCAAGCCGTTTTTAGCTCGCCTGTTCAAAGAACAGAGAGCTATAGCGATACCCCCAGCGTGAGCGTCAGCGTGAGCATCAGCGTGAGCGTGAACGTGAAAAAGTTAAAGTTTTTGGTGCAAGTTATTTTTTTCCTTTCTAATGTTTTTATCTACCACACTATTTTTTTATACGTCAGATATATATATATATATATATATATATATATATATATATATATATATATATATATATATATATATATATATATATATATATATATATATATATATATCGGGGCGTATAATGATACCTGTCGTCCGTCTGTCCGTCTATCCGTCCGTCCATCCGTTCCTGTCCGCACTCCAACTCCCAAAGTTTTCAACTTTCACGTTTCATATTTGGTACTTAGGTACAGACTGTGGAGATGGTGTGTCGTGACATCATGCGTTCGTCATCTAAAGTGGTTGCCATGGCAACCAGGATGCTATTTTCCATCCGTTCCTGTCTGTCCTCTAACTCCAAAAGTTTTCAACTTTCACGTTTCATATTTGGTACATAGGTACAGACTGTGGAGACGGTGTGTCGCGACGTACGTTCGTCATCTAAAGTGGTTGCCATGGCAACCAGGATGCTGTTTTCCATGTGGTAGCACAATTCTGTATATACCTTCTTGTTCAGGCATATATTGTGCTCACTTGCACTCTTGTTACTGATTACAATATACAAATACATATATTGCTTTAAAATTATTTGGATCAGACTTCACTGCAATGCTTTATAAAACATTAATTATTAGACTAGTCTTTTAAAAATGATAAAGGTATAAACAGGCAAGCATTGGGTGGCTTTGACACCAACTCTGGTTCATATTATTATTGTCAGACGTGCAGAGAATTGCCCTATTTTCTAGAGTAAAATGTTAATGTTTTGTACTGATTAAATTTGACTCAAAATACAGATATTATTTTCTTTGGAGTATTACCTGACAGTTGGGAATTTTGTTTGAAAAATATAATGTTGCATGGCGCAGTATTTTAATCACTTTAACTTGCAGTGTGAACGTTTTTCCTTTTAGAAGCTACCCTCGGCGGAACATTCCAAAAAAGGTAAGATTTTATTGGCATTCATAGTTTATTTTGCTTCTATTTTCTGCATGCTCATATATTATCAAAAGTATGTGTCTGTCATGCTTATTCTCAAGGGTTCCTCTTGTCATAAAAAAAAAAAAATACAAAATGGTAGTGTTGGAAAGTTAATAATCGATTTACTTGCTTGGAAAGCTAATAATTAATTGACTTGGAACAAATATTTGTGTCCATTTAATCATTAGAATACCTGTTTTAAAAGCCTGTCTACATCCTAAAGCCAAATGAAGAAGCAGAATTTGGAGCTTAATATTGCAGTTCCAATGGTACCATTCTTATTTTAACAACAGGAACCTTTTAGAACAAAGCCTGATGGACACAGAGGGAGCACTCAAGATTATGTGGAGTAATATTTCTCGAAGCAATGTAAATATATATAATAGTACATGGAAGGAGCACACAAACAACAAAAGCAACATTGACGTGTTGTAAAAGATCCTTTTCCTTTGTGTGTTTCACTTCATTATACATCCTCATTGAGACTCACAGATTGACATGCAATATGTTTGTAAAGTGCAACATGCTGTCTTTTGATTAAACATGTCAGCAAAACAACACATAGTATAGCCATGGCTAGCCTGTTTGAAATAAAATGTGCCAAGTTGATACTTCATATGTCTTTTATCAAAATACCTTTGCCATGTGTACTAGAAATCTGTGTGGCTACTCACATGGTCATTCTTTTGAAAAAAACAGATGTGGAGGAACCGAGAAATTCTTCGGCACAAAGGCAAAACAGCACTCCTGCTTCAAAACGGGTTTCCAGGACGGTCCAAGAGATTCTTAATAATCAAAGGCAAGACCAAATGAATAATGATGTCAATTCAATACCCCAGAGCACTTTACACGTGGGACGTGTGCCCACTGTGCAGGCAGCAACTATCACAAAACAACATACTTTGAGGCTTCCACCTCCATTGAAGATCATTAAGCTTGAGTCATCAGACGTTTCAGTGGGCCGTGGTTTGGCACAGCCACTTGCCCAGGGAATAGCCATTCAAAATCGCCCACCAGTATCACAACCTGCTCAGTCTAGTACTTCATCATGCCCACTTTCTCAACCTCCTCTTTTATCAAAAGTTGTTCGATATCGTCTTTTGTCACCACAAGCTGCTAAGCCTCATATTTTCCCAAATCCTACCTTTCCTCAGGCTGGCAATCTTTACCAGTTGTCTTTTATACCTATTCTTCCGATGCAAGCAGCAGCACCAGCTGTGATTGCCCCTGTACCAAACTCTTTTGTGAATGTTAACACAAACCCATATCAAATTTCTGATCAACCTTCCCTGCAGGTTGCATTTTCTAATACCGCCAGGAAAACAAATAGTAATACTGCAACAGGTACTTCCAGGTTAATCAATACTCGAAAGATCGAGAAGCCTTTTGCTAATGCAGGAGGTACTACCAATACATTTCGCAGCTTTATAGCTTCTGCTGGTAATAATTGGAAGCAAAACCTGCACCTTGTGTTTGGATCCAGCATCACTTCTCGCGATGTCAACTGCTGGGCACTGAATGATGAGGAGAATGATCAAGAACTGTGTTCATTTCCTTTACTTCCTCCTTCAGCCCCTACCCTCAGGGCTTTGAGGAACATCATCCTGCAAAAAGATTACCTGCTCAATTCTGCATGCCGCTTGCTCAAGAGTTCAGTATCATCCATCCCATGTGGTATGGGTCCAAGTGATGGTGATTGCGACCAGAGGTCGATGCCATCCTCCCAATTTACATCTGCGTCCTGCACTAACGATGATATTGAAGATTTATCAGAAGAACAATGCCAGTTGAACAGTGCAGCATCAAGACTACAAGATGATGAGAAGGACATTCGGAGGCTTGTGAATGATCGTTTGAAAGGAGACTCAGCCTACCAAGACCTTCGCTCAATTTTCTTTGCCACATTCATGCTTCCTGCTGTGCTGGCTATTGCCTCACCAAACCTGTCGCACCTCAAATCCAAGAGGGGTAAAGCCGCACGCAAGGAAGCTCTGCAAGAAGACTTGGATGAGTGTGGTGGAATCCAAGAGACAGGTTCAGTTTTTCCAGATCAATATGACCGCAGTTGTAAAACAAAAAAGAGGCATCGCTCTGAAGATTCTACAAGTGATGACAACTCTACCAGCATCAGTGAAGAAAGCTGTGAGTATCCCATCTTCTTTGCTCGTAAGTGAATCTTTTTATGCAAGGTGTAAGGAAACAGTATGAGCTGCACATAGCAATAAAGCATATGGTCATGGGAATGTGTGCACACCACTGAAGTCGAGCTACTTACTTTTCTTTCCAGCCTTCTATGTATTCCTAGTTGTTCGACTTTCGTGGTGTGTTCACATTTCCATGTCAATGTTCCTTATTAAGACCCCCCCCTCTCGGATACAGGGAGGCTTATAGCTTTTGTAGTGTTTGTTTCTACAAATAGTGTCCCCAATTTAAATGGTAACTCAGCATTTCTTGGATCCCTCAAAGTACTAAACCATCATTTCACTTTTTTTTTTTTTAGCCGAGTCTCGCGTAGCAAACGTGGCTCGAAGAGAGCTCCGCATTGTTCTTCTTCTTCTTCTTGTTCTTGTTCTTCTTCTGGTGAAGACAAAACCTTTAGGACTCGGCTCTTTTATATACAGGATCCGGATCTCCTTAAATACTAAACACCTGTACACATCCTCGCATTGAGGGTGCCTTTTGAGAGCGACTATCATCAACTTTTAAATATATTCGGACATTTGCTTTAAAGTTTCGAAAAGTTCACGTTACTATTTAAAGATTATTCCATTTAATGTGTTGTAATTTCGTAAATACACGATTTTCTCGTCATGAACAGGAGCTTACATGACTGGTCTCGCTATTGGCTCCATCAAGGCACGTGACGAAATATCGGAAGTTGTTGTTATTGCCTTGAGGACGTGGCTCTTGGACACGTTTGTCCTTGTTCTTCCTTTTCTGCCAATTTCCGAGCTTTATCTTGGATTCGGAAGGGACTTTTGGAATGAAAATTTTGCATCAATAATGGGTTACAAAGTATGCAAGCTTGACGTTATTGTCTTTGAGCTTGACATTTTTAATGTCATGACCCAATCATAGACATTTTAACTTTTTTTTTTCACCACAACTTGATGAAGGTTTGTCTGATTGAAATAACATTGCCCTCTCCATATAGCCTAGAGTAAGGTGCATTTATGCTTAATTTACATCATACCCCTTTGGGGTCATGGTCAAATGGCAGTCCGAAAAAAAAAAAATGATGTCATATATCTCTCTATCTCTCTATCTCTCTATCTCTCTATCTCTATCTTTCTCTCATCTCAAGGACCGCTTGGCCTTCCAAGATGTTCTTGCATCATAGTGTACCTGCATTGGAGTTGTGCACCTGGGTTTTTAATTAGTGTCCTGGACATGCTTTTTAGCCTCATTAACTCCGCCACCGAAGATGAAAACGAAAAGCAGGCTTAAGCAATCGGTTGCATACGTACGTGTCTGCATTTTGTTAAGAGTGTACATCGAAAACTGTTCACCATAGGAAATTGAAACTTTACCACATGTGACATGACCATTTGATATAGCACATATTGATTGTACATAAAAAAATTTCAAAACATAAATTATACACATTTACCTCAAATGGAGATGGATGTAATTACAAATTTGCTGTCAGAAGAGTTGGCTCGCCCCAGGGCTGCCGAGAGCCATAATGGGCCCCGGGGCAATACTAAGTAAAGAGCCCCCTTCTAAAAAAAATTTAACAACCTATACGGAGTTTTCCATATTTTTGTCATCAGAAACGCATGCCATGTTATTCACTTATTCCTACAGTACATGCACATTCGTTTAAACACTCGATCCAGATGGGATGGAGCCAACACTCCTGTGTTAATCTACATCATTATGTCGTTACCGTGATTGTGATTATGTAAATTGTTCGCACAGTTTATTTTACGAGTGAGGGTATCACTGCCCATGGCAATGGCATGCTGGGGAATCGCCTTCAGTGGCTTGGAGGGAGACACAAAACAAAATTGCCCCTGGTGTTTTCTCATCACAAATGATCATTATATGAAACAAAAAATTGAAAGAATAATTACGGGCCCTGATTAAGTCAGGTCCCCGGGGTAGTTCCCCCACTTGCTCGCACCAAATCCTTCTGGAGACTGCGTGGGGTAAGTATTCCTTGAATACCATCAGGTTTCAGATTGTTACTTAATTAACAAAAAACCATTTTTTCATCATAACTTGAATAATTTTCCTCCGATTTTTCATGATGTTGAGTTTTTTTTCGGATCGATTATAGATGGGGACACATTTTCTTAATTTACACTCTATCGCTAAATGTTGAAGGTTATTTGGTGGTCCGAAAAATATGGGCATATTTCGATCGTGGGTGTTGGAAGAGGCTTATCCAATGGCTGTTGCTTTGTGATCGCAGATATCTAGTTGCTATGTGCTTTTTTCTAACAGTTGTCTTATCAGAAACGTCTTGAATAAGAAACTAACAGGCTTGAAGAAATGGCTTGTTATCAGAAACGTTTAAAATGGGTCTAGCCATAATGCAATTAACTACTCATTAACTCTGCCACAGAAGGTGGAAGGTGAAGAGGGTTTTCACCTTGGTTGTTTTCACCCCGTCTATCTGTTCATTTGTTTGTGAGCAGGATATCTCAAAATGTTGACGGATTCGGTTTTGTGTGAAGATCCAAATCCGAGAATTTTAAGTGATTCTTCACCATTGAGTAATGGGGCTAAAACGATAGATAACACGGTATCTGAAAAAGTTGTGGACGGATTCAAACAGTTTTGTGGATAGGTTGGGTGTGTGACAGACAAATTGATTCGATTTTGGTGAAGATTCAAATCCGAATATGAGAATTTTTTTTTGATTTTTTTTAAAAGTGATTCTTCACCAACTTTCATTTACTTGCTGTAATAGGGATGTTTCACTGATAGTCATTATAATTATGCTACCTCCAAGTAAGAGGAGAATGGGTTCATTGTAATTACCCCTGGTGTTTCCTGTTGCATGACTAACACATTAATGTTTCTTCCTCAGTGTCTGAATATGAAGAAAAGTGATCCCAGTGAAAGTCTTGCCTTTTTTCTGTCTTTTTCAGGACTTATCATTTTGTACACACAATGCTAGGTAACTAATACCTCGACCCCCCCCCCCAACTCTTTTTTAAATAACTAGCTGTTAATTTTCATTGCTTCTCCATTTTATTGATCTAACTATACACGTGCACAATGATATGGAGAATATAACTGACTATCCATCATATATGTACGTATATAGTTGTCTCGTTTGATGCCCAAGAGGGATTATGCACCTACTCGGATCGCAAGGACATGGCTCTAACAGGCCCAGAAATTATTTTTATTTCTATTTTGGAAATGTGTGGTTGTGAACACCTTGGTTGTCATGAATTTCAGCCTCAAAATGGACATTTGCTTATTCAGAGGCAGAAAGTAAGCAAAGCTGTTAACCTTTTGTGATCTGATATAATATTGGTTGGAGGGAGGCAGATGCCACCCTTTTCTTTTGTAATTTGTGATTACATTTATGGCTGTAGATATAGTCTTCCCTATGGAAAGACATTTTGAAAATGAAAAACAAATGTGTACATTATACAAGCTGAGTGGTCTGTTTTGTTTTATTTTAGTTTTTGTTTGAATCTCCTGAAGTGGTACATGTCATGCAAAATATCACTGCACTTTCGAGGAAGGTTATTGATAATATTAAACAATGTTCTTTAATTTCCCATTTTTGTTCCCTTCCTACTGAGAGACTCAGCATTTGCTGAGTCTTTTGTTTGGTCCCGGTAATGCATAAATTGTCAGAATATTGCACAGACTGCAGTATTGGGGGTGATTTACATACGTTTGGAATCATTCGTGTGCAAAGGGAAGAGATCAGAGTATTAGAATGATGATGCTAAAAGTTCTAGCTAACAATGACAACGATTAAAGCTCAAAATGTTTTCCACTATAGCTGATAATGTCTTTGAATGGAATAACTTCAACAACAGTGTCTTTACCTTCCCTCCACCCCTCCACCTTGTGCTATTTTTTTTTTCTCAAGCAAAAAATATTAGTACAGAAAGGTTCAATTTCATTAATTACACCACTGTTTAAAAAACACAAATGTGTTGCAATGTGTAACCATTTGAATAGTGAGTCCAACTTTGATTTTGGCATTTGCTTTGGTGACTTGTTTCGAGTCATTGCCTTGTACCTGTGCATGGGTAATTATATTGTTTAGAACGTGCATGTTCTTGGTTCATACTGTCATCTCTGCTTTGAAACAACTATTTTGTATCCATTGTGAAAATAAACTTTTCAATATTTGATAAGACCTACATTCATTCAACCATGCCTTCCTTTGTCTCTTGCTGACAAACTCGGGTACATGCTGGATTCAACAAATAACTCCGATTTTGTGCTGCAAGTTCTGTGAAATTATTTTCGGTCCAGGTGAAGCTTGGTTTTCTTTCATGTTGTTTGCAATGTTTAAACCTTATATTATGTTATTTTTTTAATGTGAGCACAAACAAGCGGGTGTCTCCTCTGCCACGCCATGCCTACAGGGAATGAACAAGTTCCAAAGACCTCAATTGTTCGTTGCAAACAAGATAGGATCTGTTTGGCCTTTCAAACAAACCTTGATGGATTCTGACATGCAGGCAGTGGAATGTCGGTGATTGCCATGGCTTGCTTGTCCAGACCTATAAAGTTGTGGCACCAAACAAAGTAAATTGCAGTACAGCATGTATATAACACTGCATATAACCTTTCATGTCATGAAAGCTCTGCTACTTTTTTTGCTTTATTTTTTAAAGGATAAAGCCACTGATGTAGAAAATGAGGGTAATGCTTCAGCAGCCTGAAGGGCACACTACATGTTACAGACTGTTATATTTGTGGGGTAGATGGAGGAATTTCATAACGAAGGTAGGATTGCATAGAGTAGCATGGTCGGTGGACGAGCAGTACACATCTCAATGCAATTTAAGTAGGGAAAACTGTCAGTTTAAGTTGTTACATGTCACCACATGGGGGGGGGGGTGGTTCTGTATGAATTAGGTAGAGTTGAAGGCTAATTGCTCCCAGTATGTGATTGCCCCCTGTGACTTTTTCCAATGTTTTTGCATTAACAAAGCCAGTTATAATAGAAAAGGAACAATGTTTTAACAACAACCAGCAAGCTTGGGATTGGTCAGTGTGACGGGAGAGAGGAG
>NC_140969.1:38659799-38662299 GCF_056783735.1 Eptatretus burgeri | reverse complement strand
AGGTAGTGGAGGACAATGGGGGTGAGCTCGCGGAGTGTGTAGGGACCCAGTGCGAGCAGCGGGATAGCCTCCTCCAGGAAAGAGGGGAGGGAGTATGCCCCCTTGAGGCGAGTCACGACCAGGTGGGTTCGGTCGTGCTTTGCGAGGTCGAGGGGAGGAGTGCTGTGGACAGGTGCACGGAGAGCTTGGGGGGTATAGAGGCCCCGGAGACCCTTGTGGGGACACGAATCCCCAGTGTGGTTGTCCCTGTGTGTGTGGTGCAAGGTGTGAGTGCGTCCCCGTGTGTGGAAGCGACCCCGTGTGTGAGTGGTGTGGTGGCGATTGTGCTGGTGTACGTGCTTCCCAGCACGCCGTGTGTAAAAGGGGCACCGCAAGTGGAAGAGGCCGTGTGTGTGGATGAAACGGCCAGTGTGAGTGAGGCACCGCGGGTGAGTGCCCCCGCGTGTGTGAGTGAGGCACGGTGTGTGGATGAGGCACCACGGGTGAGTGAAAGGCCGCGAGTGCGTGGAGCCACGTGTGCGAGGGAGGTAGCATGCGTGAGTGAACGGCCGAGTGCAAGGGAGACCGTGTGTGAGAGAGCGGTATGTAAGGGAGATGTCGGTCGGCATGTGTGAACATGCAGCCGCGTATCCTGGTGTGAGTTTAATGGTGAGGTGTGTGAGCGTCGTAACACGCGGGAGCGCGTGTGTTGAATGGCGACGACGGCGACATGTAAGGAAAGAAAGCCGAGTCGCGGCTGTAGTTGTTTCGGGGACCGTGCCGGGTTCACCCAGCAGTATGCACGAGGTCCGTGCTGTGCAACGCACGAGGCCCCCACGTGCTCGCTTGCGAGAGTGAAGTCCCGGTCCGGAAACGCACGCGGTGGATTTGCCGATCCCGCGGACGGACAAAGTTTAGGCAGGATTCTGGATTTGGACCGGACGGGTTCTCCACGCGATCGTGTGTGTTAAGCTCCAACGGGCAAAGCACATGTGTTCGCGTGGGGAACCCCTCGAGATGTGGGGCTTGTGTTTTTTTTATGCGCACGGTGACGCCATGGCTGCACGTGGGGTTGGAATCCGGCAGGAGGGGTATCCCTGCCGGATGGTACCGTCCAAGGAGGGACGAGGTACACGTGCAGCTGCATGACGTCACGGGCAGGTGCAAAGTGCGCGAGCTGTGAGTTGCCGCGCTGGTGCTGCGCATGTGAAAAGAAAAGAAAAAAGCAAGCCTCACTTTCGGGTGCACAGGATTCCTGGGCAAGGGGTGGAAGACCCCCTTGACCAGGGCACAGGATGGAAACTAGTTAGGTGGAAGGGTTAGCTTAGCTAGACCGACTTCATGGGGTAGGGGTAAGTCCTCATGGAGTCCGTGGAATGGATTAGTTAGAGGGATTGTAGCGAGATTTGACAACCTTTAGGTTGGGAAAGTTATTTTTTTGATTTTGAGGACATGGACAGACTTGTGAATGTGTCGAGGGGATGTAGCTTAGCTACGTCGTGTTAAAAGGAACGTGCTTTAGTGTAAGGGACGACATGGGAGCACGAGTTAGTTAGGGGATGTAGTTAGAAGGATGGCAGAGTTCAGCGGTGTGTGTGTTGAAGAGTTGTTGGTGAGTGGATTGGAAGCATGTGCTTGGTGAGTGAGTGAGGCCAGCGGGTCTGTGTGTGTGGAGCGAATGGGGAATGCATGGTGCGATGAGTGATTGGGGGGAGGAGTGACTCCCGCCCAAGGGACCCCGGGGTCAGTGTAGATTGAGTTAGGGGGGTAGTCAAATTGAAAAATGGAGGTCGTTTTGTTGTTGGTGTGAATTCAGGCTCGAAACCCGTTTGGAGGGGTGCAGGAGCCCTGTTGACGGGCTGGGAGCGTGGCTGCGAAAGGTGAGTATCGCTGAGTGGGTACCCCGGGCACCAGGCTAGTCGGCCGTGGTAGGCCAAGGGCCCATGGGGGGCCGGGATCGCGTAGTGGGCACGGGTGCGCCTGCTTGGTGCGGGGGCCTGGGGCGCCATTAGCCGCGTGGGCAGTGTTGTGGGCATGGGTGACCCTCGGAAAGGGGCCTGGGAAGCCAGCCTGCCACGTGTGCGTTTCAGGGGAGGTGCCATGGGGGGGCACTCCCCGGTGTTAGGGAGCTGGTAGGCTCAGAGGCAGTGTAGTGCCCGGGGGTGCCATTGCGGGAGATTCGGCAGAGGGTCGTGCCTGCCAAAGGGAGCCACGTGTCCCGGCCAGGAGACCGTGTGAGGGCACGGAGAGAAAATTGGGGGGCGAGGCCCGAAATTGTGAGGACACCAACACAGGTGACGGGAATCTGAGGTTTATAGAACTAATAGTTTAAGCGAGAGGCGCTTGTTGAAAGCCCCGGGGTAGTTTAACAGTTAAATGGATAGGGTAGATTAGGAAGTGTACCCCTCCGCACCATCCATCCCCTCGCTCTCGTTGTGGGCCGCTGGACCCACTTTGGTTATAGATCGCCGAACTCTGGGGAGGCCATTCTGAGGCTTCGTTGGGCCTCGACACAGGACGT
>NC_140969.1:38637299-38652299 GCF_056783735.1 Eptatretus burgeri | reverse complement strand
CCAGGCATCCTCACCTAATCTGATTCCTGTTCGATTCATACTTTAGCTCCTCGGTGGTGAAACAAGCTTTGAGCATAACCCCCTCCTTCACGCCTCAAGCCACCAAAATGTGCCTTCAGTCGGTGTCTGGAAAATGAGTTGCAGGTCCTTGATTCCTCCCTTCACTGAGGCACTTGAGAGTCTGGATTTAAACAAATAGTTCAGGATAGCACACAAAGAGATAAAATATATTCTGTCCATAATGTTACCATTCCATTCTCTGGGGGTTGAACAGGCAAAAAGAGAAAAAGCATTTGCTGGACTTTGATCCTGAAACTCGATTTCAAGACACAGCAGCTGCTTTCTTCCTGTCAATGTTCCATCTAAACAAAACGACTAAAATCTAAGTTCTTGCAAACATTGTGTGAACACCCTTATCCTAGTGCACCATCCCGAACTTCTGAGCTATTAAGTTGCAAACTTGATCACATAAAATCAGATATTAGCTGAAGCTCATCAGAATATTTTGTAGCTGAGCTTCATAAGCTGATTTGATACAACATCTAATGAGCTTTTGACCAAACCTGAATTGTTTTGGAATAAAATAGTGAAATCCTCTTTCATTTAGTTTTCTGGAAACTTCTCTTAAGTTGAATACTGTATATACCTCAGAAGACGTTTCAGCACCCACTTTTGTAAACGAATCTCATGCACAGATGCATCAATTTGATGATCATGATGAGGGCTGCATTAACCTTTTGTAGGCCCCCATTTGAACCAGTCAAATAGTGTTTTTTTTTTTTTAAAGTAGCATTAACATATATATATATATATATATATATATATATATATATATATATATATATATATATATATATATATATAGTTCCTTCTTGATGTGTACACTTAAAATAATAATTTTAGTCGTTGTGGGCTCTTTCTGAGTGTCAGCCCCATGCCAAGGTTCCATTGTAAACTCAGTGTTGATTATGGTCCAATGCACACACGAACAGCGATGCTGCTTGTGCTGTGCTGTGCTGTGCTGTGCTGTGATGTGTGCTTGTACATGGAATACTGGTGCATAAGGCCAGAGGTTTTGTGTCTCAATGTCCTCATTCGACAATTTTGACTAAAGGCCTCAGGGTGTTTATTCTTTTCTACAGTCTGTTTATTAAATGGGTGGAACCTGGGTGGATGTATGAAAATTTAACTGGCATTCTTGATCCGACTTTTCACCATCTCTCTTTGTCTTTCACAATGACCTACAGTTGTGGAGGAACCGGTTTGCCGCCTTTGATTTGGCCTCTTTGCTGAAGTGTGTAATAGCTTTTCTTTTATAAGATGAATTATAAGTTGTTCATTGGTTGAGGTATTTCCATCTTAATTCCATGGCCGCTTTTGTAGAGGGTTACAATACCTTCCAACCTAGAAACTACTGACAAAGAAGCAAATTCCAGTTGCTTCGATTTCAAGCCAGAACCGGACACCATTATGTTGAGAGGAAGGAGTTTTTTTTTTGTAACACAGGAATGAAACAGAGGTTTTGAGCAGAGAGATTTTTTTATAATAACGTACAATGCTTTGTCAAAGTCTTTTGAATATTTTTTTTTAAGTAATAAACTTCTTTGGCTTTTGATAGCTTTGGTTGCCGTGACCATCTCAAACAAGTGCTGACTTGTGGCATTACCTGTGTTCAGCTTATCTCTGACTAATCGACAGAGTTATAGGTGAACTTGCAGATATCACTTCACTGCAAAATAAGGAATCAAAGGTAGAGTGGGGTCGAGCTAGATTGTGGAAATGATGCAGGGAAGCAAGGGTCACAGGGTTTGCTCTTTGATGGATGTTAAACTTGGCGTCTCATCTGCCGACAGTTGGTGGACATGAAAGATTGCACGGTGTCCTTTGCGAAGAGTCGACGAACTACTGCCGTCACCATGTACAATTTACAAATTCCAACTCCTAAGAAGGCAATGGCAAACCATCCAGTATAACCCATGCCAACAAACTGCTTCGGCAGCACCAATGCTATGTAAAGAGTATGGTATAGTTAATCAGTGCTATCTCTTCTTCACTTGCAATCATCTTTAGACATTGTGCTTTGCGTGCACAATGCCCGTTGTGTGTTTAATGAAGAATTCTAGGAGGGATTGATAATAATATATAAATATCAGCGTGAGAAGACTTTTAAAGATGATTTATAATTTGCATTGTCTTGAAGGTATTGCCATAAGGAACAAGGAATTAAACAAGAAGAAAGCATTGTGTTGTCTGCAAACATATTTAGATGGTATAGTATCTCCCAGTGTATCTTGACCATTTCAAGACATTTTTCGTGCTTTGCAGATGGATTGTTTTGATTTGTTTTTATCCCACGCATGCGGAGCCAAAAGCGGGGTTAAGCAATTGGTTCATGTCGTCTGTCTGTCTATCTGTCTGTCTTTTCAGTTTATGATCGAGGAACAACTGATTTAAATTGAATGTTATATTTTTGATCATGAATCGGAAAATGAACAGGAAGACAAATTTGCCGTTTTACCATACTTTGGCTCTGAATTTGTCCCGATTACACATGCGCAGAGAGGAGTGAGATTTTTTTTTTTACTCTGCCTGCCTGGTAGTTGAAGGAAATTGAAAATACTTTCAAACAGGAAACTTACTTTCTTTAAGGATGCTATAAAGCACACAAACAACAGTCATGAACAACTAATGTAACTTGTTAGATAGGGTGATGCAATAAACACTGGGTAAAATGGCGTTAAAACCTGGAATTAGTTTATTTATGCACCTTTAAACCTCTGTTAACCTTGACTTAAATTGAATTGTATACTCGAACACTGTAGAGCACAAATCGCCTTCATAATACTTCCAATAACCTCCAGTTTTGCAGTACAACACTTGGACAAGTTCTATAGGGTGGTGCATGTAATAGGAGCTGTCAAGCACAGCCCCTGGGAAATGAGGGTAGCACGTGAGAGGGTGCAGTATCGGGGTGAAGAAGAGACCGCCATATGGCTATGGATGATGTCGATTCACTTTGTGTTTTATGTTGATCAATAAAGCCTCCATCTCCTCAACTGAGACAGTCATCTTATTACAGTGTATAAGGGTGGTGTATAAGACTGCTTCAGTAGTGCTAAACTCCTGGATTTTCTTTTCACTTTCTTTAAAATCACTTTTATTAAAATTGAAGTACATATGTGAACACTACGTGTCGTATAGTGTTCTATGAACTCTCCAGTTATCCTTGCCAAAGGAGAGGGTATTGCATTTGGGTCCATTTGTCTGTCTGCTCCTTGCAAAATCAAAGATTTTTCAAGTATATTGAAAAGTGGATTTTGTTAATCTGTTTGTCTGTCCGTTTGTTGCCTACAGGTCACGATTTTCAACCGATCTTCAGCGCATGGTTGAGTTTGTCACAAGAAATAAACCTATTGTTTTTGAGGTCAAAAGGTCAACATAGGCCAAAGGCCAACAACTTAGGTATGATTTCTAAAATCCTCAAATTTCATCCAATTGACTTGAAATTTGACGAGGATATATTTTCCAGGTCACTGCATTCAACCAGCCAATTATTTTTGAGGTCAACATTGACCAAAAGGTCAACAACTACGGTGGTATTTCTAAAATCCTCAAACCGATTGACTTTTTATTTTCTTTTTGTTTAGCTTGTCGAGGCTCATATGTACAGCAAGGGGGTGGGGGGGGCATGAGACAAGAGGAGTGGGAGTGGGAAGGACAAAACAGTGGGGAACAGACATTAGGAGATCTGTGGAAGGGAGAGGGATGGGGCGGGGAGCACGGGGTATACAAGATGGGCACTACAGGGAATTTCAGGAAGGAAAGCAGGGAGTTTGAAGGAGGTGGGTTTGGGGTGGATTAACTGGGGTAGAAAAGATCGAGGATTTGGATGGGGGGGGGCGATAAGAGGTGGTGGTGAACAGCTGTTTTGAAGGCCTGGAGGGAAGAATGGGATTGAATAGAGTGAGGGAGTTTATTCCAAAGGCGGGAAAAAAGAGGAATGAAAGAGTGAAGGTGAGCAGTGATTCGTGATTTTGGTAGTTATACCAGAAGGGGGTTGTTGGCGGACCTTGAGCGCCCTGCGGAAATATGGTGGGGACAAATCACTGACACAGCAGGGGGTGGCGAGACCAGAGAGGAGACGGTAGAAGACAGAAAGACCACCGTCCTGCCTACGGTGAGAGAGTGAGAGGCCCAAGGGCACAGCCTCATCGCGGGAGATGCCAATGATCCGAAATGCCTTGGTTTCTACAGCGTGAAGCCGAGAAAGGTGGGAGGCAGGAGCACAAGCCCAGAGGGGAGAGCAGTAATCCATCAGGCTGCAGACGAAAGCTTTGTATGTGGTCAAGAGCTCAGGTGGGCAGAGGAAGGACTTTGCACGACGGAGGATTCCCAGTCGGTGACTGGCTTTGGAGGCCAGGTTGGATATATGGCTTTCCCAGGAAAGATCATGGCAGATAATGAGACCAGAAGCTTGAACCAGAGTTGGTGTCAAAGCCACCCAATGCTCGCCTGTTTATACCTTTATCGTTTTTAAAAGACTAGTCTAATAATTAATATTTTTTATAAAGCATTGCAGTGAAGTCTGATCCAAATAATTTTAAAACAATATATGTATTTGTATATTGTAATCAGTAACAAGAGCGCAAGTGAGCACAATATATGCCCGAACAAGTAGGTATATACAGAATTGTGCTACTATATAGAAAACAGCATCCTGGTTGTCATGGCAACCACTTTAGATGACGAATGTATGTCACGACACACCGTCTCCAGTCTGTAACTATGTACCAAATATGAAACGTGAAAGTTGAAAACTTTCAGTTGATTTTACCCAGATCTGCAGTGAGCGAGGAAGCTGCTGCTTGCCGGTTTGAGGGATGACAGATGGTATAGGAGAAGGTGGAGTCATTAGCAAAGCGATAAAGAGGATTTTCCAGAGAGTTGGAGAGATCATTGATGAAAACCAAAAAAAGAACAGGGCCCAGAATGCTGCCCTGAGGAACTCCAGCCTGGACAAGAAGAGGGGATGAGAGAACTCCATTTAGGGCCACACGTTGACTGCGACAGGAGAGGAAGTCTGTGAGCCATGAGTGGAGATGGCGTTGGATACCATAGGAAGAGAGTTTGGTGAGCAGGGGAAGGTGCCAGACTGTGTCAAAAGCATATCCAGTGATATGTCCAGGGATATGGCTCTTATTTCATGTCCGGCATTGACAACCTCCATCCATCGTTGGGAGAGCAGAAGCAGCATATCCAGGGTAGAGTGACCTGGTCTGAAACCAAATTGATGATCGGAAATCAGGCCATTGGAGAAGAGGAATGATTTAATGTCTGAAGCGATAATGGATTCCATAACCTTGCTGATGATTGGGTAAATCCAATATGGCTGCCAAACCATGTGACGTATGTCATATGTGTGCACCTTTTGTTCCTCATGGATCGGCAGTCATACATGTAAAGTTTCGCCTCGATCTAATCAGCCACTTCCGTGAAGATTTTCGTGTTCCTGTAGCTGAGGTGGTTCTCTGATAACACTCAGAGAGATTGGTCTGTGGTTACAGGAATCTGTTTTTGCACCTTTTCTGTGCAGGGCAGTGATGTTTGCTGATTTCCAAGCAGATGGCAGATGCCCTTGAGCAAATGAGAGGGTGAATAGAACAGAGAGAGGGTGAGCAAGAGCAGAGGAGCACGTTTTTAGGACACGTGGGCTGATGCCGTCTGGACTGGTTGCAGAATCTGAGTCGAGGTTTAACAGCAAGCTCTCCACCTTGTCAGGAGAGAAGGACACAGAGTCCAGGGACAGTTGGGTGTGACTGGGTAGGGTGGGAACAGAAAGTGATGGGTTTTGGACACAAAGTTTTGATGCAAACACCGAGTTTAGGCATTCAGCCTTTTCACGTGCGGTATCAGCAGTGCGGCCATTTGAGGTAAGGGAGGGGATGGAGGGGGAACTTACACCAGAAACAGATTTGATTAGACGCCACCAGGATTTGGAGGAGGGAGAGAGGTTTGAGAGTTCAGACTTAAGCTTCGAAAGATGGTGTTTTCTGGCTCTCCCGAGGGTAGATACACACTTGTATGAGCTTTTTGGAACGAACTGAGATTACCCACAGTTGGGTTTGCTTTCCACGAGGCAAAGGCGAGTTATTTCAGGAAAACTGCCTCGCCAGAAGCTTCATAAACCATGGGCGGGGGGAAGGGTAGGACAACTGAAGACAAGAGGGGATAAATCTGTGCATGAGGGAGAGCAAGTTTCTTTGAAAGAATTCCCAGGATGAGTGGATGTTGGAGAAAGTAGCGATGGGAGACCAGTCTCGAAGTTTGATGGCTGCTTGGAGACCCTGCTAGTCGACTGGAGTAAAATGCCAGACTCGACGGCGGTGAGATGGTTCTCTGATAACAGCCAGAGAGATGTCCACTTTGACAAGGACATGGTCAGAAGAACCAATTGGGGCGGAGGAAGAATAACAGATATTTTCAGGGAAATCGACTTGAAATTTGAAGAGGATTTATATTTCAGGTCCCTGAATTCGACGAGCCAATTATTTTTGAGTTCAACATCGACCAAAAGGTCAATATAGGCCAAAGGTCAACAACTTCTAAAGGTGGGATTTCTAAAATCCTCACTTTTCATCCGATTGACTTGAAATTTGAAGGTTTTTTTTTTCAGTTCACTGAATTCAACCAGCCAATTATTTTTGAGGTCAACATGGACCAAAAGGTCAACATAGTCCCAAGGTCAAAAACTAAGGAGGTATTTCTAAAATCCTCAATTTTCATCTCATTGACTTGAAATTTGAAGAGGATTTGCATTTCATGTCAATGAATTCAACCACCAATTATTTGAGGTCAACATTTGCCAAAAGGACAACATCGGCCGACTTTCTAAAATTGTCGATTTTCATCCAAGTGACTTGAAATTTGACGAGGAATTGCATATTTGGTCACTAAATTAAACCAGCCAATTATTTTTGAGGTCAACATGGACCAAAATATCAACATAGTACCAAGGTCAACAACTAAGATGGTATTTCTGAAATCCTCAATTTTCATCCAATTGATTTGAAATTTGAAGAGGATATACATTTCAGGTCAATAAATTCAACCACCAATTATTTTGTCGGTCCACATCGGCCAAAAAGTAAACATTGGCCATATTCTATAATTGTCTATTTACATCTGATTCACTTGAAGTTTTAAGAGGAGTTGCATATTTGGTCATTAAAGTCAACCACCAATTATTTTTTTTCGGTAAAATTAGTTTTATCGATTTTGCAAGTATCGTGCTCTGCATGACGCCTTCTTCTTCTTCTTTGTTTGTTTGTCTGCACAGAACTTTCGTGTTTTTCTCCGCAACCACTTGTCGGATTGAAACGAAATTTTCACCATCGGTGTGTCAACTCGTTTAGAATGTTCTAATAATTATGAGGTCATGAGTCACATGTTGTGGCAGCCATCTTGGAAAAACGGAAAAACTTTGGACCTCTGTATCTCTAAAACCGCACAAAGGAAAAAATTGAAACGGCACATGGCGTGCAAGTACTCCTCATGTAGAACAAGTGTGATGGTTTTTTATGATGTCATAGATGCCTTCATTATGATGTCATAATTGCATATGTATAACACTACATCTGATCAGTATGAAAATTTTTGAGGGCCATCTCAGGATAAAATGATCCACAAATTTTTTTTGATGTCATCGGTCACATGGTTTGGCAGCCATATTGTTAGAAAAATAAAAACCTTCAAAAATCTTCCTCTCTAAAGTGGCTGAACATATCGAGGCAAAACTTTACACATATGACTGCTTATCCATGAGGAACAAAAGGTTCACACATGTGACATCATAGGTTACATGGTTCGGCAGTCGTATTGGATTGAAGAAAAATATTAAATAATGTTTTCTCTGGAACTGCTTAATCAATCTATATGAAACTGCACAATTATGATCGTGTAGTGATTGGGAATACAACTTTTAAATTTCAACTTGATCGGACACATGGTCTGGCAGCCAGAATTATTTAATTTTTTGATCTGGGTTCTTTTTAAAATATTTTTTATTGTTTTTAAAAGAAGGCTCTCTTGGCTGTGCCTGGATGGGTTTGAGGGTAGAAGAGTAGCAGCTGAAATGTGAATCCTATCCAGGCTACTCCTGATGACTTCATCTTCACTTTTTGCTTGTTTGGGTTCCTTCTGATGCCTCCAATGCAGGACTGTTCCAGTTTGGTCTTCCATTTCATTGTAGAGGTTGCAGAGTCTGAGGCAGAGCCGCTGAGGCTGTTGTAAAATCTTCTTCATAACCAACCGTGATCATGAGACGAGTTGGCGTTCCCTTCTTCTTTGCACAAATAAGCAGAGCGCGTAGACAAACTCTTTTTGCCACCATAACATGGGATCCGTGGAATAGATAAATGTCGCTTCTAGTATTCGGAGATGTGTTATACTTTGTCCTCTACTCAATATCTTGAATACATCCACATTATAATGTTCAGCACAGTCTGCATTCTCAATCAAATGCTGTCCAATAGCAGATGCACACAATGTTGGGACTTTCCTACAAGTACGTACCAGCTATATTCGTGTACCAATTGTGTTTTTTCCTGATGGACAAAGGGACGTGCTGTTTGATTCTGTCAGTCAGAGTCTGGGTAGTTCTGAAACGACACATGGCGGGCAAGTACTCCTCATGCGGAACAAGTGTGATTTTTTTTTTATGATGTCATAGATGCCTGCAACCTCCAATTGGAGAGCTGACCATTTGATTTTAATTGAATTTATTTTAATCCCATCCTAAATTCAAATGAATAATGATAAAAAATGCAATGGGTCAGGGTCAGGTGTCCAGTCAAAGCGGGACGTTGTCTTGGTACCCGGCAGGGCTGGATTTAGGCATGGGCAAGCTGGGCAGTTGCCCAGGGGCCTCCACAACCAGGGGGCCTCCACATATTTCATGAAAGAAAAATTGTAAGGAAAAATGTATTTGTGAGTGCCTGAATGGTAGTTGGTATTTTGTGGAACAGATATAAGATATTCATCTATAACGGATATAAGATATTCATCTTATCTCATTCTCTATTTTATATAGAAATTCAGATTCTTTGCTCTTGAAAAATATACTTTATGGATGACTGTAAATATGTCTTGTCACCTTTTTAGTATTCTAAGGTAGGGTGGGCCTCCACTCCTGAAGGCTGCCCAGGGGCCACCACATGTCTAAATCCGGCCCTGGTACCCGGTCATCACTGGCAGGAGTTATAAATTAGCAATTCTAATTATATTTCTTATTAATTACATAACACACCAGCACACAAACGCCACACAGAATACACCACACAAAATTACACAAACACCACACAAAAGAAGTTCTGGTGAGGGTCTGCAATGTCTGATTGTTTTTTCTCATTTGTTACTTGGCTAAAAAAGAAATTTCACCAAGTATGTTGGTCTGTAGTGTTTTACTGTCTGTTTGTCACACGATTTTTGGTCACAGTTTTCAAGCAATCGTTCTGAAATTTTTTGTGTGTGCAGGTGACTGGCCAAGGACAGCAACGCTTAATTTTTTTTGAAAATCCAGATCCGGATTTTAGAATTTTATAAGTGATTCTTCACTATTGAGAAATCGGGCCAAAAACGATATATAGCACAATATCTCAAAAGGTTATGGATGGATTCTGGCAAAACTTCGTGTCGAGGTTGGATGTGTGACTAGGAAGAATTGATTCAATTTTGGTGAAGATCCGAATCCAGATCAACCGAGTGCCGTTCCGTTTTGCCAAGTTGTCACTCTATGAGTGATTTATCATTCGTGTGTTTGTTTGTCCAGACAGATCTTTCGTGTTTTTCTCCACAACCGCTTGTCGCGTTGAGACAAAATTTTCACCATAGGTGCGACTAATGTAAAATGTTGTAATTGTAATTATGACGTCATAGGTCACGTGGTGTGGCCCCTATGTTGGAAATACAGAAAAACTTTGGACCTCTATCTTTGAAACCGCACCAAGGAAAAAATTTTAACTTAGCACATGGCAAGTGCTCCTCATGGGGAATGTGATTTTTATGATGTCATAGGTGCCTTCGTTATGATGTCATAATTGCATGTGTAGAATGCTATATCTGATCAATTTGAAAATTTTTGAGGGTCATCTATGGATAAAATTGTCCACAGAAATAAAAAATTGATGATGCCATTTGTCATGTGATTCGGCAGCCATATTGTGTTTTTTTTTAAACCTGCAAAAATCTTCTTTGCTGAAGTGGCAAAACAGATCGAGGCAAAACTTTCAAGATATGACCACCGATCCATGAGGAACAAAAGGTTCACACATATGATGTCATAGGTCATATGGTTTGGCAGCCATATTGGATTTACCCTAAAGTCTATAGAAAATCTTCCCCAGAACAGTGACAGATCGAGGGGAAACTTCACACAAATGGTCCGCAAGCCTTGGGTGTACAAGTTTGTTCCAGTATAATTGATAGGTCACATGGTTTGGTAGCCATATTGGATTGAAGAAAAATATTAAATAATGTTTTCTTTGAAGCCGCTTAATCAATCTTTCTGAAGTCATAATTATGATCCTGTAGTGATGGGGAATCCACGTTTTAAATTTCAACTTGATTGGACACATGGTCTGTCAGCCAGAATTATTTAATTTCTTTGATCTGGGTTCTTTATGATATATACTCGTATATACATATATATATATATATATATATATATATATATATATATATATATATATATATATATATATATATATATAGTCATCGAAATAGGTATTGGGTCGCCGAAATAGGTGACCCTTATTGTCAGTAATTCTGTCTGTTTGTTTGGATGTTTGTTCGTTTCTCATCAGCATAATCAGTAGTAAACGTGGGCCGATTTTGACCAAACTCGGGCGGTAGGTACATCTTATGACCTAGTGCTTTGGAAATTGTGATGTTGTTAGGGACGCTTTGGTTCC
The DNA here is from genome assembly GCF_056783735.1 of Eptatretus burgeri. Lineage (NCBI taxonomy): Eukaryota > Metazoa > Chordata > Myxini > Myxiniformes > Myxinidae > Eptatretus > Eptatretus burgeri. The sequence continues at coordinate 38,641,332 of NC_140969.1, read as the reverse complement.
CTAGCAACAACCGAAAAACCTTCAAAATTGGTACCGTTCACGCGAAATAAATTCCGAAAGCCATTATCCCACGTAGGGTTATGAAATTTGGCACGAATGATCTACAGGTGATGCTCTATCAAATATATTACGGTTTTTGTGATATATGGAATGCTTTACCCGCAGCGCCCCTACAATTAGGGTATGCGCGAAAATTGAAGGCCCCCTAGCGACCAGGTGAGTGCATTGATATGAATGAAACTTTGCAGGTTCATGCTACTCAATGAGTACTACAACTTTGCCTCAGGACATATTGACCGATTTCGCTTAGGTCAGGGGTCAAAGGTCAATTAGTGCAAAAATCGATAATATGCGAGAGCTGGAGGTGCCTTCGCACCAAATGCTACTCCTCCTAGGGTTATGGTCGGATGGTCATGAAAATTCACACTAATCGTCTGGAATACATTGTGCACAAACGATCGAGCCGGATTTTCGATTTAGATCTTTGTTCACCCACAGCACCCCTTCGAACTTTGGGGATTTCAGATTTGAAACCGCATTTTCGGTACTTTTCATTCAAATGGATATCGAATAGTTATCAGTAGATGGAACTGGATGAGATTTGATATGCATAATCTTAAGGTGATTCCCTATCCGCTATATTACATCATTTTTGCTCTATATCTTCTAGTTTCCATGCTCGGCGACCCATCGCCGCCTACCGGCTTGTATATATATTGCGTTTGTTTTTTTAAAGGCTCACTTGGCTGTGCCTGGATGGTTTTGAGGGTGGAAGACAAGCAGCTGAAATGTGAATCCTATCCAGGTTCCAACTGATGAATTCTTCTTTGCTTTTGGCTTGTTCAGGTTCTTTCTGTTGACTCCAATGCAGGATTGTACCTATTTTGTCTTCCATTTGATTTGAATTGAATTTTGTTTTTTAAATAATGAAAAACGTCATGAGTCAGGGTCAGGTGCCCAATCAAAGCGGGACATCTTGGTACCCGGTCATCACTGCCATCAGTTATAAAGTGGAAATTCTAATTATCTCTTATTAATTATGTAACACACCAGTACACAAACACCACACAAAATACAACACACAAAACTTCACAAACACTGCAGAAAAGTTCTGGCAAAGGTCTGCAATCTGATTGCTCTTTCTCGTTTACGCTTGATTTGGACTCCAAATATTTATCTCCAAATTTTGGAGATATATATATATATATATATTGTTGCGGTTCTAGGAACTGCATGCATCCAACAGATAGTGGTTCCAAGACAGTTATTCCATTAATATATGTGTAGATAGTCCCTTCCCTTTTGTCTCGCGGGACAACAGGGGCGTGCGTTGCGAGCATCTCACAGCAAGGTTTGCTTATATCATTTCTTCTTCATTTCATTTCTAACTCCATTCCTACTCTTCTTTTCTGATTATTCTTGAGGTAAATCTGAGCCATGTGTGCCCTTCGCTGTGAGATGGGTCCTCAGCAAGGCCAAGCAGGCATTACATCTCCCCCCCCCCCACCGTAGTAGAAAACACAGCCTGTCAAATGCACGCGCAGCGGTAATTTCCACCCAATGGACAGGAAACAAACCCAGCACGACGTCCACACTGCACGGAACACGTACCGAGGAGACGGAAGAAACAGCATTTTAGAAAGGGGCGCTCGAACACCACATGAGCATCGACATCACAGAGCTCCTATCCTCAAGCGATCCCTCAACCCAACGTTTGCGGCGAGTTATACAGTATGCTCGGCAGCTCGAGATTGTCGACTCGAGCTTCCGATGATTTGGGGAAGATAGTCAGTTGGATTGAAAAGGCATATGGATTAATATCTCTTAAGAAGGCTGCACGGATGGTGTTTTTCACAACACAGGAAACATACCCGGCATGACGCCCACGCTGCATGGAACACATAGCGAGGCCGATATATAATAGAAAGGCAACCCCATACCACATTGGGCGGGATGCGAGTGTGCAAGGTGCAAGTGGAGCGTTCCTTTCAACCCATTTCTGGACTAATTATATCAATCGGGTTTCGCCCCGCGCACAGGACAGCAGAATCGAGCGAACATGAGCGCTGGCCACGTGCGTAATGGCAGAGATATGCGCACTGTACGGAATGTGCTCGATGCGCCCTATATGAAATGTGCTCGAAGGCAGACCAGCAGATGTTCCCCGTGGACGGCGAGCGTCTTCTCGCCTCTGTGATCGGGCGGAGGCATTTTGTACGGCTTGGGCCACGTGGTGCACACGGGTCAGGCGTGTTGACAAGCGGTGGTCGGGGTGCCTGAGCGGGCATGCAGGGCCGGCGCCGCTCTCGGCCGGTCATCAGGGCATGGCCTGGGGGTTCATACAAGGCGATTCATGGCGCGGAGTTCGGTGTGGACGATTCGTATCATGTCGTGAGGTCAGAGCAAGTTATTTTTACGGCTCGGGGTCACCTTGCCGGAAATGGAATGTTGCGGTTTCCGTCCATCACAGCCGGGCCGCGCAGGGGGTCGGGGCCAATAAGAGCGCCAGATTCTTGTGACGACACCGCTTTTCGTGGTGTCCCCCCCCCGCCCCACGCCGTGGGAGTGGAGCCTTCGCTCACTCTCTCTCTGCCCTACCTCGCCTCCCGCTCAAGCTGGACTTCGACTCCGCTGACTGTCGTCATCACTTGGACTCCGCCTCCTCTTCTCCGCCCACATGCCACTGACTCCACTCACCCACCTGGTCCCGCCTACCACTCTGTACACTCACTCTGGACTCCATCCTCCCAACTCAAGCCCCTTCTTCATGCCCACGGTCTCAGCGCGAACTGCCCGAAGCAAGAGACGATGTGCCAGCTGTCAGGAGGGTACCACACCACGGAGCATTCCCCCCAAACGTATTAGTGGTGCATTCGGGAAATCAATTATACAAAGGTACCGAGAGACCACAACTTCAACTCCTCTCCTGTCATGCTGCAATACCTCCTCTTCATCGGGTTTTCTGTGTCTGTGCGTGCGTGTGCGTGTGTGTGTGTGTGTGTGTGTGTGTGTGTGTGTGTGTGTGTGTGTGTGTGTGTGTGTGTGTGTGTGTGTGTGTGTGTGTGTGTGTGTGTGTGTGTGTGTGTGTGTGTGTGTGTGTGTGTGTGTGTGTGTGTGTGTGTGTGTGTGTGTGTCTCCTGACAACTGTCTATATAAGTAAGCCTGCAGAAGATTATTGTCATTATTATTTTCGGGTTAGGTCTGCTCTGTGTCCGCTTTCATAAGTTGCTTGTTTATTGCCGCACCACACCTTTCTTCCCTATCTCTGCTTGCTCACCCCAATAAATCTATTGATTGTACCACATACTTTTCCTCGCCCCATTGTGAATAAATCATTATTAGGAATGTTCCCTACTCGTTTTTGTCTTTTCCTTCATTGATCCAGCATGGTCCGAATCCTAGATAAGCCGGGACTTTATTCCCAACAATCCGTTCCTTTTAGCCGGTACGTCCTTGGCAGTGTCGCTCGGCTGCATCTGATCCGGTAAAGTGATCCGGTCCGGTAAAGTGATCCGGTTCGGACAAGGCGTACCGAGGGCGTGTTGCCTGTGATTAAATCTGGTAATTAAATCACGTGGTTAATTAGGTAACCCGGTTAACCCATACACGGGAGGACCCTTCTCCAATGGACCCTTCTCCAATCTCTTCTCCAATGGCTTGATTTCCAATCATCAATTTGGTTTCAGACCAGGTCACTCTACCCTGGATATGCTGCTTCTGCTCTCCCATCAATGGATGGAGGTCCTCAATGCCAGACAGGAAATCCGAGCCGTATCCCTGGACATATCACGTGCTTTTGACACAGTCTGGCACCCTGCCCTACTCACCAAACTCTCTTCCCATGGTATTCAAGGCCATCTCCACTCATGGCTCACAGACTTCCTCTCCTGTCGCAGTCAACGTGTGGCCCTAAATGGAGTTCTTTCATCCCCTCTTCCTGTGCAGGCTGGAGTTCCTCAAGGTAGCGTTCTGGGCCCTGTTCTTTTTCTGGTTTTCATCAATGATCTCTCGGACTCTCTGGAAAATCCTCTAT
>NC_140969.1:38542299-38632299 GCF_056783735.1 Eptatretus burgeri | reverse complement strand
GAGCTCGCGGAGTGTGTGGGGACCCAGTGCGAGCACCTGGATGGCCTCCTCCAGGAACGAGGGGAGGGAGTATGCCCCCTTGAGGCGAGTCACGACCAGGTGAGTTCGGTCGTGCTTTGCGAGGTTGAGGGGAGGATTGCTGCGAACGGGTGCTTGGAGAGCTTGGGGGGTATAGAGGCCCCGGAGACCCTTGTGGGGACACATCCCCAGTGTGGTTGTCCCTGTGTGTGTGGTGCAAGGTGTGAGTGCGTCCCCGTGTGTGGAAGCGACCCCGTGTGTGAGTGGTGTGGTGGCGATGGAGCCAGAGTACGTGCTTCCCAGCACGCCGTGTGTGGATGAGGCACCGTGTGTGAGTGTCGCCGTGTGTGTGAATGAGACACCGCGGGTGAGTGCCCCCGCGTGTGTGGATGAGGCACGGAGTGTGGATGAGGCACCGCGGGTGAGTGCCCCCGCGTGTGTGGATGAGGCACGGAGTGTGGATGAGGTACCGCGGGTGAGTGCCCCCGCGTGTATGAGTGAGGCACGGTGTGTGGATGAGGCACAGCGGTTGAGTGCCCTCGCGTGTGTGGGTGAGGCACCGCGGGTGAGTGCCCCCGCGTGTGTAAATAGTATGGTTTGTGTGAGTAGTGAGGCACACGTGAGTGAAACGGCCAGTGTGGATGAGGCACCGCGGGTGAGTGCCCCCGCGTGTGTGAGTGAGGGACGGTGTGTGGATGAGGCACCGTGTGTGGAAGAGGCCGTGTGTGTGAGTGAAACGGCCAGTGTGGATGAGGGACCGCGGGTGAGTGCCCCCGCGTGTGTAAATAGTATGGTTTGTGTGAGTAGTGAGGCACGCGTGAGTGAACGGCCGAATGCAAGGGAGACCGTGTGTGTGAGAGAGCGGTATGTGAGGGAGATGTCGGTTGGCATGCGGGAGCACGCAGCCGTGTCTCCCCGTGTGAATGTGATGGTGTGGACTGTGTGCGTCGTAACACGCAGGTGTGCGTGGGTCGAATGGCGACGACGGCGACAGAGGAGAGAAAGCCGAGTAGCGGCTGTAGCTATTTCGGGGACCGTGCCGGGTTCACCCAGCAGTGAGCACGCGGTTCGTGCTGTGCAACGCACGAGACCGCCACGTGCTCGCTTGCGAGAGTGAAGTCCCGGTCCGGAAACGCACGCGGTGGATTTGCCGATCCCGCGGACGGACAAAGTTTAGGCAGGTAAATGGATTTGGACCAGACGGGTTCTCCACGCGATCGTGTGTGTTAAGCTCCAACGGGCAAAGCACATGTGTTCGCGTGGGGAACCCCTCGAGACGTGGGGCTTGTGTTTTTTTTTATGCGCACGGTGACGTCATGGCTGCACGTGTGGTTGGAATCCGGCAGGAGGGGTATCCCGGCCGATGGTACCGTCCAAGGAGGGACGAGGAACACGTGCAGCTGCATGACGTCACGGGCAGGTGCAAAGTGCGCGAGCTCTGAGTTGCCGCGCAGGTGCTGCGCATGGAAAAAAAAAAAAGGCAAGCCTCACTTTCGGGTGTACAGGATTCCTGGGCAAGGGGTGAAAGACCCCCTTACCCTGGGCACAGGATAGAAACTAGTTAGGGGGAAGGGTTAGCTTAGTTAGACCGACTTCATGGGGCAGGGGTAAGTCCTCATGGAGTCCGTGGAATGGATTAGATAGAGGGATTGTAGCGAGATTTAGGTTGGGAAATTGATTAATGGGACATTTGAGAACAGTGACAGACTTGTGGATGTGTAGCGGGGACGTAGTTTAGCTACGTAGTGTTAAAAGGAACGTGCTATAGTTTAAGGGATGACGTGGGAGCACGAGTTAGTTAGGGGAGGTAGTTAGAAGGATGGCAGAGTTCAGCGGTGTGTGTGTTGAAGAGTTGTGGGTTGTGAGGTGAGTACTTGTTGAGTGAGTGAGGCCAGCGGGTCTGTGTGAGTGGAGCGAATGGGGAATGCATGGTGCGATGAGTGATTGGGGAGGAGTGACTCCGCCCAAGGGACCCCGGGGTCAGTGTAGATTGGAGTCAGTTGGGTTAGTCAAATTGAAAATGGAGGTCGTTTTGTTGTTGGTGGGAAAGTAGGCTCGAGACCCATTTGGAGGGGTGCAGGAGCCCTGTTGACGGGCTTGGGAGCGTGGCTGCGAAAGGTGAGTATCGCTGAGTGGGTACCCCGGTCACCAGGCTAGTCGGCCGCGGTAGGCTGCGGCCCATGGGGGCCGGGATAGAGTAGTGGGCACGGGTGCGCCTGCTTGGTGCGGGGGCCCGGGCGCCATTAGCCGCGTGGGCAGTGTTGTGGGCACGGGTGACCCTCGGAAAGGGGCCCGGGAGGCCGGCCTGCCACGTGCGTTTCAGGGGAGGTGCCATGGGGGGCACTCCCCGGTGTTAGGGAGCTGGTAGGCTCGGAGGCAGTGTAGTGCCCGGGGGTGCCATAGCGGAGATTCGGCAGAGGGTCGTGCCTGCCAAAGGGAGCCACGTGTCCCAGCCAGGAGACCGTGTGAGGGCACGGAGAGAAAATTGGGGGCGAGGCCCGAAATTGTAAGGACACCAACACAGGCGACGGGAATCTGGGTTTATAGAACCAATAGTTTAAGCGAGAGGCGCTTTGTTGAAAGCCCCGGGGTAGTTTAAGAGTTAATGGTTAGGGTAGATTAGGGAGATGTACCCCTCCGCACCATCCATCCCCTCGTTGTCGTTGTGGGCCGCTGACCCACTTGGTGTTAGATCGCTGAACTCTGGGGAGGCCATTCTGAGGCTTCGTTGGGCCTCGACACAGGACGCTAGCTCTCCTTGTTCCCGCTCCGGGAAGGGAACGTAGGGGTTGGGAGTAGGCTAGGTGACAGGATAGGGTAGCCGAACAAGGACGATAAAGGGGGTTAGGGGACGATTTATAGTGGGGGAGTAAAAATAAAAACAATAAAAAAAAAAAAAAAAAGTTGGGGCTAAATTGGGGTTTGACAAATTAAGGGAGTGGGTATGTACAGTGACAGGCAAAGGCGATAGGTTGGGAGGGAGACAGGTAGGTAGGTCCGAGCCCGCCCTCCAAGTGGCCAGCACCACCGCACTCCCTCCAACAACCTCCACTGAACGGCAAGAGCTGGCCAACTTCATCGGCTGGCCGTGTTTTGCTTCAAGGCGGAGGCCGGCCAACTTCATCGGCAGCTGTTGTTTTGCTGCAAGCCCTGTGCCATCGGCTGGCCGTGTTTGCTTCAAGGCCTGTGCCGGCCAGTTCATCTGCTGGCTATGTTTGCCTGCAGCGGCCTTCTTCTGCGGGCTGTGTTTGCCTGCAGCGGCCTTCTTCTGCGGGCTGTGTTTGCCTGCTCACCTTTGCCATGCCATGCCCACTGCCCATGTTCACCAGCCCCGTTCAATTTTGCTTTGCCCCCCCCCCTGTTCATTTCCATGTGCGCCAGGATCAGAAAGCAACAGTTTGCAAGCTGCAAGAACTGCCCTGTTGGCAGCTACAACACGGGCCTGCAGTGGCGGCCCGTGCACCGTGTTTGCGTTCATGCATCCATTCGTTGTGCTCATTGCGTGTGCCACTTGAGCTGGCACGGAGACTGCGTTGTGCAGCCCAAGCACCGTTGTGGTTCACTGAGTTCAGTTCAAAAGGGAAGGCCTTGGACTGCGTGTGAGCAGCCAGCCACGTTCCCTGTCACCTGCATTGTTTGAGCCAGAGACTGCATGTGGCAGCCTGGCTCCCTGCTAACTGCTTTTCTTTTGCAGAGTTCAGTGATCCTGGGCCATGGTTTAGTGTAAAATTTGTGTTAAGGTTAAGATGTACTGTACATATGAGTGCGCCGCGGCATGTTTGTCTTAGCGCCGGCAATTTTATTTAAGTCGTCCGTATGAGTGAGTTTGTTTAGATAGTTACGCAGCCCTCAGGTTATTTATTTTGGGGACACGAATACCATGAATGTCGCACTCAGGGATCCGTAGGTAAAGTGTACTAGGGAAAACTACACATGATGGTACACGAAAATTTGACGACTCGGGACGAGTCTGTAAAAAGGAAGGGGTAGTGTTGTGGTTACCAGATTCGCAAACCACCATTCAGGTCCCTTAGGTGAGGTATCTCGGTAAGTGCATGTGTAGTTAGGCCCAAACCCGTTCAGTGGGAATACATGTCATTTATGCGAGCTGCGACTCTTCAGGATAGCCGTTTTCTTTTACTATCTTTATTTTGGACCAACAGCCATGATTACCATCACAACCACAACATCAACCACCGACCACAACCACCGCTTCACCACAACCGCCACGACCTTCACGCACACCTCACAACCGTAGCATCGCCACCGTTCTTGCCCCGCTGTGGGTACCGGTGTTGGACTCATGCAGAACGCGCGTCGAACAGCGTGTACAAAATCACGGATTTTGTGCTTCAAAAACGGATCAAAAACGACACACGCCCACTTTTGCCGTCCAATCGGTGAGCGAGGGGCGACTGGCCCCGCCCCAGGGCGATCGATATATGCAAATTCTGTGGATCAAAAGCCTTCACGCCCACTTTTTCTCGGGCCAATGGGGAGCGAGGTGAAAGGTCAAAGGGAGGGGGTCAAAGGCGAAGTTACGGGGGGATAAAAGGACGGTGTTCGTCAGTCAGAAAAAAGGGAGAACGAAGAGTCAGAAGAGGGTCATGCAAACGAGAACGAAAGGAGTCGAGAACGAGAAGGAGTCGGAACGGAGGGGACGAGTGTGGAAGACTGGAGCCCGGCCTGCAGTGGCTAGAGAAGCTGAAGAGAGTCGGACGAGGGGTGCTCGCGTCGGTGCCAGGAGCTGCACGCCCGAGGGAGGCCGGCAGCGCGACCTGGCCGAGGTGGAGACGCACACCAGGGATAATAAAGATCCTCTATACCCGAGTATCAGCAACCCCTCCTGTTTCCCCCCCGCGCTGAGATAGTGCGACCAAGGGGGCCCCGTTCCCACCCCCTGCCAGGCACTGTCGCGAGGCCCGCGGGTTGCGGGCCATCGCGCTCCGCGTCTCATCACCAGACGGGGAGGCCCGACCCGGTCTCGGCCTCAGGCCTGCCCCATTCTTGAGGGTATTTCTTTTCCTTGGTTTTGGGTATGTGTTGTCGGCGCCGTCTGTGAAGTAGAATTGTATAAGTGTTGCCGTGTGCTCGGTGTCGGTGCATTAGCTCTGCACTGTGTTTTCACTTTTATGTTTGCTTTTTGTGTAAATGGAATTTTGTTTTCTTTTGTTTGTGTGCATTTGGTGGAATTGTATTTGTGTGCTTCCCGTGTGCAGCGAATAAATGTGCTTTATTGTTGAACTGTTCTCCCCCTTCGCTCCCTCTTTTCCTCCATTGAACCATCATCTTGCTTCACGTAAAGGGTTGGTAGTGGGCTGAGTACGCCCGATAATTAATCGAACCGTCGAGGTCGACGATAACACCGCTCGGTTATTCTGATAGTACGGAACGGGTCGCTTAAGTGGCCCGTGTCCGAAGTCGACCTGCGGCGAGGTGCGATCGCCCGGTCTACCCTCCGCGTGGGTACTTAGGTAGGTCGACCCGGCGAGCAACCCTATCTCCACGCGGGGGCTGATTGGCTCGATCGCGGTGAGACCGAAAGGTCCACCCGTGACTGGTTCCCGGCGTTAGTCCGAGAGGGTCACGACTGGATTGTCCGTCCGGTGGGCGACGTGCCGCGATTCGAGTTACGTGGCCGTTCGCACGCCGGCGGGCGCGAAAACCGCAACAATATGTATATATATATATATATATATATATATATATATATATATATATATATATATATATATATATATATATACACATAATATTCAACTACAAGTGAGAAAATATAACTATATACAAATGTGTAGGCTTCATCCATGGAAGAGCTGAACAACAGGGCAGCAAGTTCAGAAACTGACAGGAACATTTAAGGGGAATGTGAGTAAATTAATGTTCAAAAGAAAAGGTCCAGAGGGGGTCAGCAAGAATAGAATTGAGCAGTTTGATGGTTTGGGAGAAAGCCTGAGGTGACAATGGGCAGCATTCTTGAAGGGTTGGAGGGAGGGCAGGAGACAGCAGACGCAAGGAGTTGGTTGGTTCCACAGACAAGGGATGAAAGAATCCAGGTGAGTCTTTAGCCAACAATTGGGGAGGGAAACATGTGTGAGAATCTGGAAGAACATGTGTGACCTGGGTAGTCAGTGGAAGGGATGATAGGCTGGGAGTAGTGACCTGAGAGAAAACTGTGTTTACCAACCTACCTACAGTGGCAAGGTAGGTTGCTGAACTTGGTAGGACCTGTGGGCTCTGCCTCCTGCTACATAGGTTGTATATCAGCCAGTGGAGCTTCGCTCCCGCTCAAGGAGGGGGTCATGTGACCAAAGCAATGGCGTGTCGTGATCTTGGATCTCTCAAAACGTTATGGACGGATTCTGATGAAAGTTCATGGGCATAGGTGTGTAACAAGAACAAATAGATTCTATTTTGGTCAAGATCTGGATTTGGATATGAGAATTTATTAAGTGATTATTCCCCATTGAGAGATCGGGCCAAAAATGATATATAGCACAATACTTCAAAACGTTGCGGATGAATATTGACAAAACTTGGTGGACACGTTGGGCGTGTGACAAAAAAAGAATTGGTTCAATTTTGGTGAAGATCCGAATCCGGATCCGATCATTTTTTAAAGTGATTCTTCACCAATGAGAGATCGGGCCAACATCGATAAATAGCACGATATCTCAAAAAGTTGTGGACGGATTCGGATGAAACTTGGTGGACAGGTTGGGTGTCTGGTAAGGACGAATTGATTCAATTTTGCTGAAGATCCGAATCCAGATCTGGATTCGATAATTATTTAATATTTAAAGTGATTCTTCACCATTGAGAGATGGGGCCAAAAACGATATAGTATTGTATAGCATGATATTTAAAAAATGTATTGGGCCGATATGTTCTCGTGGATCAGGCATTACGTGACGGAGGTATGCGCTATACCGAGTGCCCTTCTTGTTTATTTTATCTTCGTTCTGTTTTGTTGTTTTGTGATGTTCATGAGTTTGTATTTTGTTGTAAATATAAACAGTACAAATGTCATCACAACATGTAACAGAGGAATAAAGTAAATTTAATTCTGGTAAAAACAAACAATGTACACAAGTCACCAGACATACAGTACTATATGTTGTTCAGAAAGATTGAAGTAAAGAGGAGGGGATGGGTGAGGTAGATTGGCATACAAGGGTTGTTTCGGTGAAACAATGTGGGCGTTGGTATCTGGAGAGTGAATTTCTTTTTTCGAGAAAGACAAGCTGCTGTGTCAGTGCCAAGAGATTAAACTGTTTGAACAGAAAACTTAGCCAAGCCCTCGAGGGTAGAATTTGAACCATCAATCATGAGAGCAACAGCCTGCCTCCTCAAGCTCCGAGTCCGCTATAAAAGCAAGGATCACCAAAGGAGCTTCTATCTCCTTCTTTGAGAATTCTCTCTTCAAAGTCGTTGTCCTGTCCAGTAGATATGTCTCTAAGTTTGACCACTTCCTTTGCTAGCAGCCATCGGAGTAACTTTGGTGGTGGTGGCTATGGTGGCTATTGTGGTAGTAACTTTGTTGGTGGTGGTGGTGGTGGTAGCTATAGCGGCGGTTCGATAAGAATGGGTTCAAGCAGTCTGCAAGGGAATGAGAAGCAAGCAATGCAGGGTCTAAATGACCGCCTGGCCCGATACTTAGAAAAAGTCCAATCCCTTGAGAGGAGCAATGCAGAAATTGAGCTCAAAATCAAGGAGCTGCTTCAGGGAAGAGGTCCAGAAAATAAAGATTACAACCATTACTTTGAAATCATCACTGACCTGAAAAACACGGTGAGTTATTTCATAAAAAACTATTCGTCCATGGACTCACTGTGTTTACACATTGACAAACGTTAGAATCGATATGTTGGATATCTTTGGAAGTGTTATCTTGGTAACTGTGGAGAACTGAGAGATTTAACAGTTGTTGCATTTACTTTTTGGAACTTCATTGATGTTTTATCCAAGTATGCAGCTCACTTCAAGGTCTCCAGGGAAAATGATCCAACACGATTCTGCTAATTAATCACTCAGAGGTTATTGTGGATGTATTCTTGGAGTCATTATGATCTTTGGTGTCTCTTTTCATTCCAAAACACAGATCGTCCAGCAGATCATGGAGAATGCAAAGATTGGCCTGGAGATCGACAATGCCCGACTTGCTGCTGATGACTTTAAAACAAAGTGAGAACAACTGACCTTTAAAAAGCTTTTGACCAACTGTGACTGTGTGGGTAAACAATAGCACTTCATTGTGCTTTTTTATATAATGGGCTGCAAGTAGACCTGAGAATAATAAAAACTAACTTTGCTCACTGCTCACAGGTGGGAAAATGAAAACACACTACGCAATTCCGTGGAGGCTGACATTGCCAATCTGCATTCTCTGCATGATGAGTATACCTTAGCTAGATCAGATCTTGAGTGTGACATTGAAGGTCTGCAAGAAGAACTGAACTTCATGAGGAAGAACCATGAAGAGGTGGGCTAAATTGTTGTGGGAATTTAACAATTAAGTTATTTTAAAGTGCAATATATCTTACACATATACTGTATGTTAAGGCCTTGTGTAAAACATGCGGAAAAAATTATGTTGCATTTAAAAAAACAACCGATGAAGACGACTTGACGTGTTATAAGTGTATGTGTGTATATATATATATATATTTATATATTTTTATATATATATATATATATATATATATATATATATATATATATATATATACACACACACACACACACACACACACACACACACACACACACACACACACACACACACACACACACACACACACACACACACACACACACACACACACACACACACACACACACACACACACACACACACACACACACACACACGATATAAACCAAAGAGATCAACTATCAGATTGCATACACACAATGGTAAACCTTTTGACCCCTTTGTCTCCAATAGATGCTCAAAACATCCCCCTTTTTCCTCTGTCGCAGAGATTAAAATTACAAATTAAATTATAGGTGCAGATAAAAACTAGAAGGGCACTCGGTAGAGCGTATACCTCTGCCACGTAATGCCTGATGCATGAGAACATATCGGGCCCAATACATTTTTGAAATATCATGATATACAGAACAATATCATTTTTCACCCAATCTCTCAACGGTGAAGAATCACTTTAAAAATTAAATAATTCTCATATCCAGAACCGGATTCGGATCTTCACCGAAATTGAATCAATTCTTCCTTGTCACACACCCAACGTGTCCACCAAGTTTCGTCCGAATCCGTTCACAACTTTTTGAGATATCGTGCTAGATATAGTTTTTGGCCCAATCTCTCAATGGTAAAGAATCACTTAAAATTTTCTCGTAGTTGGATGCGGATCCGGATCTTCTCCAAAATCGAATCAGTTCATTGTTGTCACACACCGAACCTGTCCACCATCTGGATCCATCCACAACTTTTTGAGATATCTTGTAAGCAGACTAAGAGACAAACAGACAGAGATGGATGGAAACATACCCTCCTTCACCTTTGATGACGAAGGTAATAACGTGCCCTTGTCACAGTTTATGCCTGCAGAGCATCGGAACGCTTGACACATGCCAACAAACTGAATCCCGCTCTCAACTCCCCCCCCCTGCCATTGCATTGGCAACTACCTTAACGCAACCAAGGTAGATGATTTGTTTCTACTCTCTAGAATTGCAACTCCAGATAGTAGAGGACAGTTGCAAGCAAAGCTGAAAAAGATGGCAATCCACAGATAATGGCCACTAAATGTCCCAGTAGCAACATGCACACAATAGACTGAAGTCAAGGTGCAGCAGCTTGCACTCCACATATTTCCTTGATGCTACCATCAAGCAGGGAAAAATTTCTGATTGGAAATCCTACTTACAACAGAGACGTCACCAAATAGATATTGATCAAACTAGATCAAAAATTTTCTCTTCGTGTGAAAGACTCCAGGCCTACTTGGCAATATCTTAGCTCCTTGAGGACTGATGCAGAAATGGGGCTTCATTGGCAGTGCTGGTAGCACTTAATATGGGACTGTAGCATGGAGACACAGATGACAGAACACCTATGTGGACTCCTGCCTGGACAATACACTCTTGTTGACTAACACCAGTAAAGCCTAGATAGGCATGTCATGGGCCATACCTTTCTTATCTATATACCCGTTATAGAGGGGGTTTGTCTGTGTGTGATGGGTATCCTGCTAGATCACACATACATTGATTTAATTAATAATGTGATTAGATTGGTTCCTTTTTTACAATATACAAATCATTGTCGATGTGTTCTTTACGGGGTGACTGTATGAGGATGTGTGACTTTATTGGATGACTTATTGGCCGAGCACATTCCCAAAGTTATCGTTTAACGGTGATGTGACAGTCAGTTTGCAACGGAGTAGGAACTGTAGGTTCTCAGATTACATGAATCTATATAGCCTGTAAAGGTCAAATGATCTTTCGTGTTACTTCTGCCACCAAAGGTAGATGTTTTCACTCCCTGTCTGTGAGCAGGGTATCTCAAAACATTGTGGACAAATTCGAACGAAACCTTGTGGACAGAATGGGTATGTGACAAGGAGGTTTTGGTGATGATGAGATTTTGGTGAAGATCCGGATCTGGATAGTAGAATTTTTGAAGCGATTTTTCACCATTTAGAGATGGGGCCAAATCTATAGACTGTATAGCACGATATGTCAATAAGTTATGGACGGATTGGGCTGAAACTTGGTGGAAGAGTTGGTTAGATGACAATGACAAGCTGATTTGATTTTGATTCAGCTCCGGAGCCAGATCCATCCCATCAGTGGATTACAAAACATAAACTGTTCATCTTGGCGGAGGTATGTGCTCTACTGAGTGCCCTTTTAGTTGCCCTCGTCTGCGGATTGGGGAATTTGGATTGTTTCTCTTTGTTTGTTTGTTTCTGTATATTTGTCCGCACACGTAGGCCACAGACGCCACCTAGTGGTAGCCAGTAGGACACGTTCTCTTCATTCAACTAAGTACCTCCTTACAGTACTCCACTGCACATACTTTAGAATGTGAGTACATCTACAAAATATATACAATTATAATGTGTATATGTCTATAACATATGTACAATTAGAATGTGAGTACATCCATCAAGTATGTACAATTAGAATATTTGTACGTCCATAAAGTATGTACAATTAGAATGTTTATGCAGTACATTCATAAAGTATGTACAATTAGAATGTTTATGCAGTATGTCCATAAAGTATGTACAATTAGAATGTTTATGCAGTCTGTCCATAAAGTATATCTAATTATAATGTTAATATGTCCATAAAGTATGCATCATTAGAATGTTAGTACGTCTATAAAGTATGTACAATTACAATGTTAGTATGTCTATAAAGTATGTACAATTAGAATGTTAATATGTCCATAAAGTATGTATCATTAGAATGTTAGTACGTTTATAAAGTATGCACAATTCGAATGTTAGTATGTCTATAAAGTATATCCAATTAGAATGTTAATATGTCCATAAAGTATGTATCATTAGAATGTTAGTACATTTATAAAGTATGCACAATTCGAATGTTAGTTTGTCTATAAAGTA
Source organism: Eptatretus burgeri (assembly GCF_056783735.1). NCBI lineage: Eukaryota > Metazoa > Chordata > Myxini > Myxiniformes > Myxinidae > Eptatretus > Eptatretus burgeri. The sequence goes on along the minus strand of NC_140969.1, from coordinate 38,620,678 downwards.
TGTACAATTAGAATACGAGTACCTCTATGAAGTATGTACAATTAGAATGTTAGTACGTCTATAAAGTATGTACAATTGGAATGTTTATGCAGTATGTCCATAAAGTATGTACAATTAGAATGTTAATATGTCTATAAAGTATGTACAGTTAGAATCTTAGTACCTCGATGAAGTATGTAAATTCGAATGCTAGTACGTCCATAAAGTATGTACAATTAGAATGTTAATATTATGTCTATGAAGTATGTATCATTAGAATGTTAGTACGTTTATAAATTATGTACAAGTAGAATGTGAGTACATTAATAAAGTATTACAATTAGAATGTTAATATTATGTCTATAAAGAATGTATCATTAGAATGTTAGTACGTCCATAAAGTATGTACAATTGGAATGTTTATGCAGTATGTCCATAAAGTATGTACAATTAGAATGTGAGTATGTTTATAAAGTATGTACAAATAGAATGTTAATATTATGTCTATAAAGTATGTATCATTAGAATGTTAGTACGTCCATAAAGTATGTACAATTAGAATGTTAGTATTATGTCGATAAAGTATGTATCATTAGAATGTTAGTACCTCCATAAAGTATGTGCAATTAGAATGTTAGTATTATGTCTATAAAGTATGTATCATTAGAATGTTAGTACGTCCAAGAAGTATGTACAATTAGAATGTTAATATTATGTCTATAAAGTATGCATCATTAGAATGTTGTATGTCCATAAAGTATGTACAATTAGAATGTTAATATTATGTCTATAAAGTATGCACAGTTAGAATGTTAGTACCTCCATAAATTATGTACAATTAGAATGTTAATATGTCTATAAACTACGTACAGTTAGAATGTTAGTACCTCGATGAAGTGTGTAAAATTCGAATGTTAGTATGTCCAGAAAGTATTACAATTAGAATGTTAATATTATGTCTATAAAGTATGTATCATTAGAATGTTAGTACGTTTAAAAAGTATGTATCATTAGAATGTTAGTACGTTTATAAAGTATGTACAATTAGAATGCGAGTACCTCCATGAAGTATGTACAATTAGAATATGAGTACGTCGATAAAATACGTACAATCAAACAACACAAAACACGTCTGGAAAAGGGAATTCAATCTTTGATCGCTCATTCCAGTTATTAATGTCATCATGCAGTTCTTGTGTCTTAAAAATGACAGAAAATAATATATGTAACCAACCTCATGTCCCCTTTTCTCCAATGCAGGAAGTTGCAGCCTTGAAGGCACAGATTGCTGGTTCGAACATGTCCATAGAGGTCGATGCTAAATCAGGCCCAGACATTCAGCAGATGTTGGAAGACATGAGAAGGAAGTATGAAGTAATTATGCAACAGAACAGGGCTGAAGCTGAACAGGCTTTTCAACAACAGGTCAGTGAATATATATATATATATATATATATATATATATATATATATATATATATATATATATATATGTACATAAAATATAAAGCTCTTTCTCACCACTGACTGACTGACTGACTGATATTAAAGATCAGTACCTTTCGGGTTACGTAGAAAGCTGAAATTTTGCGTGCTGATGGACATCGAAGCCAGTACACCAGAAAAAAAAATCACAGAATCATTGCACAACATCCACAAATGAAAGTAAAAATAAATGAAAAAAAAAACATTAAAATAACTTTATGAAAAATCTCAGGTAGCAAGTGTGCAACCTGAGACAATGGTGAAACATAATTCGTATGCTTACACAATGTGTATATACACACACACACACACACACACACACACACACACACACACACACACACACACACACACACACACACACACACACACACACACACACACACACACACACACACTTCTTCGTTGCTTTTGTTCTTTCATGAGCATCAAGCTTGTTTTCAAGACATCATAAAAAAATAACCAGTCCCATAATGTACTCTGACTGAGAGATCAGTGAAATTTAATTATCCATTTAATGACTTGTAAATGGACTGCAGCATGTTCCCTTCATGATGATGTTTGTACAGCAGCCTTGAATAAAAAAAATGGTCATTCCTGTACTCATACCAGGGACGTTCCAATGGCCAAACAGGTGTGAAACAGACAAAAACAATTGGATGAGATTAATTCTCTAAAGAGTGCATTTTGATTTAAATGCCTTGCCTATGTGATACAAATTCATAAGTGCTGTATCTGCACATTGCTTTGCACATGATCTGACCCAGAAGATGTTAAAAAAATTTATAACATAGCCAAACATCTAAAACTCAATTCGACATGTAAAATCAACAAATCGTTTCACACAACATAATTACCTTTTGCCAGTGATTCATAAATATTTGTGCCCTCCCTCGGATGGAGTGTGTCCAATCTTCCAGCATACGTTGGTGGACATTAAAGATCCCAGGGTGTCCTTCGCGAAGAGTAAGCAAGCTATCGCCGGAACCATGAACAAATTCCAAATTCCTGCCTTAACCAGTAGAGGGCATTGCATCAGCGGCACAGCCGCTCCCTCAGCCAATGATGCTACCCCACAGCCTTTTGCTACCTATGAATGAAGATTACCTTTCGCCATGCTTTCCAAGAAAATAGGGCAAACGACAGTTTCCAGCACAATTAGTAGCATGCCATATTCCAATTTGATTCTCAACAGACACATTGCAGTATAACCATGTACATATCTTGCTGTTTGTATTGCAGGCAGAGCAGGTGAAAGCTGTGGTGGTCAAGCAGGACCAGGCATGCAGTACAGCTAAAAATGAGGTTGTGGAAACCCGACGTTCCATGCAAAGCATCCAAACAGAAATGGAGACATTGCGTGGCTTGGTAAAGAAGCATCAACACCACCAGCTTTATGCATCACCCTTGATAACTACTTTTACAACATGAAATTGTTACTACAAGGTGCTATTGTAGGCAAACTAGTCACACATTGATCCACGTTTATACAAGTGGCCATTGCATGCTTTGTAATCCATGAAGAGATGCCAGATAGGAAAAGGAAGTAAAAAAAAAAGAACAAAAGGACAGAACAGGCATGGGAATGCCCTCAGAATGTTATTCAAAATATTTTGGCTGTTACTACGTTATACTGTATAAACCTCGAGAGACTGAGCCTCAACGGCGGTGTACATAAGCACTTAAAAAAAAAAAAAACAAGAACAATAAATACAAGGTGCAGGGAGGTGAAATTCGCTGCACATGATGTGTAACACATGCAGAGTAAGACAGGTGTTCCTATACGTCCATAGATGTCTAATAAATAAAGACATAAGCGCACCTGACGCTAGGCTGAGCCTTCAGACTTTGGCATGCTCAGGAGGCTGTATCGTCGACATGAAACATCCCAGAAGATAAAGAAAATAGGGTAACATTTGTACATGTAGTGTTTTAAAATAACGCTTTTTGCTACGAAAAATTCACATGTTCCAGTTTAATAAAATAACTCCAAGCCATCATTTTGATGGGCTTTTATACTAGTGTTGTTATAGTTACCATCCAATTCATACTTAAAACTATTACTTTGAGAGTAAAATATGTCTGAATCAAATCATCAAAATAATTAGTCTCAGCCATTGAATTTTATTCATGATCAATGTATTGAGCACACCCCACTACAATATTAACTACAATTCATGTATCTTTACACCCGCAGTGTAACTCCTTGGAAGACCAACTGGCAGACATAAATGACCGCAAGGCCCGAGAACTGGAGCAATATTTGAATGCAGTAGCTTGCCTGGAAAATGATATTGCCACATCACGTTCAAACATCAACGAACAGTTATGCAAGTATTCAGCTTTGCTTGATGAGAAGATGAAGCTGGAGAAGGAGATTGAAACCTACAGAACTCTGCTTAGTGGAGGAGAGAGCATGAAGTGAGAGTGACATACATTTGTTGATGTACTTGTTTATTGTCTCTTTAACTATGTATTGTATTTCCATAATACATTTTGTTTTTATTGTATTTCTTGTTGTTGTTGTAATTTTGTGAAAATTAACGTGGCCATTGTAAACTGCCCCTTCTGAGTTCTGGTCCATGGTGAGGGATCTCTCCCCATTTTCTCCTTTATAATTTAACCATGAGGCGATACATCTATAATTGTTCGAGCACAAATGTCTGTACACTTCATGGTCTTCAAGGCCAAGAGCCTGCATTACTTGTTTTTCATTGACCGTTTTGTATTTCTGATAAATATATCAGCTTGTCCAAAACGTTTTGTTTGTTTAGTCTTTATAGATGCAAATTTACAAATGTTCCCTCAATTATACTTTTTCTTTGTGAGGGAAATTTGTCCCAAAATGCCAAATCCCAAAATTCAAATCTCTCTCCCCGTTGCATAATTCATCTCTCCCATTGGAATCCATTGGTATTAAAGCAATCGTTTCACTTTCAGTTATCTCTATGGACTATCGATGAAATACTGTATGTCGAAACTTGTAACCTAAACAACTTATATGGATGGTGGAAAATACTCTGAGATTGATTATCAGAATGTTGTTACTATCGTTTTCCATATCCTTACATATATTTTATTCGCTTTTTAGGTTGCCAGACTCAAGTCGGGTAGGACTTGTTGGGATTTAGTCAATGGTAAGTTTACATTGTCATGAACAAAGAGCACTTGCATGTTCCTGTTTGATGCACTCATCTCATTCCTGTTTATTATAACGAAAAAGGGAATTCTTTTTAATGTTTTTTTTTTCTTTCCTTATAAGATTTAGGCTCATGGAAGAGCGAGGTGACAGGGAGTGCGAGTGATGGTGGGGCAGTGAGACAACTCTTGGACACAATAAGTTAGGGAATGAACAAACAGAAAGAAAGGAGAGGAGGAAACAGTAATTTGCAAGCAAGAGATTTGGGCTAAAATGCTCGATGGAGATTAAAAAAGAGATATAGGGTTGAGGATGTTGGATGACTTAAGATGGGAGTGCATTGCTTGCATTGAAGCCCTAGGGAGTAGAGTGGAACAAAATAGCCTCAAGGTGGTGGTTTCACAGACATAGAGAGGTAAGGAATAAGGGTTGAGCTGTGTCGTCAGTCAGGATTTTTGGAGTTTAATCAGGAAGAGGTTACTGGAACAACATTGCTAATATATTGAATGCCTGATCCTGAGATCAGAGCTACCTCACTATTTTCAAATGTATTTATAACCTTAACCAGAATATCCAGCAACAAAATTGGGGTAAAACAATTAAAACAATAAATGCCCATTCAAACAAGTTCTACAAAGGAGGTACTCATTCGTATAACTTTTTGAACATCCCTCATAAATAAATCAACTCTTTATACTTCCTCGCCAGGGCCGACAAAAAGGAATCTCTTATGATCACGATGTAAATCTTTTTAAAACAATGATAATAAAAAAGTTGGAGTTTTGGTTTTATAATCCTACTATATTAAATAATGTAATTCTGTGTGGGTGTCATTGGTTATCTCCATATGCGGGTTTCAGAAGGTGGAACGGAGTCTTCCCAGGTCTCAAAGTATCCACCTTCATTTCGGTAAGGGATCATGATTCATGAACCAAGCTGTGAAGTTTTGTTTTCAAAGTTTTACACCAAGGACTCTGTTCAGGATCGTCACTGAGCCCAGGATGGCTTCCAACTGTAGTTCATTTGTAGTAATATTCCCAGGGATGATTTTTAAGAGCTCTGTCAGATTCTTCTTCATCGTTCCCGTTGCTCCAATCACCACTGTTACAATTTTGGATTTCTTCAGCTTCCAGGATCTTTTCACTTCATTTTTGTGATCTTGGCATTTGGTCATTGTGTGTGTGTGTGTGTGTGTGTGTGTGTGTGTGTGTGTGTGTGTGTGTGTGTGTGTGTGTGTGTGTGTGTGTGTGTGTGTGTGTGTGTGTGTGTGTGTGTGTGTGTGTGTGTGTGTGTGTGTGTGTGTGTGTGTGTGTGTGAAAATCATAGAAAAACATGGTGAGGCTGATCTCTACCATCTTGCATATCTATTGGGAGTACCCAGGATCAGGTCATGGACACCCCCCCACCCTGCGAGGGTGGGGGGAGGAGCCAACTTGCAATGTTTGCCGATACACGTGGCACAGTGTAAGTGGTTTATTGATCCCTGCTGCAGACAAGGGGGATTTTTAGCCATGGCCCAAAAAATATATTGCCCCACATCCCCCCTCGATCCCTCCAGGTTGCTTCCGAAGGGAGTGGGTGTTTCTACTTTTGTAAAAATGCAAGACACAATGTCAAAGTGTTAGTTCATTAATTATTACCTTGTTTTGCTTTTGATGGTCAGTGATGTAATTGTCTTTCTTTCTTTTTTTGTTGTAGGTTGAAGAAAGATCATTGAAGAAAAAAAAAAATGCAACCTACACCATAAATGCTTTGCTTTTTTCATTTTATGCACTTCTTTTATTTGTAATTGATGCTATGTCCACCTGCTTATCTCTTCTTCCACATACTCTTCCTTTTTTATTGATCACTTGACATGCAACATGCTGATTAATAGAAAAAAAATGTCAAGCCCCAAAATGTCAACACTATTCAAAATGTGAATGAATTGGCTTCATGTGAAAGAAAATTCAAAATTTCGAAACTTTTTTTTGTCAGAAGCAAGGTGACAATTTGAGTAAAGCACTGAATGTAAACTGGAAAAAAATAACAATAACATGAGACAAAAATTATCTTTGAAAGACCTCCCTGTATTTGAGGCCAATGAGGCAAATTTCACATCTTTATGTTCGCTTTGAATGTTCACTCTCTTTCTGCGGTGTTGTGAAATGTCTTTAATAAACTGGGTGGTGAGCAATACCTCTAATAAACTACTTGGCTCTCATTTATCGCAGTATGCATGTCTCTACTTCGTCAATCATTACAGATCAATAAGTATACACCGAGAAAAGAAAAGCCCTGCGGATGATGGTGAGATTTAGAAACTAAATCCTTGTGAAGTCGATGAAATTGTCACTTTATGTGGACACTTTTAAGGGAGGACCACCAGATAATACAGGCCTCTTAATGATTGCTAATTACAACCTACCGTATTCAGCAAAATAAGCTACATATTGATAGATGATGGATGATCCTCCTTAACACGGTCAGTCACATAAAGCTGCCAAGGCTTTTTTTGTGTACATGATCGAGGCATTGCATAGCTTGAAGAGCCAGAGCAGAATTGAAGTGAACAAAATGGAAATGGGGAAACATGAAGTGAGAGTGAGATCAAGGTGAGGGAGAGAACACATGGAGTGAACAAGCTGAATGAAACACAGCAAGAGAACGAAGGGGAAAGGGGGTGAGACAGAAAAGGAAGAAACCAACCGAAAACTAACAAATGAGAAGAGGTGAGCAGTGAGTCTGGATTTTGAGAGTTTAACAAGAAGAAGGTTACTGGTAAACCATGTACACCCTGCAGAAACCTGGGAGGGAACGAGCTAAGAAAAGGTTTAGTTTCACTGGCTTGGGGGCACAATCATGGATGGGTGGCCTCTCCAATGCTGGATACTCGTCTGGCACACTTTTCCTAGTGAGTTGGTCCTCATCCCGCTTGGTGTTATTTTAGCATAGCTTGGGGCCTGAATGAAAGACCTTAAGATCTAGTCAACAGCTTTAACTGTAAAGCCATCAATAAGCTCTAACATGTTGATGTCTTATAAATCACCATTGTCGTATCAGTGATTTACCAAGCACAACATAAAATATCAAGAGCCCAAATATGTCATTGAAAGAGGTGAAACATAAATCCTTTTCAAATTTCAAGTCATTTGGATGAAAATTGAGGATTTTCGAAATACCACCTTAGTGTTGACCTTGAGCCTATGTTGAATGCAAAAATAATTGGCTAGTTTAATTCAGTAACCTAAAATATAAATCGTCTTTAAATTTCAAGTCAATCGAAAATCTTCGATTTTGCAAATAACAAATTGAAGGCGGGACGGATGGAAATGTTTCCCGAAGACAAACATGATGCCTGCCTTCAACGAGGAGTTGTTACTAAAGAAACATTCCTTACCCATGAATAGTCACCACTGAGCCTGAACAGAACGGACAGCATGGGTCTCTTGTAACAAAACCTTGATGAGATCATTGACCTCCACCAGCTGTTTAATTTGGATCTTGCGGAGCAGACTCCCACCACCATTAACATTTACTGTTCCTATCTTGAAACTGACTAATCACGGGCCTGAGTCGGTTGGTGAGAGCCTTTGAGAATATGTTATAATCTGTGCAAAGCAATGAGGTGGGACGCCAGTTGTACGGTTGCTGAAGATCGCCTTTTTTGGGGACAACAGCAAGTACAGCCATGCGACAGCTTAATGGCAATGAGCCCGATCATGGACCGTTGATCAGAACTTCGAGTAGCTCTGGTCCCAGGAGGTCCCAGAAGGTTTTGCGGAGTTCTACAGGCATCCATCTAGGCTGGAGGCCTTGCCGGTTGGTAAAGTTTGTAGGGCAGCCTGGAGTTCCTCCAAAGTTACTTCCTTATCTAGTTGTAGACATGCAGATTCTGATAAGGTGGGTAGGGAACAAGTCAGGGATTCCACAATCTCAGCATCAATGCTCTTGGCACGGTAAAGTTCAGAGAAGTAATGATTGAGTGAAGCTCTGATGTCTTTTTGATTGTGCGTTATCCTTCCTTCTTTCGTCCTTAGTGAAGTTATCTGCTCACTTGTCTTTCTTCAAACTTTCAATTTTGTGAAAAGAAGGAAAGCCATTACCAGCACAGGATAGCATCATTGGCTGAGGGCACGGATGTGCCACTGATGCGGTGCTCTCTGTAGATTAGGGCAGGAATTTCTAAATTGTGCAGGGTGCCGGTGATAGCTCGCCTACTCTCCGCGAAGGATATCGTGGGATCTTTAACGTCCACAAACCAATGCCGGCTGATGGGACCCCCATTTAATGTCCATCCGAGCGATGGCACACACATTGATGAATTGCCATGCCTGTGAAACACCGGGATGACAGTTTATAGCTGGATCAGGATTCAAACCCAGGCTAGACAGCTGAGAAGCGAGTATGCATACCTCTAGGCAATTCTCTCAGCCCCATTCCCAGACAATAATAATCTCATTTAATTGAGATTGTATAATGGAAGTATTTCCAGCAATTCCATGCATGTTATAGCTGTAAATAAGGTGGTTAAGGGATGGGGAATAAGTAGTGGATATGGGGGTGGGTTGTTCAGCGTGTGAAATGGTAGACGTAATTTGTGAACCACGTTGACTTTTCAGAACCCAAATTTAAAAATGATAATTAATGGCCAGCAGGAGACGCTGGAGGACTGTGGTTGTTCACTTTTGATGAACAGAAATGTGGTCTCATTCGACCCCAAGGTGTGTGGTTCCCCCCCCCCCTGTAAATAGAATTATTCTTTTGTTTTTTAAGCATATGTTATTCTTTTGTCTCTGACCTTGTTGAAGGGGCTGGGGACCAAAACAGAATAATGAGATACAAAGAAATTCATGAAAATCACGTTATATCGTGAGATTTAAATACAAATATTTTTTAAGTCTTTGTAATGTGCGTGGTATGACCCGGAGTGTGTGTGTGTGTGTGTGTGTGTGTGTGTGTGTGTGTGTGTGTGTGTGTGTGTGTGTGTGTGTGTGTGTGTGTAGACGATAAATGGGGTTTCTGGGCTGCCCATTCAAATGAATGGGGAAAAAGGGAAAAACTTTCTGACCCAAGCTCCCAAAAGCTCAAAATAGGAGACTCATTTTCTCCCCACCTATCCCCTTCCCTCCCATACAAGCAAATGTAAAATTGAGACTAATTTAATTTTCTTTTAACATTCATTTCCATCGAGTGTATTCACTTTATCTCTTCAAGCACGAAAGAAAGGGAGGTTCACTATCCCTCCTTCGGTTCTGCAAAATTAGGAAGTGCCTTTAAGAGCACAGTCGTGATGTGAAAATGAGGAAGTATTCTGTGCCCATATCTCTCATGCTTATCTATCTATAATTCAAGCAATCTCTGTGTGTGTGTGTCTGTGTGTCTGTCTGCGACCGCTGTTTCTCACCAACCACTGGTCCGATCTCAATGAAACTTGCCAGGTATATTGCTGGGGCCCTGAGTATGTGCCTTTTCAAAGTTTGATATTAATCGGACAAGTGGTTCCCAAGTTATGGCCATTTATTTGTCAAACCAATAACAGGACACGGTGCTATGAGATCACGAATGACGTCACAATTCTTATTTTTTTGTTTTCTTTGTTTTTGCAAATACGGGCATGCACATACGGGCACGCACGTACGGGCATGTGATAGCGAAGGAACGTCCTGTGTGGTTGTTGTTTCTGGCACGCGGTTTGAAAGTTTTTTGTTTTTTTTTGCACGTACGGGCCCGCACTAGTATATTAAATCATCAGAACACTAACAGAACAAAATTTAGCTAAAAGCAAACAAAACAACTTTAAATAAAAGAAGATATTTAAAAGTAAGTTTTAAATGAAAGAAAAGATAAAATCTCTATTTCAGCCCTCATACCCGAACCAAGCCCAAAAAGCCCGAAGTCATTTCCTTTGAGACACACCCAAAAAACCCATTGTTGTGTAATTCCCCATGATCCCATTAACTTGGCCTATTTATTGCCAAATGCGAACTTCATATGTTTTGTTTAGAGAATGGATTGTTCAGAGGAGTACTCTGCCCTTGCGATCAATTTTTTTTTTCACAAGAGGAGACGTAAGATCCTTAAACCAATTAATTATTTGTTGTTTTATACAGAAATAAATCACGAAACAACCAATAATTATTGTATGTTTTTTTCTAACAGGTTGTCCCCAATAAGAACATCGTTGATAACTGATCTGGAAACTGAGACCTTTGAATTCCACGACGAGTGGCACAAAATGAACGACATCCTTAAATACATTCAATCGTTCAGAAGAGAATTGAATGACATTTTTGTTGACTGGAAAGAAGTCCTCTCACGTCCTCTGACCTCGAATGAGTCGAGTCAAAGGTGCGAATGAATATATATATATATATATATATATATATATATATATATATATATATATATATATATATATATATATATATATATATATATATATATATATATATTGTTGTGGATTCGCGCCCGCCGGCGTGCGAACGGCCACGTAACTCGAATCGCGGCACGTCGCCCACCGGACGGACAATCCAGTCGTGACCCTCTCGGACTAACACCGGGAACCAGTCACGGGTGGACCTTTCGGTCTCACCGCGATCGTGCCAATCGGCCCCCGCGTGGGATAGGGTTGCTCGCCAAATTCGACCTACCTAAGTACCCACACGGAGGGTAGACCGGGCGATCGCACCTCGCCGCAGGTCGACTTCGGACACGGGCCACTTAAGCGACCCGCTCCGTACTATCGGGATAACCGAGCGGTGTTATTCGTCGACCTCGACGGTTCGATTAATTATCGGGCGTCTTAACCCACGACCAACCCTTTACGTGAAGCAAGATGAGGATTCAATGAAAGAAATGACGAAGCGAAGCGGGAAAACAGTTCAACAATAAGCACATTTATTTCGCGGCACACGGGAAGCACACATATACAATTCCAGCAAAAGCACATGGAAAAGAAGAAGACAAAAAGCAAATGCGACAATGCAGATCTATCCGACTACCGGGCACTCGGCAACACTTATACAATTTTACTTCACAGACGGCGCCGACAACACATATTCCCAAAGCAAAAGAAAAGAGAACCACCCTCCAGGATGAGGGGGGTAGGCGGGCCTGGGGCCGAGACCGTGTCGGGCCTACCCGTCTGATGATGAGACGCGAAGTGGCGGTGGTGCCTCAACTCCGCGGGCCTCGCGGACAGTGTCTGGTAGGGGGTGGGAAGGGGGCCCCCTTTTGTCGCACTATCTCAGCACGGGGGGAAACAGGAGGGGGTTGCTGATGCTCGGGGAAAGGAGGATTTCACAAAATCGCGGTTCCTGCGACGAGCGTCTCCACCACGACCTCGGTCGCGCCGCCGGCCTTTCTCTCCGCAGTTCCCCGAATCCGACGCGAGCACCCCCTCGTCCGCCTTCGCCGCCGCCGCCTCTCCACAGCTCCGTCCTCTTCACTTCGACTCCGCAAACTCCCAACTGCACTGCCAACTGCGAACTGCTAACTGCGAACTGCTCTCTTCTCCACTTCCAACTCCTCCTCCGCTTCCAACTCAACTCTTTCTTCGAACTCAACTCTTCTCCACTTCCAACTCCTCCTCCTGCGAACTGAACTGCCTCGACTGACGAACGCGGCCCCTTATATCCCCCGTGGCCTCGCTCCTTCATCTTTGACCCTCTGCCTCCGACCTTTCACCTCTCTTGCTGGCTCCCCATTGGCCCGAGGAAAAGTGGGCGTGAATGCTTTTTGATCCATGAATTTGCATATAGCGACCGCCCTCCAACGCCCTGGAGGCGGGGCCAAATCGCCCCTCGCTCACCGATTGGATGGAACAAAAGTGGGCGTGAGTCGTTTTTGATCCGTTTTTCTGCGGAAAGTCCGCGATGCTTTTGAACACGCTGCTCGGTGCGCGCTCTACACGAGTCCAGCATCGGTGCCCACGAGTGGCGCGAGATGACGGTGATGCGATGGTGGCGAGTTGTGACGGTAAAGGTCGTGGCGGTTGTGGTGAAGCGGCGTTGTGGTTGGTGGTTGTTGTTGTGATGGCCGCGTTGTGGTTGGTGGTTGTTGTGTGATGGCTGTTGAGACGTGGTTGGTGGTGGTAATAATGGCGGCTGGTCCAAAATAAAGATAGTAAAAGAAAAACGGCTATCCTATAGAGTCGCAGCCCTCATGAATGACATTTATTCCCTCTAGACAACGGGTTTGGGCCTAACTACACATATACTTACCGAGATATCTCACCTAAGGGACCTGAATGGTGGTTTGCGAATTTGGTCAACCACAACAAAATATATATATATATATGTATATTTATGTATATGTTTATATATATATATATATATATATATATATATATATATATATATATATATATATATATATATCTATCTCTATCTATCTATCTATATATCTATATATCTATATCTATATATCTATATATCTCTATCTATATATCTATATATCTCTATCTATATATCTATATATCTCTATCTATATATCTATATATCTCTATCTATATATCTATATATCTCTATCTATCTATCTATATATCTCTATCTATCTATCTATATCTCTATATCTATATCTATATCTATATCTATATCTATATCTATATCTATATCTATATCTATATCTATATCTATATCTATATCTATATCTATATCTATATCTATATCTATATCTATATCTATATCTATATCTATATCTCTATCTCTATCTCTATCTATATCTATATCTATATCTATATCTATATCTATATCTATATCTATATCTATATCTATATCTATATCTATATCTATATCTATATCTATATCTATATCTATATCTATATCTATATCTATATCTATATCTATATCTATATCTATATCTATATCTATATGTATATCTATATCTATGTCTATATCTATATCTATATCTCTCTCTCTCGCTCTCTCTCTCTCTCTCTCACTCTCTCTCTCTCTCTCTCTCTCTCTCTCTCTCTCTCTCTCTCTCTCTCTCTCTCTCTCTCTCTCTCTCTCTCTCTCTCTCTCTCCCTGTGTGTGTCTCTGTCTTTGTCTCTCTCCCTCTGTCTCTATCTCTCTTGAGTGTTGACTCATTATTGTTTTTTAATTTTATTTTTCAGTTTAAACACCTGTCTGGATGAACCAAACACACAACTTAATCTTCTGGAGGAATCTGACATGACACTCAATCTTCTGGAGGTAAATGTTTTATTTACTATTTTATTAATCTTCTTCTTCTTCTTTCGGCTGCTCCCGTTAGGGGTCGCCACAGCGGATCATCCGTATGATCCGCATAGTGATTTGGCACATGTTTTACGTCGGATGCCCTTCCTGACACAACCCTGGTCGCCTCTTACGACACAGGGATATGGTACACCTATTTTAACCGGGGTATACACCGGCCCAGTACACTGGTACTCATTTCACCGACCTCGGAAGGATGACAGGCTGAGTCAACCCCCTGGTGTATTAATTCAGTGGACCAACGGGGCTTGAACTCAGGACCTTTTGGATCCCAAGCCGCTGCCCTAACCACTGCGCCAACACACCAGGCTTCTTACTATTTTATTAATATCATGATATAATCATCTTTATATACCCTAATTGTTCTTCCCTCTGTTTTGAACAGAATATGTTGACCGAGTTTCAAAATCACAAACCATCAAACTGCTGCGAAAGAAGATTTTGTTCAATGTTTTTACTTTTGTTTAATCATAAATGCTTTCCTTATAATTATCTGATTTTGAATTGCAAAAAAAGAATAAAGGAGATGTAAAGGGGAGGTGGGGTTGGGGGAGGGTTAGGGTTGGGGGGTAGGTGCGCTCCCCCAACGACCCACCACCCCCCTCATCCCTCTCCCCTCCCCATGTGTGTGTGTGTGGGGAAGGGTGGGGGATGGGATGAGGGGGGTGGTGGATCAAAGGTGGGGGTGCACAGGACAACTGAGTTTTGTCTTTCTTAATTTCTTTTATTGCTTGCAATTTATGAGATTCCTTTTGGGCATCTTTTATACTCTTTATAGCACCCGCTACATTTCCCGCAGCAGAAGCAGTTGAACCAATTAGGTCTTTATGTTTGAGAATAGTTGAACCTATACCCGTTATAGTATCAATTATCCCATCTCCTTTTTTTCTATATTGATGTCCTACACCCCTTTGTCTCTTAAGTTTATAGTATCCTCTACCAAGATACATACCTTCACCCTTGTAGTATGGGGAAAGGAACATCCCATCCCCTGTAATTATTTTATATTTTCCCCACTCGTGTTTCCTCACAATAACCATCGTATTTATTTATTGGAAAACTTCACATAGGTGAATTCTGATGGATATAATTGCTCCATTAAAAGAAATCATGCAATTATCTTGGTCAGTTATCCTAAAATTTATTCTGTATGTGGTTTTTCCTGACACAGGTAGATAAACCAGATTTTTGGGTTCCATATTGAATTTATAACCAATTGGGGTTGAGTATGCACTGAATGAAAATATTGTATTTTGTTCTTATTCCATCATTATAAGCACCATCAATTAAATCACAGTGAATTAATACCAAATTTATGCCTGAGGATATTTGAATGACATTATCACTGCAAAACGTCCCATTAGTTTCAATCTTTTTTGGGGAGAAACCCAATAACTCTCTAAATGAATTATTATCAATTGTGAAATCAACCTTGTAGTTATTTTTAAGTTTAATCGGAGATTTTGAAGTATGTTTTTGAATGTCTATAACAATATTTTTTGGTTCATCACTCTGTTCTTTCATAAGGCGAGCAATTTCGGAAGATATTTGAGAAACCTCATATGCTCCTGATGAAACTGTTATCGTTTGTATCCACTTCCCGAATTATAACTAAACTTGTCATTTTTCTCGGTTATATTAAACAAGGTATTATAAGTTTCCATGGACAATAAAGACGCCTCATATTCTTTTGTTGCGTCAAGTTGTCGTGGGTATGGAAATGAAGATGTGTGGTCACTTGTTGTGAAATTAAAACTAAAGATTGTGCTTCTCATCTTATTTAATATGTGATATAATGTCTTTGTATTGACATTTATTAATTATTTTCATGTTCATCAACTGGTCTAAAATGGCTGATGCTTCATTAAAACAATTGTTATTTCCAGCCTTCTTACTACCTAACAGCAATAACAGTCAATGAACTAATTGTGATGGGTCATTTGGAAGAAAACTAACACCTGAACCAAGCCTACTTAAAGCCAGAATAATGTGTTTCTCCTTCTCATTCTTCCTACTTTCACTAGATAGACTAACCCTATAATTATTAAAAGAGTCCAGCAGATCAATATATACTCTATCATACTTATTTTTCATATCCAATTGTTTATCAAAATACTCCGATTCATCCCTCACAGTTGAACCTTGTTTTCCATCTTTTGTTAGGAGAAACATTAATCTCAGAGTTAGTTTAACAGGGGGTTGAGTAGAACTCAAGAACCTTGATTCATCATAAAAATATCAATCCCTTTTCTTGAACAAGATGAAATATTGCTGGTTGTTCTGTTGGAATGAGTCTTGCTTTGGTTTTTGAATCCACTGAATATTCATTGTTTTGAAGAGCCTTCACAATATACTCAGGGGGTTCATTAATCTCTTCCAGTTGTTGAAATAATCCTTCATCATCATATTCTAATTATCCTATATGCTCTAATTCTTCCTCCATCATTTGACTGAAATCTTTTAACATTTGAAGTTTTTTTTGGAGTATATTCTATTGTAGACACTGTGGAAGCATCTATAATTTTTTCTTGGGAAATTTTTTTAAGTGGATTAAAAAATTTCTCTTGTTTTCTTTCAAATGCTTCTTCACCCGTTAGTTTCTGTCTGTGTTTCTTCTTTATGTCTTCCTGTTGTTTTACAACTTTTGAAACCAACTCTTGATGTTCCTTAAATCTTCTTGCTCTTTCTTTCGCATCCATTTATTTATGGAAAATATCATTCACTGAATTGTAAAGGTCAACAGAGAAATTTTCCTTTTCTTCATCATTAAAGTAGATGTGTTCAAATAAATCCTTTTCTTTAAATATTTCATCAAATCCTTTATTAACATTAATTCAAGTTGTAATTTCTTCTTCACCAATACTTGTATCTCTGCTTTTCATCCGTTTGCGTTGACTTTCTTCATCAACATCAAAACCGAATGATAAAATCTTAACTCCATTACCACTCAGATGTTTAATAATTTGTCTCATTCCTTCTGGATTAGTTTCTAATATCCCAAGACCACCAGTTTTTGGTTTCTTTAACTCACTCTTACAATGTGAATAATTTGTTGTACCAAGAGAAACCTCCTCAAATATTTGACCTTCATTCCTCAATCGCATACGTTCCTCTACTGAAATATAGTAATAATCTTCACCTTCTACTTCTCCTGGTCGCATTTCTCTGGTTGTTGTAAATACAATACGAACCATATGGTGGTTTTTTAGAAAATTAACAATTTTTTTTTTAATTTGTACTATTCAAGAACCTTGATTTATGAAAGTTTTTTTTTTTCCAGAAGCAGATTTACCCACAAAATTTATAATAATATTTTCCATTTATATATGTAATTGTTTATAAAATAAAAAATATATCCCTTAATATCTCATCTTGTTTCACAACAATATATTTATATTTTTCAGTCGTGTGCTTCATATAATCCCCAAATTCCTTTTTACTTCATAATGTCGAACAATTGTCTCTCCAAAAATTGTTTATATCGATTGAATTTAAATTGAATAAAATAAAAGTATGAGCATTGTATCTTTTTGAGTGACAAGGGAGTTGAAAGTATGATTGACTAAGATAAATACATTTACAAGAAGAATGTCTCCCTCTTGTGTAGTAGCTATCCATTACCATTTGGTTTCTCTCATTAACACAATCATCAAAGATAACGAGGTTCTTTTTTGATTTATCCAAATCTTGGGGAGAAGGTTTATCTTCCGTATTATCATGAAGAATACAAGTTATTGGCCTTGATTTCTTTTTATATATCTGTGTATCATAAAATAGTTGTATTATATCTTCAATGTTGTAATCATTTAGTTTGTTTTGAAGTTTAAAGAAACCAATAATTTATTATTTTTAAAGACCAGCATTAAAACGTTGTGAGAGTAGTTGATACTCAGGTTTAAAACTTGACTTTGTGAAAATTATTAAATTATCATAATCTAAAAAGTTGGGAGAAAGGAGCATCTTTAAAAGTAAGCAGGTTTTTCCACATCCGCCGGAACCAACTATGAGACATCTTAATGAATTTGGAAGATTTTTATGGTTGTTAAATTTTATCTTATTTTCCCAAATGGGTAACAAATCATTCATTTATATTGTTGTGGTTGACGAAATTCGCAAACCACCATTCAGGTCCCTTAGGTGAGATATCTCTGTAAGTATATGTGTAGTTAGGCCCAAACCCGTTGTTTAGAGGGAATAAATGTCATTCATTCGGGCTGCGACCCCTCTCGATAGCCGTTTTTCTTTTACTATCTTTATTTTGGACCAGCCGCCATTACTACCATTACTACCACCACCAACCACGTCTCAACAGCCATCACACAACAACCACCAACCGCAACGCCGCTTCACAACAACAGCCACGACCTTTACCGTCACAACTCGCCCTCGCAACCATCGCATCACCGCCTTCCCGCGCCGCTTGTGGGTACCGATACTGGACTCGTGCAGGGCGCGCGCCGAGCGGCGGGTGCAAAGAAACACCAGCCTTTCCGAAGAAATCGGATCAAAAACGACTCACGCCCACTTCTGTTCCGTCCTATCAGCGAGCATGGGGCGATTTGGCCCCGCCTCCAGGTGCGTCGGAGTAATATCGCTATATGCAGATTCATGGATCAAAAAGCATTCACGCCCACTTTTCCTCTGTCCAATGGGGAGCCAGCCAGAGGTAAAGGGTCGAAGGTGAAGGAGCGAAGCCACGGGGGCTATAAAGGGCCGCGTTCGCTCGCCGAAAAGGAGTAGTAGGAGTCAGTCAAGTGGAGTTCGGAGTTGAGTTGGGAAGAGCCAGTCAAGAGAGGAGTCGGAGAAGGCAGTTGGACGGAGCTGTGGAGAGTTGGAGAGGTGGCGGCGGCGAAGGCAGTCGAGGGGGTGCTCGTGTCAGAGTCGGGGAGCTGCGGAGAGGAGAGGCCGGCAACACGACCGAGGTCATGGTGGAGACGCTCGTCGCGGGACCCGAGCCAGGGAGATATCCTCCTTCCCCCGAGCATCAACAACCCCCTCCTGTTTCACTCCGCGCTGAGATAGTGCGAGAAGGGGGCCCCGTTCCCACCCCATTCCAGACACTGTCCGCGAGGCCCGCGGAGTCGGGGCGCCACCGCCATTTTGCGGCTCATCATCAGACGGGTAGGCCCGACACGGTCTCGGCCCCAGGCCCGTCTGCCCCCCCATCATCCTTGAGGGTGGTCCTTTTCTTTTGCTTTGAGTATATGTGTTGTCGGCGCCGTCTGTGAAGTAAAACTGTATAAGTGTTGCCGTGTGCTCGGTAGTCGGTGGTAGATCTGCATTGTGTTTTGCTTTTACATTTGCTTTTTGTGTATTATTGTGTGTTTCTTCTTCTTTTACATTTGCTTTTGGTGTAATTGTATATGTGTGCTATCCGTGTGCCATCGCGAAATAAATGTGCTCTATGTTGAACTGTTTCTCCCGTTTCGCTTCGTCTTTTCCTTTATTGAATCTCCATCTTACTTCACGTAAAGGGTTGGTCGTGGGCTAAAACGCCCGATAATTAATCGAACCGTCGGGGTTGACGATAACACCACTCGGTTATCCCGATAGCGAACGGGTCGCTTAAAGTGGCCCGTGTCCGAGTGTCGAGCCTGGGGCGAGGTGCGATCGCCCGGTCTACCCTCCGTGTGGGTACTTAGTTAGGTCGAATTTGGCGAGCAGCCCTGTCCCACGCGGGGGCCGATTGGCACGATCGTGGTGAGGCCGAAAGGCCCACCCGTGACTAGTTCCCGGCGTTAGTCCGAGAGGGGTCACGACGGGATTGTCCGTCCGGTGGGCGACGTGCCACGATTCGAGTTACGTGACCGTTCGCACGCCGGCGGGCGCGAATCCGCAACACTGGTGTCAGGTCGTGCGATATAAACTCATCGCTCTCCTCGCGGCACTGGTATCGGAGAACGGGAAAACGGGCTCTCCTGTCTCCAGCTAAATTCACGGGAATCGGTCCAGGGGTGAGAGGAGCGACCCCCGATTCCCTCCAAATTACGAGCGAGTTAAATTAACCCTTTACGAGAAATAAGATGGCGTCTCAAGGCGAGCGGGAGCCGGGGGTATTAGAAATGGATGTAGAATGTGTAGAATCCATGGTCCAGGATGAAAACCCCGAGTAGGAAATGTTGGTTGTGCAGGAACACGAACTCGTCCAACTGAACCCAGAGTTCGAAATGGGCGCAGTGGCTGGGGTGGCGGACAAACGGCCCCCACGTGCGAATTCGCCCATGGATCGGACGATGGAAATGTTTGAGGCATTGATGAGGAAAATGGATACAAATATGAACGAAGTGAAAACGAAGATGGATGCGAATACACAGCAAATGAACGAGATGGAAACAAACATGAAGGAAGAAATGAAAGAGCTGCGTGGTGAGACACAGAACATGGGCCGAAGTCTGCAGGCGGGCATGAAGGCAGTAACCGGGGAGCTCAAAATGGCGACGCCACGTGTGGGAGCGAACGAGCTGGGAGGGAGTGCAACGGCTGTCGGGCCCGCGGTGGAGGCGGGTGAAAAAATAATTCGGGGGACGTGTTGGGCGAGGGTCGTGACGGAAAAAGTGACGGTAACCGAGAGAGACAAACTAATTGGGGTGACGGAGACGTGCACGAGGGAGATAACAAGGGAAGAGACGGAAATAATAGTTGAGACAAGGGAGGTAAAGGGTGAAGAGGTGACTGAGTTGGCAGAGACACGGGAGATGGGAACGATAGAGGGAAGACTCCACGATGAAGACGGGGTAAGTGACGCACACACACACACGGAGGTAGTGGAGGATAATGGGGGTGAGCTCGCGGACTGGGTGGAGGCCCGGTGCGAGCAGCTGGATGGCCTCCTCCAGGAACGAGGGGAGGGAGTATGCCCCCTTGAGGCGAGTCACGACCAGGTGGGTTCGGTCGTGCTTTGCGAGGTCGGGGGGAGGAATGCTGCGAACGGGTGCACGGAGAGCTTGGGGGGTATAGAGGCCCCGGAGACCCTTGTGGGGACACGAATCCCCAGTGTGGTTGTCCCTGTGTGTGTGGTGCAAGGTGTGAGTGCGTCCCCGTGTGTGGAAGCGACCCCGTGTGTGAGTGGTGTGGTGGCGATTGTGCCGGAGTACGTGCTTCCCAGCACGCCGTGTGTAAAAGGGGCACCGCAAGTGGAAGAGGCCGTGTGTGTGAGTGAAACGGCCAGTATGAATGGAGCAACACGTGTGAGTGGTGTGGTGGCGAGTGTGCCGGAGTACGTGCTTCCCAGCACGCCGTGTGTAAAAGGGGCACCGCAAGTGGAAGAGGCCGTGTGTGTGAGTGAAACGGCCAGTATGAATGGAGCACCACGTGTGAGTGGTGTGGTGGCGAGTGTGCCGGAGTGTGTGCTTCCCAGCATGCCGTGTGTGGATGAGGCACCGTGTGTGAGTGTCGCCATGTGTGTGAGTGAAACGGCCAGTATGAGTGAGGCACCGCGGGCGAGTGCCCCCGCGTGTGTGAGTGGTATGGTTTGTGTGAGGGAAATGGCACGAGTGAGTGAAAGGCCGCGAGTGAGTGGAGCCACGTGCGCAAGGGTAATGGCATGCGTGAGTGAACGGCCGAGTGCAAGGGAGACCGTGTGTGTGAGAGAGCGGTATGTAAGGGAGATGTCGTTGGGCATGTGTGAACATGCAGCCGCGTCTCCCGGGGTGAATGTAATGGAATGGAGTGTGAGCGTCGTAACACGCAGGTGTGCGTGGGTGGAATGGAGACTACGACGGCGACATGTAAGGAAAGAAAGCCGAGTAGCGGCTGTAGTTGTTTCGGGGACCGTGCCGGGTTCACCCAGCATTGAGCACGCGGTCCGTGCTGTGCAACGCACGAGGCCCCCACGTGCTCGCTTGCGAGAGTGAAGTCCCGGTCCGGAAACGCACGCGGTGGATTTGCCGATCCCGCGGACGGACAAAGTTTAGGCAGGATTATGGATTTGGACCGGACGGGTTCTCCACGCGATCGTGTGTGTTAAGCTCCAACGGGCAAGGCACATGTGTTCGCGTGGGGAACCCCTCGAGACGTGGGGCTTGTGTTTTTTTTATGCGCACGGTGACGTCATGGCTGCACGTGGGGTTGGAATCCGGCAGGAAGGGTATCCCTGCCGGATGGTACCGTCCAAGGAGGGACGAGGTACACGTGCAGCTGCATGACGTCACGGGCAGGTGCAAAGTGCGCGAGCTGTGAGTTGCCGCGCTGGTGCTGCGCATGTGGAAAAAAAAAAAAAAGCAAGCCTCACTTTCGGGTGCACAGGATTCCCGGGCAAGGGGTGGAAGACCCCCTTTCCAGGGCACAGGATGGAAACTAGTTAGGGGGAAGGGTTAGCATAGCTAGACCGGCTCCATGGGGCAGGGGTAAGTCCTCATGGGGCCCGTGGAATGGATTAGTTAGAGGGATTTAGATGAGCTTTAGGTTGGGAAATAAAATGATTTTTTGATTTAGAAGACAGTGACAGACAGTGAATGTGTAGTGGGGACGTAGCTTAGCTACGTAGTGTTAAAAGGAACGTGCTATAGTGTAAGGGACGACGTGGGAGCACGAGTTAGTTAGGGGAGGTAGTTAGAAGGATGGCAGAGTTCAGCGGTGTGTGTGTTGAAGAGTTGTGAGGTGAGTACATGATGAGTGAGTGAGGCCAGCGGGTCTGTGTGAAAGGAGCGAATGGGGAATGCATGGTGCGATGAGTGATTGGGGGGAGGAGTGACTCCCGCCCAAGGGACCCCGGGGTCAGTGTAGATTGAGTTGGGGGGTTAGTAAAATTTAAAAATTGAGGTCGTTTTGTTGTTGGTGGGAGTGTAGGCTCGAAACCCATTTGGAGGGGTGCAGGAGCCCTGTTGACGGGCTGGGAGCGTGGCTGCGAAAGGTGAGTATCGCTGAGTGGGTACCCCGGGCACCAGGCTAGTCGGCCGTGGTAGGCCAAGGGCCCATGGGGGGCCGGGATAGCGTAGTGGGCACGGGTGCGCCTGCTTGGTGCGGGGGCCCGGGGCGCCATTAGCTGCGTGGGCAGTGTTGTGGGCACGGGTGACCCTCGAAAAGGGGCCCGGGAAGCCAGCCTGCCACGTGTGCGTTTCAGGGGAGGTGCCATGGGGGGCACTCCCCGGTGTTAGGGAGCTGGTAGGCTCGGAGGCAGTGTAGTGCCCGGGGGTGCCATCGTCGGAGAATCGACAGAGGGTCGTGCCTGCCAAAGGGAGCCACGTGTCCCAGCCATGAGACCGTGTGAGGGCACGGAGAGAAAATTGGGGGGCGAGGCCCGAAATTGTGAGGACACCAACACAGGCGACGGGAATCTGGGTTGTTAGAACCAATAGTTTAAGCGAGAGGCGCTTGTTGAAAGCCCCGGGGTAGTTTCACAGTTAAATGGTTAGGGTAGATAGGAAGTGTACCCCTCCGCACCATCCATCCCCTCGCTCTCGTTGTGGGCCGCTGGACCCACTTTGTGTTATAGATCGATGAAGTCTGGGGAGGCCATTCTGAGGCTTCGTTGGGCCTCGACACAGGACGCTAGCTCTCCCTTGTTCTCCTCCGGGAAGGGAACGTAGGGGTTGGGAGTAGGCTAGGTGACAGGATAGGTTAGCCGAACAAAGACGATAAAGGGGGTTAGGGGACGATTTATAGTGGGGAAGTAAAAATAAAAAAATAAGTTGGGGCTAAATTGGGGTTTGACAAATTAAGGGAGTGGGTATAGACAGTGACAGGCAAAGGCGATAGGTTGGGAGGGAGACCGTAGGGTAGGTCCGAGCCCGCCTTCCGAGTGGCCAGCACCACCTCCACTGAACGGCAAAGGCTGGCCAGCTTCATCTGCTGGCTGCGTTGCTGCAAGGCAAAGGCTGGCCCACTTCATCGGCAGCTGTTGTTTTGCTGCAAGGCCTGTGCCGGCCGGATCGTCTGCAGCTGTTTTCTGCAAGGCCTGTGCCGGCCAGTTCGTCTGCCGGCTGTGTTTGCCTGCAGCGGCCTTCTTCTGCAGGCTGTGGTTGCCTGCTCACCTTTGCCATGCCATGCCCACTGCCCCTGTTCACCAGGCCCGTTCAATTTTTGCTTTGCCCCCCCTGTTCATTGCCATGTGCGCCAGGATCAGAAAGCAACAGTTTGCAAGCTGCGAGAACTGCCCTGTTGGCAGCTACAACACGGGCCTGCAGTGGCGGCCCGTGCACCGTGTTTGCGTCCATCCATTCATCCATCCATTCGTTGTGTTCATTGCGTGTGCCACTTGAGCTGGCACGGAGACTGCGTTTGTGCAGCCCATGCACCGTTGTGGTTCACTGCGTTCAGTTCAAAAGGGAAGGCCTTGGACTGCGTGTGAGCAGCCGGCCACGTTCGCTGTCACCTGCATTGTTTGAGTCAGAGACTGCATGCGAGCAGCCTGGCTCCCTGCTAACTGCTTTCTTTTTGCAGAGTTCAGTGATCCTGAGCCATGGTTTAGTGTAAAATTTGTAAGTTAAGGTTAAGATGTACTGTAAATATGAGTGCGCCCCCGGCATGTCTGTCTTAGCGCCGGCAATTTTATTTAAGTCGTCCGTGTGAGTGAGTTTGTTTAGGTAGTTACTCAGCCCTCAGGTTATTTATTTTGGGGACACGAATACCATGAATGTCGCACTCAGGGATCCGTAGGTAAAATGTACTAGGGGAGAACTACACATGATGGCACACGAAAATTTGACGACTCGGGACGAGTCTGTAAAAAGGGGAGGGGGTAGTGTTGTGGTTGACGAAATTCGCAAACCACCATTCAGGTCCCTTAGGTGAGATATCTCTAGAAGTATATGTGTAGTTAGGCCCAAACCCGTTGTTTAGAGGGAATAAATGTCATTCATTCGGGCTGCGACCCCTCTCGATAGCCGTTTTTCTTTTACCGTCTTTATTTTGGACCAGCCGCCATTACTACCATGACTACCACCACCAACCACGTCTCAACAGCCATCACACAACAACCACCAACCGCAACGCCGCTTCACAACAACAGCCACGACCTTTACCGTCACAACTCGCCCTCGCAACCATCGCATCACCGCCTTCCCGCGCCGCTTGTGGGTACCGATACTGGACTCGTGCAGGGCGCGCGCCGAGCGGCGGGTGCAAAGAAACACCAGCCTTTCCGAAGAAATCGGATCAAAAACGACTCACGCCCACTTCTGTTCCGTCCTATCAGCGAGCATGGGGCGATTTGGCCCCGCCTCCAGGTGCGTCGGAGTAATATCGCTATATGCAGATTCATGGATCAAAAAGCATTCACGCCCACTTTTCTTCTGTCCAATGGGGAGCCAGCCTGAGGTAAAGGGTCGAAGGTGAAAGAGCGAAGCCACGGGGGGCTATAAAGGGCCGCGTTCGCTCGCCAAAGAAAGGAGTAGTAGGAGTCAGTCAAGTGGAGTTCGGAGTTGAGTTGGGAAGAGCCAGTCAAGAGAGGAGTCGGAGAAGGCAGTTGGACGGAGCTGTGGAGAGTTGGAGAGGTGGCGGCGGCGAAGGCAGTCGAGGGGGTGCTCGTGTCAGAGTCGGGGAGCTGCGGAGAGGAGAGGCCGGCAACGCGACCGAGGTCGTGGTGGAGACGCTCGTCGCGGGACCCGAGCCAGGGAGATATCCTCCTTCCCCCGAGCATCAACAACCCCCTCCTGTTTCACCCCGCACTGAGATAGTGCGAGAAGGGGGCCCCGTTCCCACCCCATTCTAGACACTGTCCGCGAGGCCCGCGGAGTCGGGGCGCCACCGCCATTTTGCGGCTCATCATCAGACGGGTAGGCCCGACGCGGTCTCGGCCCCAGGCCCGTCTGCCCCCCCATCATCCTTGAGGGTGGTCCTTTTCTTTTGCTTTGAGTATATGTGTTGTCGGCGCCGTCTGTGAAGTAAAACTGTATAAGTGTTGCCGTGTGCTCGGTAGTCGGTGGTAGATC
This sequence comes from Eptatretus burgeri, assembly GCF_056783735.1. Classification (NCBI taxonomy): domain Eukaryota; kingdom Metazoa; phylum Chordata; class Myxini; order Myxiniformes; family Myxinidae; genus Eptatretus; species Eptatretus burgeri. The sequence continues at coordinate 38,594,984 of NC_140969.1, read as the reverse complement.
TGCATTGTGTTTTGCTTTTACATTTGCTTTTTGTGTATTATTGTGTGTTTCTTCTTCTTTTACATTTGCTTTTGGTGTAATTGTATATGTGTGCTATCCGTGTGCCATCGCGAAATAAATGTGCTCTATGTTGAACTGTTTCTCCCGTTTCGCTTCGTCTTTTCCTTTATTGAATCTCCATCTTACTTCACGTAAAGGGTTGGTCGTGGGCTAAAACGCCCGATAATTAATCGAACCGTCGGGGTTGACGATAACACCGCTCGGTTATCCCGATAGTACGGAACGGGTCGCTTAAAGTGGCCCGTGTCCGAAGTCGACCTGCGGCGAGGTGCGATCGCCCGGTCTACCCTCCGTGTGGGTACTTAGGTAGGTCGAATTTGGCGAGCAACCCTATCCCACGCGGGGGGCCGATTGGCACGATCGTGGTGAGGCCGAAAGGCCCACCCGTGACTAGTTCCCGGCGTTAGTCCGAGAGGGTCACGACGGGATTGTCCGTCCGGTGGGCGACGTGCCGCGATTCGAGTTACGTGGCCGTTCACACGCCGGCGGGCGCGAATCCGCAACAATATATTTGGAAAACAGGTTATTTAATTTTTTATTGGCTTTTTTAGAAACTATGCTTTACCCGAAGTTCAGGTTTAATTTCAAGATAATCCTTCTTTTTTATACAATATCTTGTGTTGATATTTCCCTGAAAATGTCAATCGTTAATAATATAAATCATCAATCCACGAAATATGACCGTCATTTGTTCAGTCTCTTCTCTTGTCAGAAAAGGTGTATTATCACCCTCATACTTTACATTCATTTCTCGAATCAATCTTGTAAAGTAATTCATTTTTGGTGTAAATCTCAAAGAATTATATTCCTTTTTACATTTTTTATTATCATTAATTAGAAGATAATCACAGAACATACATTGTTTGTAGGCTTGTGACTCTGTGTTTAATCCCCGTAATTCACACGCAGGACAATTCTCAAATTTGTCATGCGGAGAATCAGGAAATTCAAGAGGCTCAAAATCGAGTGAACTATTCATATTTAGAAAAGTAAAAATGTACTTCAAATATAATTCATTTTTGGTATCATCTTCGGTACTTTCATTGGTGCTTTCACAATCATCTATAAAACTACTTTCATATCTATCGTTTGACCACAAACTCTCGGTATCATAACTGTCTTCTGTTCCAACAGAGAAACTATAATCACTCTCATAATCTTCAAAATCTTCAGTTGAATAATGACTCATATTTAATTTGTAGAAAAAAAACATTACCATCTTTTTCTATATACTTTTTTTCATTGACAGATTCAACTACTACATTTTTTTAATTAAAGGTAATTTAAAAATGGTCCTTAACTACTATTGAACGAAATGTCATTTCACCTGATATACCAACATCCTTTATTTCATTAGGATTTACAACTTTAGGGTTGTTGAAAAAAAAAATACAAATTTCTCCTTGCATATTACAGATGGTCTTATCTTTTCTTTCTAAAGCTTCATCCATGAGGTTTTTCTTTTTTGATACTTTTTCTTGTTTCATTGCTTCTTCTAGTTTTGAATATATTGCCAGAAGGAGAGGAGAAACTTTAGTTAAAGCTACTTTAATTGCTGTTCTTCCAGATGTACTAAAAGCCCTTCCATTGAAGGAAATTGAAAAACTCATATTATTCACCATAATTGTTTTTATCCAATAGTTATATTTATCTTAATTCAATTTTACATCCTCGACATATTTCTCAGTATCTTTTACAAATGAAGAGATTGATTGAAACTTGTCTTTTGTGTCTTGATACATAGTATTTATTAAGTGAAAAAAGTTGGAGGATAAAGTGGTTTTTAGCAAAGATTCATTTATAAATTAAACGGAATTTTCATCAAGAAAATTTTATTTTAAGCAAAGTTTTGATATATAAATATGGTGAATACAACATACTGCGATGTTTGTAATCATGAATATAAATGTTATAAAAAACACCTTCAAACCAACAAACACATTCAATCTTTTCAGACAAATACCTCCACTTGATCAAGAAACAAAACATTGTGATAGATGTGATAATGATATCCTTAAATTTTTTTTTTTATAATAAACACCTTCAATCACATTTTCGATGTCAGGTCAGGTTCGATCTGTGACCTGCTACAGGTACCATGTAAACCTGTACTAACCTGTTCCATGGTCGGGTTGTCGGCGACTAAACCGTCTCCCCCACCAGGTTTTCTGGTGAGGAGGGTGTTTGGATATGGACACCCAGCAGGATTAAAAACAAAACCTGTCAAAGGGCGGAGGAGCTCCTTGTGAGCCAACGGCCATCCATATCTAGTGCCCAACTGTGTCTGCGGACGTCCTCCCGCAGTTGGGTCACTTCTTATTAGGAGGTTGGTGGCAGGATTTGCACTCCGGCCACCGTAAAACCCTTCATTCCGCAAAACGCAAAAACGCAAAAAAATCTGAAAACCCACTCTGTGGGAGTACCTCCTGTGCAGCTTCCCTTCGCAGGGCAGCTCACCGGATGACGGGATTGGGGCAAAGCCTTCGGGACCCCAAATCTTTGATAGGAGGGAAACCACGGGGTAACATCCCTGGGTCAGATTGCGGGAGAGTGTGTCGGAGTGGTGCTGAGGTGTCGTCCACCAGACGGCGGTCTCCTTGGGTTAACCTGAGGCAGTCCCATCGGGTGGGTGCCTGGAATGTCCTATCCCTAAGAGAGGATGATCACCTGTCTCTGTTATCATCTGAGCTCAAGCGTTTGGACATCGGGATTTGTAGCTCTCTCTGAGGTTCGGAGACCGGATTGCAGCGAGATAATGGTGGGTGGTTACACCTACTATTGGTCTGGTCGCTCTGATGGTTACCATACCCAAGGAGTTGCTGTAGCTGTGTCCAATAAGCTGACCCCAATGATAATTGAGGTAACACCGGTCAACGAGCGTATTATGAGATTAAGGATTCGTCACTCCTTAGGTGTCATTTCCCTGGTCTCTGTTTATGCTCCGACTGAGGCGAGTGATCTCACCGTGAAGGATGCATTCTACGCCACACTCGAGTCTGTGGTTGATCAGTGCCCCAGACGAGATACACTTCTAGTCTTGGGGGATTTCAATGCATCGACTGGAACTGATAGGGATGGTTATGAGGTGTTTGTTGGTCCCCATGGGTCAGGAACTATGAACCAGAATGGCACTAAGTTCCTTGACTTTGCAAGAAGTCATGGACTTAGGGTGGCTGGTTCATGGTTTCAGCGCCCACAAGCTCATCGCTGGACTTGGTATTCCAACGCTGGCGGTGTGGCAAAGGAGATTGACCATGTCCTCATTGACGGTCGTTGGAGGATGATTCAGAACTGCAGGGTCTACCGGAGTGCTCAGTTCCTCAATACTGACCACAGGCTTGTTGTAGCAACTCTAAAGCTGCACCTTAAATCCTGGAGAATGGTACCATCCCAGCCGAGGCTGGATGTTGCCAAGCTCAGGGATGAGAGAGTAGCTGAGGAGTTTGCGAACAGGCTGAGTGGACACTTGGGGGGTCTGGGTGCTTTGGGGGGTCCTGAAGAGTTGTGGAGCGCCTTCAAGACCACCGTCCTTGATGTTGCCGGTGGATGCCTTGGAGCTCACCGCAGGGCAAAGAAGAATTTTGTGTCTCAAGGGACACTGGATACCATTGACCAGAGTCGCAGGGCCAGGCTGAATGGCAGAGCTGAGCTGTTCAGGGAGCTGAGGCGTAAAACAGTACGTGCACTGAGGGTGGACAAGGAGGCCTATGTGCGAGGAATCTGTGAGGGGGTAGAGCATCACCTGTGGACAGGTGATTCCCGTCCTGCTTACAGGGGAATTCGCGCATTACGTTCATCCAAGCCCATCCCTCGGAACACTGCAGTTCGAGCAGAGAGTGGTAGGCTCTCGACAGAGGAGTCTGAAGTGAAGGCCCGCTGGGCCGGTTACTTTGATCGGTTGTACCAGGCTGATCCCCCAACTGTCGAGTTGGACGTCAAGGGTGTTACAATCCCTGTTGCTGACCCTCGAATCAACTGTGGTCCACCTACGCTTGTGGAAACACGGGCTGCGGTGAACCAGTTGAAACGGGGCAAAGCTCCAGGGATCTGTGGCATCCATGCCGAACTTCTCAAGGCTGGTGGAAATGCTGCACTCGTGTCGTTGCATGCAGTTTTGTGCTCTGCCTGGAATACAGGCATCATCCCAACTGACTGGAAGAGGGGCCTTGTTGTCCCTCTCTGGAAAGGGAAGGGTGATCGCCAAGACTGCAACAACTACCGAGGGGTGACGCTGCTCTCAGTGCCGGGCAAGGTCTTTGCTCAGATAATTCTCGATAGGGTTCGCCACCATCTGCTTGAGCACCAGCGTCCAGAGCAGTCAGGCTTTACACCAAAGAGGTCAACGATTGACCGTATCCTTGCACTTCGTGTCCTCACCGAATGCAGACGAGAGTTTCGGCAGGGGCTGCTTGCAGCCTATGTTGATCTCTGTAAAGCGTTCGATTCAGTGAATCGGGATGTCCTCTGGAGGATTCTTGGTCTTCGTGGGGTGCCACCAAAACTGATCGATCTGATGTCTGAACTCTACTCTGGTACTGGGAGTGCTGTGAAGTGTGGTGGTACCATCTCTGACTTATTTCCAGTTGTTACTGGAGTTCGTCAGGGATGTGTACTTGCCCCCACACTTTTCAGCACTTGTATGGACTGGATTCTAGGGAGGATGTCGGAGAGATCAAGTTGCGGTGCGTCATTTGGGAATGTCAAGATCTCGGACCTTGACTTTGCAGATGATGCAGTCATCTTTGCGGAGACTTTAGACATCCTCTTGGGGGCCCTCGAGGTGCTGAATGAGGAGTCGGAGCCGTTGGGATTACGGGTTTCTTGGGTCAAAACTAAGATCCAGGCTTTCGGTGACATCTTGGATGCTGCTGTCCTGTCTGTGTCTGTTTGTGGTGAGGATGTTGAGGTCGTGGAGAGATTCACTTACCTTAGCAGTGATATTCATGTCTCTGCTGGCTGCGAGTCAGAGGTCAATAGACGTCTGGGTCGGGCCTGGGGAGTCATGGATTCACTGGATCATGGGGTGTGGCGCTGCCGGTATCTGTGCGGGAGGACGAAAGTCCGAGTCTTCAGCTCCTTGGTACTTTCAGTCTTGCTCTATGGGTGCGAGACTTGGACTCTGACCAAGGATCTGAGACGGAGACTTAATTCCTTTGGTACCAGGTCTCTTCGGAGAATCCTTGGCTATCGCTGGTCGGATTTTGTGTCCAACGAGCGGTTGCTGAGAGAGACTCGGATGAGATTTGTTACCTGCATAGTCCGTGAGCGTCAGTTGCGGCTGTATGGACATGTGGCTCGTTTTCCTGACTCTGATCCTGCTCACCAGATTCTCTCAGCGAGGGAGTCTCATGAGTGGAGGAGGCCAGTGGGTCGACCACGTGCCTCATGGTTGCAACAGGTTGACCATCATCTCAAGGAGATGGGGATGGGCCTGGCATCTGCCTGGGGGATGGCCAGACGGAGGCCTCTGGAGTACCGGCGGAAAGTGGACGCAGTGACGTGCTGTTCTGGCACATGCTCCCATACCTGACCTGACCTTCAATCACGCAAACACAAGAAGAATGAAGAAAGGGAAGGTGCCACTAAATTCTCCATTAAAAACACTGATGGGGAATTTAACGGACATATAAAAAATAACATTGTTTCGCTTTCAAGACCCTGGACCATCTTCAATCATTGGAGCTATTGATATGGTTAAACAAAGTATTGAAACGATAATTAAAAACACATTAAGTGAAATGAAAACTTTTAAGTTTCATATGGGAGTAAAATTGAATATGGTAAGAGAAGGTGATGAAACTACTCCCTATATGAGGACAAACCCTCACTTTATCTCATCATTTCAAGATTTTGTAAGATGTGATGTTTCCGTTGAACTCCAGAGACAAGAGCAATATGTTGATAACACTGCAGTAGTTGTAGTGGATTTGCCATTATAAAAATAATCCTTTTAGATATATACATCTTAAAATCAGATCCTCTTCAAGCTTCTTCTTAAATTGATTTACCAAGAGAGATAAAACTTAAGAAAGCGGTTGTTAATATTCAAAACAAAGATAATAATAAATGTTTTCTATAGTCTGTTCTTGCTCACTTACATCCTCCACAATGGAAACCTGAAAGGGTTAAATTAAGAAATACGTATTATAAGAAATACGAGAATACATTAAATGTTAAATATTTAAAGTTTGCAATGTCATTGAGAGATATTCCTAAATTTGAGAAAATGAATAATCTATCTGTTAATGTATATGGATTAACGGATACAAAGAAAGTTCAGATATTTGAAATTTCAAACAACTATAAAAATGATGAAACACACATTGACCTTCTCTACTTTACTTAAAAGGAAAAAAATCACATTATGCTTTTGTCAAAATTTTTCAAGATTAACCAAATCACAACTATATAAGAGAAAATGTAAAACTTATCCTTGTAAGAGATGTCTCAACTCCTTTCATACAAAAGAACGATTAAATCAACATTCAAAATATTGAAGTAATCATAAATCAACCGTAATCAATTTTCCAAAAGCAAGTTCAAAATTATCGTTCAAAGATTTTAACAAATCTATAAAACATCCATTTGTGATATATGCTGATTTTGAAAGTATCCTTGAAAAGATAGATACTGTTTCTCCAAATCCAAATAAATCATACGCAAATAAATATCAAAAACATACTCCTTGTGGTTTCTGTTATTATATCAAATCATCGGTTGGTGATGAATACAAGTTCGAACTTTATAGAGGAGAAGATGCCTCAGAGGAGTTTGAAAGACGATTGTAAAAAGACTGTATAAGACTAAGAGAAATAATGGTTAAAACCTATAAACCAATGTCATTAACAAAGGGAGAGAAAAAGGAATTTATAAAAGAACAGTATCTGTCATATTTGAGGAGAAAATTGAGGGAGAGGTCAAATTAGGGATCATTGTCATCTTACTGGAAAATATAGAGGTCCAGCTCATTCCCGTTGTAATCTTAATTACAAACTCCCCAAACTTTATTCCTGTCTTTCTTCACAACACTCACTATGACACACATCTATTTATAAATGAACTTTGAAAGACATCTGGAGATATAGAATGAGAGAACCCCAACATTCTCCTTTTACCGACCTACCTCCACACCTCTCCCATCTTTCTCCTCACCCAACCCCTCCAATCATCTGCTCGCCTGCCATCTGTTCTTCTCACTCAACCTGACCCCTTCCATCTTTCCCATCTTCCCCCTCACCCACCCTACCCCCAAGCTTCACCCTCACCCATTCCCTCCCATCTTCCCCCTCATCATGCCTTCCCCCAATCATTCCCCTCACTTTTCCCCCTCTCATCAACCCCTTCACCCTGCCCTCCCATCTCCCCACGCAACACCCCCTCGCAGCTTCACCCTTACCACCCTAGTCTTTCCCCACCTATCAGCCCCGCTCCATACCCACCCCCGCCCGATCATCTCCCCACATTTCTGCCCCTTGTCAACAGCGCCTCCTCCCATTCCTAAACATATGGACCTCCAATATCCAAGGCCTCTGCTCCAATCTGACAGATCTCTCACTCCAGGCCCCTGCTGATAAACCAGACAATACCTATTAACAGAATCCTTCCTTCCTGACATGGTAATGACCAACTTCCCTGCGAATGTCTCCTGTTATTCCATTGCTTCAATTGGTTCTTCTGTTCACATGCTTGTGAAAAATGAACCTTTCAGAGAGCCACCTCAGCACAAGTGACTATGGCAGTTCACTCAGCCTGAATGGTAGGGACTACAAGATGCCATCTCACTTCAGGACTGGCCTCCTATTCAGCCACCACTGACATGAGTGCAGCCTGGGACTTCTTGCACAGAAACCTGCTCTTTCTTCTGCTCATATTCATCCCATCGCATTTAAGGTTATCATAACTATCGTATCACCCACGGTACACCAAACCCTGCGGTGAGGAAGTTGCCTTGAAACAGCTTAACTTCTCTTTCTCGAAGGCAATTACAACTGAAGGCAACCTCCAATAATTCCACAAAGCCCACAACCAGTATGTGCCCACTCTCAGGAGAGCCAGAAAAAAAAGTCGGGTGAACCTCAAGGCTGAACATTCAAACATATCACCTTCCTCAATGACATTGTAAAACCTTTTAAAATCTGTCTCTGCTGAAAGTTCCCTCTCATCCCTTTCCTCACTTTAAATGGAACCACAGCCAACTCTGCTCGTGAGAAGGTCGAACACTTCCGTTCTGTATTTGCTATCAAATATTGTGCTCCCAACCTCTCACTTTCTGTACCAACCATACCCTGCAGTCAAACCCAACTGCTCCTGGACGCTGTGTTTTTCTCACTTGCAAAGGTGCTATTTCGGGCAACCCTCTACTCAGATTTTGATAAACACATGGACGGCATCAGCACCCATGCCTTAAAAACTTGCTCTGCCACTCTTGTACAGCCTCTTTCTGCTATGTTCACCCGAGCAATTGTCTAGCCAGGTCATCTTCTATCTGCTTGGAAGTCAGCCTACATCACTGCATTACATAAGCATATTACAAAAACAGATCCTCTTAACTACAGACATATCAGCTTACTTCCAATCATCAGAAAGGTCATGGAATCGATCATCACTATTCACATTAAATCCTTCCTGTTCTCCAATGGGCAGATGTCAGACCATCAGTTTGTATTCCCACCACATCATTCTACCCTGGATAGGATGCTTCTGCTCTCCCAACAATAGATGGAGGCTCTCAATGTCAGACATGATATCAGGGTCATCTTTCTTGACATATTTCAAGCATTTGACAGATTGGCACCCTCCTTGTTTTTCAAACTCCAAGGCTACCTCCTCTCATGGCTTACCAAATTCCTCCATTCTCAGAGGAAAAGTGTGGCTATCAATGGGATCCTCACCTCTCCTCGCCCTGCTAAGGCTGGAATGCCCCAAGGCAATTTCTTGCTGCCAGTCCTTTTCCTAATCTTTATCGACGATCTTTCTGAATTTCTAAAAAATCCACTTTATGGCTTTGCTGGTGACTCCACCCTCTGTCACAGCATCCCCCCATCATTTGGCTGGGCAAGCAGCAGCCTCTTCCCTCTTTGCAGACCTTGATAGAATCACGAGCTGATCCAACACTTAGAATATTTCTTTCAATCCCACCAACTCTCACAATTTCATTCTGTCTGTCCAAAAACACCATATGGCAAACCCTCCCATTTACTTGCTGAACAAACCTCTTGAAGAAGTTCAGTCACTCAAAGCTTTGGGCCTCAATATCAATCTTGATCTTTCTTGGGTGAACCACATACTGAAATTGGTCTCCAAATTAAACTGCTGACTGGGCATCCTCCATTATGCAAAGTTTTTTCTTGGCACATCTGAACTTTGTTCTACTTACAAGGCCTTCGTCCACAGATTGATGGAGTTCTGCTTTTCCCCTTTCGGCTGATGTCCCTCTCTCAGGTTTTGCACATTTTGATTGTATGGAGACCAAGCCCCTAAAAATCATTGGAATCTCCCACAATGAAGGGGAGTCTCAGCCTATCACTTTCACATTGAGGGCCTCCATCCATTGTCTTCCACTACCTACTTTATGTTGTTGCACCCTGTGTCCTTTCCATGCTCTGTCCACTCTCTCCCTCACCCCACTCCTCAGTTTTCTGCAATGTACCTGCTCTTTGTTTGTAACCCTCTTCTGGAGAAACCTGAAAAATCCAGGCTCACTGCTCTCCACCACTCATTTGTTCCTCTTTTTTCCCCCACCTGTAGGACTAACTTCCTCAGTCTGACCCACCTCTTTCTGCTATGTTCATCCTCTTTGTGGACTAAATTCCTTCCATGCTTCAAGATAGCTGTTTACCACTATCTCAGGTCATCCATCCCCCAACCATACCTATGATCTATTACTGTACCCTCATTACATTAACACTCCCTAAATCCAATTGTTTCCAGGTTTTTAGGTAACTGGGTCCACCTGAATGCCCTTCCTCCCTTATCTTCCTCAGTTTTTTTTTTGTTCAAGCTCTGCTTCTTCCCCAATTTTCCCTTCCACTTCTGTGATTGAGTGTTTTGAACTTGTACCCAGCCTGTTCACCTCCTGTGTCACTGTGTTTTTCCTCCCTTTGTGTCGTCTCCCACATGTGCTGTATTCCTCCAAGTCTACCTCTATTTTGTTCTTCTACTATTTGTGCGTTTCCTGATCCTGCTATTTGTGCGTTTCCCCCACTCACCCCTCTTTCGACTGTTCATTACTTCCGCCACTGAAGGTGAACGAGGTTATGTTTTCACCCGTCTGTTTGTTACTTCCAAAAATCAAAGAACTATCGATTTTGTTATTCAGTCTGTTTGTCTGTCTGTCGCCTACAGGTCACAATTTTAAACCAACCTTCACGAAACTTCACCCCATGGTAGAGTTTGTCATGAGGAAGAAGCCGATTGTTTGAGGTCAAAAGGTCAAAAGGTCAACATAAGGCCAAAAGTCAACAACTTAGTTGAGATTTCTAAAATCCTCAATTTTCATCCAATTGACTTGAAATTTGAAAAGGATTTACATTTCAGATCATTGAATTCAACCACTAATTATTTTTGAGGTCAACATAGACCAAAAGGTCAACATAGGCCCAAGGTCAACAACTAAGGAGGTATTTCTAAAATCCTCAATTTTCATCTCATTGACTTGAAATTTGGAGAGGATTTGCACATCAGGTCACTGAATTCAACCACCAATTATTTTTGAGGTCAAATTTGTTTCATGGATTTTGCAAGTATCGTGCTGTACATGACGTCTTCTTCGTGTTTGTTTGTTTGTCTGTCTGGGTGCAGGATAACTCAAAAAGTTGTGGACGAGATCGGACGAAATTTTTGTGGACAGGTTTGGTGTGTGACCACAACGAATTGATTCGATCTTTGTGAAGATCTGAATGTGGATCTGGATATGAGGATTATTTAATTTTTGAAGTAATTCTTCACCATTGATAGGGCCAAAAACGATATCGTACTGTATAATATGATATTTCAAAAATGTATTGGGCCCGATATGTTCTTGTGGATCAGACGTTACGTGGCGGAGGTATGCGCTCTACCGAGTGCCCTTCAAGTTCTGTTCTGTTACGTTATTATCCATTCTGTGTTTTCGCTCCTCCACAAATCTCGACTCTGTATAGAAAAATCATAATTATAAATCTTTAAAAGTGCAAAATGTTTCAAATGCAGGTGGTGATGTAAATGGCAATGTAAAGAAACACATAAAGTAACTGGAAGGGCACTTGGTAGAGCACATACCTCCACCACGCGATGCCTGATCCAGAAGAACATCGTGGGCCTAATACATTTTTGAAATATCATGCGAAATATTGTTTTGGCTCTTTCCCTCAATGGTGAAGAATCACTTTAAAAATTCTACTTGCCGGATCCAGATCCAGATCTTGACCAAATTCTAGCAGTTCGTCCTTGTCACACACCCAACGTGCACAGCAAGTTTAATCCGAATCCGTAAACAACTTTTTAAGATATCCTGCATACAAACAAACACACAGACAAACAGAAAGACAGGAGTGAAAACATAACCTCCTTCCACTTTGGGTGGTGGAGGTAACAAAAAAAAAAACATGCTGTGATATAATAAAATATGAATTATGATATTAATTACTGTACTCTACTTATATTTAGCAGATATAAAAGTTTATCCATTGTAGAATGGTTTTCACTTGAACCTGTATATCTACCTTGCTTTCTTTCATAGTCTTAGCACATTACTTATTCCAAATTTTGACAAAACCCCAACGATAGAAATCCAAAGACAATTATTTCACAATCGACAAGCAGAGTTCATTGTAAATAGCCTTCTCATAGCTGTTTCTCATTTTCCGGTATAACTTGGCTGTTACAACCTGTTAGCAATGGTATGCAAGCCTGGTGTTGGCTTCGTGACTCGGTTGGCTGGCTTGGGATCCTCGGGTCCTGAGTTTGACTGAGTTTGAGCCCCGTTGGCTGCTGAATTAACACCAAATGGGGTCGACTCAACCTGTCATCCTTCTGAGGTCGGTGAAATGAGTACCAGTGTACTGTTAGAGGGGCACAGAATCAGCGGTACAGTTGCGCTTCAAGAAATGATAGCTAACCGGCAGCCAAAGCTGCCATATGCAAGAACAGAGAGCAATGGTATCACTGCAGTGAGCTCAATGGACACAATCAATAGTTGCAGCAGCTATCGCCTCTGAACAAAGGCAGGAAAGTCAATGCATGACAATAGGGGACAGTGTGTGAAAAAATGCTGAAAAACACTGTCATCATATTGTGCTTTTAATTGTCACTGCATTTCATTCGCAAACAGTGTTAACAGGAGGAAAAGAGGACATTTTGTTCACAAACAGTGTTAGCAGGAGGAAAACAGACAATATCCTTGACACCATTTTTCTGTCATCATTGCATTATTTATTGAAGCAATAACTCATGGAGTGGGTTTCATGGCAATGTTCCATTCCACAAATCCCACACTACTGAGAGAACATAGTTTCAAAGTCCTGTCACAAATCAAGGTGAGAAGTGTGCTGCTCAACATGCTATAAGATATACCATATAATCCTGATTGTCTTTCATTGATTGGCAGTATATAAATGTTCGATGTGTTTCAAATGATTCTTGAAACATTTACAAAAACAGAGAAATGAAATGTCACACCCCATACACCTGTATGCCAGAGGCTGGAAGTAATTCTTGAAGCATTACAGGTATAAACTAGCTTCAACAGACCTTGTGAGAAGAGGGATCTTCAAAGGGCTGTGCCCAAGCCCTCGACATAAACTGCACGTACAGATGTAATATAAGCAAGAACATGCGACAAAGCACCACAAAGTCAAAACGTAGTAACTGAAAATACACAGGGTGAAAATAAATTACCGAGTACAGTTGTGGTTTTAAAATCATTTTTCTATTAAAAAAATTTGTAATCAAAACATCCTGACTGATATTAATTTTTTCGGTTCAACCGAATAAACACACTTGACGGAGGTGATGATTTCACCGATTCTTAATTGAGAAACGTAATATAAGTGTTATTGAGATCATTTACAAACAACAACATGTATCTGAAGAAAAGTTTGAAGCAACAATAAAATAATAAAATAAAAATTTGAAGCCACTGGACAAGTTCATCAGGAAATGGTCAACAATATACCAATGATCGTAAGGTTACGAGGCACATTTGGATCACCCTGTTTATTGAATTCCATGAAAGTTGACAAAACCTGCAAGAGTGAAAGGTGAGGCAACATGCACCTGTGATGCAACCCCATACTCCTCAGACCTGACTATATATTCAGTATTTAGAATTTCTGCACAAACAGGCAAAATATAAGAGATTTAGTTTGGGGGTAATGAATCGAATTGGGATTCCTGTTATTGATAAGCATAAGACATCATATTAATTTACCAGAAAGGTTCATTGATTTACAAATAACATGTGGGGGAAATTGTTTGTCCTTCATTAAAGTTGAAACACGCAGGTTTTCACACTTGTACAATCTTGCGAGAGCTTCTGCCCTGGGGTTTGCAAGATATCATGCCTTTGCTTGTAAATGTCTGGAGTGATTCACATGGGAATGGCTGAAACCCAATGTTCTTACCAAACACAAAATGTGTTCACATGTTTTTGTGATAACAATCAAACCTGTAGTTTCAAACTTTGATGAAGAACTCTCTCTTGCTTTGATCCATTTGTCACGATCCACACCCTCCTCAAATTTCTCATTCCTTTCTCCACCCTCCTCCCATCCACTCTGCCTTACTCATGTTCGACGTTCCCACACCTTTGTCAAACCACAAAAATATTTGACTAAATTTGTGACTTTACTTCCTCACACGAACAGTATTTTCTCAAATTTAATGTGTTGTAAAATTACAAAACGACATGTAATGTAAGTTGCTTTGCACTGCACACAATTTTGTAGATTCAAAATATTTCTTTCCTCTTTCATAAAATAAGGAGACCTGTTTAGTGAAAACAATTAGTGAGGTACAGAACACGATAATACAAGGACAACAAGAGCAAGAATTGCTTTGCAATACATGTCTCCTACCGATGTGATATTATCAATGTCCAAAAAGGGCATAACTGTGAAAAATGGACGAAATGCCCTGAAACTCGAACTTGTTCTCAAACTTATCATAATAAAGCCATGTACCACATTTCAGTTGAATATGTTAAAAGGTATGGGGAAAAAAGTCTGAAAAACCACAGGTGGGATGGATAGACCGGTAGACGGACGGCAAAACAGACGGAGAGCAAACCTACAGTCACCTCCAGTGAAACCGGTAGGGGACTAATAATTGACTTTTAGTTTCTAGTGTTGAGTTTCCAGTTGGTAGATTCGGTGATCCTCACAGCAGAACAAGATGTACTTATTTTTAGGTCAGCTCGCTGACCTAATATAACCGTTCGATGTGCTCAGATCCATCCGTCTGTTGGGTAGTCGATCCAGTCGAAAAAAAAAAATGTTATTTTTTTTTATAAAAAATTTTGAAATTTGTTCTATCCTTATTATCAGTTTTTCCGTCGATATGTTTGTCTGTCTGTCTGTGTGTCCCGTCCAGTGCTCCGTTAATACAATGGCGATTTCGATGAAACTTGGTTGGTAGATTCATGAGCTAGTTGTGTGCACAACCATGAGCTAGTTGTGTGCAAATGAGAACCGTTGCTATGCACACCACCGTTGCCTAGCAATGGGACTTTGAAATATTTGAAAAATCATAAAAAAAAATTTATGTTTTCGAAAATCAAAAATCGGGCCACGAGCGACTGTGGGCAGTACATTCAGCCATATTGTCAAAAATTTCCAGCCGGATCCTATGAAAACTGTCGGAGAAGATAGACTTTGAATGAACCCTGGTGGAAAACAATAAAAAACGAAGTTCGTTATATCTCAGAGACTATGAGTCAGATATACATGAAACTGGTATGGTAGGTTCAGGGTATGTCCTAGTTATGTGTGAGAAAGAACCGTTGCTATGGACCCCTCTGTTGCCTAGCAACGGCCGAAAAACCTCTAAATGTGGGGGTATTTTAACGAAAAAAACAATCTGCAGCATTAACCCTTGAAGCTAGAATCATGAATTTTCTTGTGCTTAATCCTCAGGTCATTCCCCATCGAACGGGCCCATCGCATCAGGTTATATTGGGTAGTCGACTACCCATGTCCACCTACCGGCTTGTCTGTCTGTTTGTCCATCCGTCCGTCCGTCTGTCAACAATTTTTATTTTTCTATCTCCTCCTCGACGTCTCCGCCGATTGAGTTCTAACTTGACACGATGATAATAGTTGTTCTCCAAAGATCTTCTGAGCCCTTTTTCGTAATTTCACCTCGGGGTCAAGGTTACAGGGTCATCAAGTTCAAAATAACCGATTGGTCGAATGGTCCAAAAGGAAGGATCAGACGGTTATAATGCATAATGGGTTTCATAGGGATTATTAAGAATATTTAATTCGACCAACTAGTTTCTCGTTACCTCTGTCGTCTGGCCCTGTTTATTGAGCAACACGAGGACCGCTGATTTCAATACGACTTCGCGCGGTTATTTTAAGTTCAATTTAAATTGTTTTCACTTTTCATAGTCGCTAAGGTTGATTAACACTCAGTTGCATCAAGTTTTGTCTCCGAGCTGACCGTCAAACCCGCTTGCGTGTATTTTTTTTTTTTGTGTGTCCTATTTGTTATCATAATTTGTGGAAGATGTTATGTATTTTATATCGCTTAAGGTTGCAGTGGTGTTAGTAGCAGATTAGCAGGTCATTGGATTATTTTATTTTGAAGCGTGTATTTTAAGTCTGACTCGGCCTGAACCAGACAAGGAGTCATGCAGTCTTGTTCGAGGGTACAACGGTGGACTTCCGCGATTTTGTATCTCGGTCTATGCATTCGCTTTCTTTCGTTTTGACCCAAGTTTAGTTTCATCCCTTCAGATTTCCAGAGGACCTCAGTTGTGATGGACTTGGTGTTCGGAGATGACGATGATGAAAGTCCGTTTATAAGCGGTTAACAGGTAAAGAAGAGAGGAAGGGATCAGCATGAGTACCGTGAAAAATCAGGTGCTCCTAAAATGGTGGAAGGCCTATCTCATCAAAATAATAAACCAGGAAAGTACTTAGTTATTTTTTCAGCCACTGATTCATCTCAGCCTATTAGTTGTGAAAACGCTCTTAAAATGGTGACTACAATCTATTATATAATGCAAAAACCTCTGCTGGTCTGTCTGTCTGTCCGTTAGGGAGGGGCTTCTCAGGTCAGGGAGTGGCTTCCCACATTCAGAGAGGGGCTTCAAAATCAAATTGTCACCATTTTGTTCGCTCTGTATCAGCTCTTTTGTAAGGCTCACACTTTCTTGCACTCTCACAGCTTTATTGGTTCACGAGCGCCAGCCAGAGTGACCACTGTATTCGTTATGTCTGTCTGTTGAGTAGTTGATCGGGTCGAAAAAAACAAAATGTTTCGATTCAAAAATTGTTTTTTTTTAATCTATTTGATCTACCCTTATTTGTTGGTCGTGGTGGCGGTCTGTCCATGTGTGTGTTTGTCGGGGGTTTTTGACCCCCTTGCCGTTGTTTGATTTTGATGAAATTTGGGTGGTAGGATCAGTTTATGACCTCATTGTGCCGTGGAGGTACTGGTTGCTAATGCCCCTTTGGTTGCCTAGCAACGGGACTTTGAAATTTTTGGAAAATCATAAAAAAATTAATTTTTTCGAAAATCAAAAATAGGGCCATGAGCAACTGTGGGCAGTACATTCAGCCATATTGTCAAAAATTTCCAGCCGGATCCTATGAAAACTGTCGGAGAAGATAGACTTTGAATGAACCCTGGTCGAAAACAATAAAAAAAACGAAGTTCGTTATATCTCAGAGACTGAGTCAGATATACATGAAACTGGTATGGTAGGTTCATGGTATGTCCTAGTTATGTGTGAGAAAGAACTGTTGCTATGGACCCCTCCGTTGCCTAGCAACGGCCGAAAAACCTCTAAATGTGGGGGTATTTTAACGAAAAAACAATCTGCAGCATTAACTCTTGAAACTAGAATCATGAATTTTCTTGTGCTTAATCCTCAAGCAATTCCCCATCGAATGGGCCCATCATGTCGACTACCCATGTCCGCCTACCGGCTTGTCTGTCTGTCTGTCCAGAGCATAACTCCGTGGGCTTTGATCCGATCTTGATGAAACTTGGTTATGTGTTCGATATTAATGTCTAGTTGTGTTTTCCTTGATGAGGGCATGCTACGCCCATTGTGGGCGGTGCCACATCCAAAACATAGCCATTTTTAGGGGGTAGTCGGATTAAAAATCTATATTCTCCTTGGGAATTGGCTGCATGGAATAGGTTGTTCGGAATTTGAATAGCAAAATGAATTATCTAAAGCTTGTCATTGTCAGAATTTGCATTTTCATCCCAAGGTCAAGGTCACAAGGTCAAAAACTTAGAAAATGGGGAATTTTGACATAAAAATCATACGACCACCCAAACTTTGAGAGCAAGGATGACAATATTTTTTTATGCATAATGTTGAGGTCATTCCCCACCTAAAGTCTTGAAACCATTTTGCTCTATCTTGAACACCTTACCCGTGGAGCTCCCTTCAAGTTTGTTTTTACGCTGATTTCATCAAAGTATGGATAATTACGAGGAGTGTGAAATGCCATATAGCCTATATGACGTTATATTGTTCCTGGAATGTTGCAGAGGAAGTTTTGCACCAAAGGTCATAATCCTTGACCTTTGACCTTTAAAGGCCACAAAGGTCAAATTTTCAAAGTTGTGGGAATCGAACCGGGTTTTCAACCTTCTTCGACGAAATAACTCCAATAAGCTATAGCACGTATCCTGTTTCCTTATTTTAATGTCCACAACATTGTTTTGTGACCTTTAAAGGTTATGCAAAGGCCAAATTTTGAAAGTTGTTGAACGAAACTGGGTTTTCGACATTTTGCAGCTTATAACCTGTCACCCGTACCACATCATGTTGATCATTTTTATAACTTGGTCAAAAATTATCACATTGTCTCATCCTTGACTTCTGGAACAATCTACATCGTCAAATACCGCTCATGAACCATCGTCGTCTTCAGACTTGTCTTGACTCTAATTCGATATCTGATTTCATTTTTTTGTAGTCGTTAAGATGGTGTAAGTTTGCGTTTTTTGATAAAAATGCTTTTTAAGTGAAAATCTGGTTGGAGGCAATGTGGGAAGGGAGAGAGGGAGAGAGGGAGGGGGAGGAGGGAGGGAGAAGGAGGGGATGGGGGAAGGGGGGGGAGGGGGAGGAGGGAGGGGGAGGGGGAGGAGAAGAAGAAATCGGGTTGTGTTCCATGCTCGGGAAAACTGAAGTTAGGGATCTTACTGTGGTCTAATTAAATTTTTTCATGTTCCCAGGGTAAATTTAAATAGTTTATTTCAGGCAAGTAATCACTCTTTTCCAGCTATATAAACAAACAATACTTCAAAAAAAACTTTGTACATTATAAATTGAATATGTGCAATAAGATGGAATCATAATAGTTGTTAATAACGTTTGGTTTTAAGGAAAATATTTTTTATCTCACCTGGAACAAAGTTCCAGAGAGCTTATGGGATTGTGCATCGTCAGTCTGTCAGTCCATACGTAAACATTTGCAACTTCTTCCCTGAAACTACACACACGATTTCGATGAAACTTGACCAAGTTGAAACCAACTTCAATCACCCGGTAAGTCCCAAAATTTGTTCACGGCATTTAAAAATAAATGAATAAAAATCAGGCCCGAGGTGTGTACAGGGGTTTCTCCCCAAAATAGGTATTTGCTTTCTTCTCAGAAACTCCACACAATTCCGATAAAACTTCACCACAACCTTCATCGCCCATGATGTACTAAAGTTTGTTCACAACATTAAAAAAAAATGAAAAAAAATTGGGGTCTAAGGTCGTTTACATGGGGGTTGTGTCCAGGGGGTTTGCCCCCTACCTGGATGGAGAGCCAAACGATTTTTTGGGGAGGCTTACAGCCAAGATTCTCGAATATCATGGCATGCACACGGGAAAGAAACAGCTCGGCGCTTCCCTAGGACATCAGCACACGGGACAGAGGACAGGGATTTATACTCAAACCCACAACAAATAGACAACACAAGCAACTTAAATAAATATAGTGGTTTAATGAAAATAAATCAAATATTTACAATGATAATAATTCAAAGGGTAATAATAAAAATGGAGCATGAGGTAAACAAAATCTAATTTTGAGGTGCCTCCACACAGACATGGGGACAGAATAATAAAAGAAAAAAAATCCCTCCTTTTTCCCGGCACTTATGTGTGTGCCAGAGGTGAGTTTTGGAAACTTGAAGGCCACCAAAACGATTCGTCACTGCACAGAAAAATGCACCCACAATGGCACCCAGCCGCTCTCTGGGTGGGAAAACGTACAGGAGGCAATTTTGGCGGCGATACTCAACACCAGGGCTCACAAACCACTGTGCAGCTTCTTTCATCAATCTCACTTGTCGTGCAGCTGCTCTCTTCAGAATGACGCAGTCTCTTCCCTGACGACACAACACGAGGCTTCGAGGCTGGTCTCATATGACCCAGCCAACAGTCAATGGCCAGCATCTTGCTCCACCATGCAAGCCAATTTGCCTCAGCACAAACGCAAGAATCATGCAGCTTTCTTCACCATGTCGAGGGAAAGCCAGCCATCATGTCCTTCTATTCCAACCGCCATCTCCTCACTCGCTTCTGTCCTGTCCTCCTTCATGTCCCGCTCTGAACCTAACTCCCTGCCTTCTTGTCGCCAAACGTGAGACTCACTGACTGCGGTCCTCACTCCCTCCTCTTCTCTCGTCATGCCCAATCATTCACTCCGGGGGCGTGGTTTGCTAGTTGTCATTTTTGGAGGTGGGGTTTCTTGTCTACTTGGACGTGCAACTCGGTTGTTGTTGTTTTAAGCACATGATCCCTTTTTATCGCTGGTCTTGAAATGCAAAAACATAGGAAAAGGTCACAGGGGGAAATTACATACTGGGAGAAATTATCCTCAAATCCTACCTAATTTATCACAGCACTACCCCCCCGTGCGGTGACATGCAACACTTATGTTCACAGTTTTCCTGCTTAATTTACGAGATGTCTCCTACATGTCCATGGACCAATCGACTCGATACAATTCTATCTTTCCTATGAAATTCCTCCATGTACCCCACAAACATAACAATATGTATTTGCTTTCTTCTCCGTAACTACACACACAATTTTGATGAAACTTGAGCACAACCTTCATCACCCGTGATGTACTAAAGTTTGTTCATGATGTTAAAAAAATAGAACGAAAATTTTCGACATCATGATGTTGCCAGATGTGCCTTTGCCCACATTATTACATCAATATAATACTTGTACCAAGTTTGATTTAATTCCTTAAACCCAGATTTGAAACATTAAATCATTCTGGCTGCCAGACCATGTGTCCAATCAGATTGAAATTTAAAACTAAAACTTATATTCCACACATCTACTCGATCATAACTGTGACGTTTCACATTGATTGATGAAGAGGTTCAAGAAATTCTCTTTTTTAAAGAATTTCGTTCAAACAAATATGGCTGCCAGACCATGTGACCTATTAATTATTCATGAACACCCTGGTATCCCCAAGGCTTGGGGAACATTTAAATGAAGTTTCCCCTCGATCTGTCAAGCCGTCCTGGAGAAGATTTGAAAATGTTTATTCTTCAAAAAAAAATCATACCTACCAAACCATGTGACCTCTGACATCATAGGCGCAGATCTTTTTGTTCCTCATGGATAGGCGATCATACCTGTAAAGTTTCGCCTCTATCTGTTCAGCCGTTACAGAGAAGAAGATTTTTGAAGGTTTTATGTAGAAAACAATATGGCTGCCAAACCACGTGACCGATTAAGTCATCAAATTTTTTGCCAATTACAATTTAGCCCTAGATGACCCTCAATGTTTCATACTGATTGGATGTAGCATTTGACCTGCGCAATTATGACATCATAATGAAGCCACATATGATATCTTCAAAAAACCACCCTTATTTCCCATGGGGAGTACTTCATATGTGCCATGTTTCAATATTTTTCATGGAGCAGTTTCGGAGCTACAGAGGTCCAAAGTTTTTCCCTTTTTCCAAGATAGCTGCCACCAGACGTGACCTATGATGTCATAATTATCATTAAAAAAATTCTGCAGAAGTAGTCGCATCTATGATAAAAAAATGTGTCAATCAGATAAGCGGTTGCAGAGAAAACTGAGAAAATTCGCATGGACGTAAGTACGGACAACACAAAAACAATGCCACTGGCGACTTTACAAATATACAAGAGAATGTGGAGGAAAATGGATGGAGAAGATGGGCAGTAGCGATGTGAAGCGATGGGGACAGTAGCCGCGCCCCTGAGGTGCCCAGACCCAAGAGGTGAGTCCTCTCTGGAGTCCCAGCTACGCGAGCCGAATGTGTGACCAACCCTCCTCTGCCTCAGATTCTTATTCCCCAAGCTCTCATCGATGAGGTGCTGCTGTTCACTCTCCTCGTCCTTTTTGGCTGACAGTATCGAGAGGGCAGGATGATGCTCATGGAAGGAGTGTTCTCTTTTCACACCAATTGCATGTGAAACCTTCCTTTCTTTACCCTCACACGCTTTGTTCCTTTCCCTCACAAGCCTTTTCAGTCTTTCAGTCTTTTGCTCACGCGAGCTTGTCCAATTTTCTTTTACTTCTTCAGCTTTCTGTGTCTGCTTTATGCCTTTTGCTTCTCTCACCCTCTTTGCTTTCTGCCTTTTGCTTCTGTCACCCTTTCTGCTTTCTGAATCGTCTGCTCAAGAGTGCTTTTCATCCATGTTCATGCGAGCTTGTTCCGTATGCTTCTGCCTTCTGCCTCTTCTTCACATCAGCTCTCCTCCCAAAAACCTTCTCCTCCCTCCCATTGGTCCACAGCCGATGGGGGTGGGTGCAAGACTTCACTTGTGGAAATTGCCACGCCATTCCGAGGGGAGTTTCAACGAAGCCCCTGCCCCAATCCAAACGCGCCCAAAGCCGTGAGTAGAGCCCCCAGCCCCCTTTCCGCACATGAAAAATGCCCACTTGCGCTGCTCTGTACTGTACCATGCCTGTGAGAAGTGCCGCACCCCACAGGTCATGACGAGCACCTAAGGTCATGAGCATGCATGTGAGAGCACCCGATGGGTTATAAAGCAATGCGTGGATGGAGGGAACATGGAAAGGAATTCCGCCTGACCGAGGGACAACCAAAATGGCCACAGGCTTGAAGGTAAGACCGATGGAGTGAAGGAGATACTATTGGAAGGATGTTTGATGGAGGGGAGATTAATGGTGGACCGTTGAAATGGACCCAAAGGGGTAATGGAGGAATGATTGAACGGAACGATGGTGAGAAGGAAGAAAGATTGAAAGTAACAGAAGGGGAGGGGGGAGACACTACAGTGGAAAAAAGACAGGTAAGCTAACAAATGCACCCTGAACAGCCCTTTGACAAGGGACCAAGGACGATCTCTGCAAAGAATAATGAAATAACTGATCCTCTGGTAACCTATGTGCCCATGTATGTAATATATATATATATATATATATATATATATATATATATATATATATATATATATATATATATATATATATATATATATATATATATATATATATATATATATATATATATATATATATATATATCTTACATAGACATATTATATATACACTACCGGTCAAATGTTTTAGAACACCCCCATTTTTCCAGTTTTTACTGAAATTTAAGCAGTTCAAGTCCAGTGAATAACCTGAAATGGTACAAAGCTATGCAGTAAAATGCCAGAGGTTAAAAAAGAAAGGTTTAGGTTCCCAAAAACTAAAAAATAATGAAAATTTCAGAGTTGTTAAAAAAAGGCCCTTTTAAGGGAACAAGTAATGGGTTAGCAATTGCAGCTGTTTTGCAGCAATAGAAGTAAGTTAAGCCTTGAAAGTTGATGCAAACAATTCCTACAGGTGTCCCAACTTTTGTTGATTAGTTACAAACCCTCTGTGTGTATAAAAGCAGTGTTGGAACAGACTGTGTTGCGACATACACCCTCTGAAGCATTATTCGGACAATATTGCACTGCAGGAAGAAGTATATTGCAATCATAATGGTGAGAAAAAGACAATTAACAAAGGAAGACAGACAGACCATTATAACCCTCAAAAGTGTAGGTCTTTCCTTTAGAGAGATTGCAAAGCAAGCCTGTTATATCTGCAAAAGGTGGCTACTTTGATGAGTCAAAAATTTAGATTAAATTTTGTTCAACAAAACGATTCCATCGATTTCTTTTTTATCTGCAATTGTTTATTTGTTCTATGCTTTAATTTCAGAGTACATTGAAACATTAAACTGCTTAAATTTCAGTAAAAACTGGGAAAATGGGGGCGTTCTCAAACTTTTGACTGGTGGTATACATATACATATACATGCACATACATACACAAAAGTGGATACTTTGAGACCTGGGAAGACTCCGTTCCATCCTCTGAAGCGTGCATATGGAGATAACAACCTGACTGTCAATAAAAATAATAAATCAGCCAAATAATTATTTTCCCAAAGTGAGAACGAGAGAAGGGAGTTTCTTAGTATGGCAAGGACAAAACCCACCAACAGCATTTCAATGTGTGGAGAAAGGTGAAAGAATTCTCATTATTTATAACTATGACAGAGATTGCCTTGAGGCAATAATTTGGTGTTGGATGAAATCCAAATGAAAGGTTATCTTACTGGTGCTGTATATAAAGGCAACATCTTCGTGAGGAGAACACCAGAACTTCCAGTGAAGCGATATCAGGATTACCTCGTTTATCTTCCTTCTCAGCAGTCAATATGAACTCACAACGGTCCAGGTCTACTTATTCAACACAAAGCCTCAGCACAGGTTTTGGAGGAAACCGAGGCCAAGCTTCTTTCAACTCAAATCGTGGTTTCGGAGGCATAAGCTTTTCAGGCAGCATGTCTTCAGGCAGCATGTCTTCAGGAAGTTTGCAAGGTAATGAAAAGCAAGCCATGCAATCCCTGAATGACCGTCTCGCCAACTTCATGAATAAGGTTGCCATGCTGGAGAAAACAAATCAAGAACTAGAACTCAAGATCAAGGAACTGGTGAAAGGTAAAGGTTCACAAGATGCAGATTATGAGTCGTACTATGGGATCATCGCAGACCTACGAGCCAAGGTGTGTATATTTTATCCATTGCTGCTTGCCTGGTGATGAAAAATGAATGTTTAAAACTAAGTTTATAAACATATAATCATGTACTTGCGTGTGTGTGTGTGTGTGTGTGTGTGTGTGTGTGTGTGTGTGTGTGTGTGTGTGTGTGTGTGTGTGTGTGTGTGTGTGTGTGTGTGTGTGTGTGTGTGTGTGTGTGTGTGTGTGTGTGTGTAGATTCTTAGCCAGATAATGGAGAATGCCCAAATCAGCCTGGAGATCGACAATGCAAGGTTGGCAGCGGACGACTTTAAAACCAAGTAAGAGTGTTGTCGCGCAGGACCCACTGGCATGAACAACAATCCTCGATAATATATTGAACACATATGCTAAGTATCATCTTCTGCAGATTCCTTTTGCCAGAGTTGAATTGCGCTCAAATTGAATTGAGGCACTGGATATGTATGCAGACTGCATTGATTCTTAGATACCATCTGTTAATGTTGGTTGGGATTCAGTTGTAAAACAAGCCAAAAAAATTGTGAGAATATGAGTGCAATGAGACCTCGAGTATTGTCTTGAATTTCTCTTCATATCTTCCCCTTCACTGGATCAACCAGTACATTCATGGAATTAAATTTCTTATGAACAGTGAAATCAAAATGTTCCGTTGATTGCAGGTGGGACAACGAGCTTGCTTTGCGTACTTCTGTGGAAGCTGATATCGACAACTTGCACGGCCTGCAAGAGGAGTACATGATGGCATCTTCATCAATGGAGGGAGAGCTGGAGTTACTGCAGGATGAGTTGAACTTCATGAAGAAAAACCATGCAGAGGTTTGAAACACTTCGTCACCAAACATAGATTGTTTTACAGAGCAGGACAAAGTCAGAAAGCGTTTTGTGTTTCAAGTTTGTCCATGAACAATAATCGTTCGAGATTGTCCAGAAGAGCTTCAAATACATGCGGAGGTTTTAATTATTTTTTGTTCATCAGAAATATTCCAAAAGCCATGAAGTAAGTAAATATTAACTCATTGAAGCAAGTGGTGATATTTCCTGGTGGTCCAAATGTCCATGTAAAAGGGAGTAAAGAATGTCAGCACAGAATAAATGCTCAACACAATTTGAATGGTCAGAAAACATGGTTATTGAGAAATACAAAAACTATTAACTCGTAACTCTTATTATAACATGATATATGTGTAGCCATAGGAATATGACATTTTAATTACTTAAAAATACAACTTTACCCGGAATATATTTGGATATACTGTATATCATTAAACTCCTTCTACTTTCACCCCTTTAGGAAGTTGCAGCATTGAAGGCGCAGATTTCTGGTTCCAACATGTCTGTGGAGGTTGATGCCAAACAAGGTCCAGATATTAAGCAGATATTGGACGACATGAGAAAGAGATATGAAACCACGATAGCCAATAACAGGGCTGAAGCTGAACAAGCTTTTCAACAACAGGTCGGTTTTTGTCAAAAGTTCGACACAATATCAAAAGTTAGACATTGTGAAAACAACGTACTTGTAATTGTAATCACAACATCATGCTTTTTATGACATTGACATGTCATAAATATGACAATACGTGTGCTATTTATGACATTGCCCCCTTGATTACCTTGAAATGTTGTTTCAGGTTGAGCAGGTGCAGAAGGTTGCAGTCCAACAGGACCAAGCTGCAGCATCTGCAAAGAATGAGGTTACTGTGATTAGACAAAACATGCAGTCCCTGCAGACTGAGCTGGGAACTTTGCAAGGCCAGGTGAGCTGAAGAAGTAAATCCCAAGTATCTGTTTGATGTGGCACTTATTGTCCTTACAGAAAATAAACTTACAGTGCGTTACCTATTCTAGATTGCCTCTTTGGAAGACACGCTGGACGAGACACAATTCAGAAAACAACAAGAACTGGAATCGTATCTCAAGAAGTTGGAAAAAGTTGAGAGAGACCTTGAAAATGCACGCATGGAAATCAACACCAAGAAACATGATTACGCCAAACTGCTGGATGAAAAGATGAAGCTTGAAGCTGAGATTGAAACATATCGCCGTTTGCTGGATGGAGGAGGCAGCGGGTAAATTAACAAGCTATTATGTAGCATTGCTCGACATGCAATGTGAGGGTCAATTGTGAAAAATAAAAAAGGCATTTTTAAATGTGTATTTTAATGTGTACATAAATAAATAAATAATAAACTCACAAGTACATGGAGTGTAAATCATTCTCTGTTGGTTGGTTTTCACCAGAGTTGGAATGTCATCATCCTCATCTTCATATCTTGGAGGAACAAGTTCAGGGTCTGGAGGAGCAGCTTCAGCGTCTGGAGGAGCAGGTTCAATGTATGGAAGAACAGAATACTCCAATGAACGTAAGTACCACAGTTTAAGTTAAGAATTTACAGTCGATGTAAAAACTGTACTTTCAAATGGATAAAGATTCTGAGATAAACAGAATTGAGATAATACAAGTACAAGCATGAATTGGTGGAGGGGGTCTTCATTATAATACTCTGTCCTTAATTAAAATACTTATGTCAAAAAAAAAAAAACTTTTGCCTTTCTTGGATGATTGTTGTCTTGTTCTTGGAACGATTTGGACACCCATGTAATATTCCAGCCTGGTGTTTGCCTCACGGTTAATGTGGTTGGCTTGAGATCTTAGAGTCCTGAGTTCAAGCCCCTGTTGTACTGTTGAAATAAAACATGTCAAGCCATTGAAATAACACCATGTGGGTTGACTCAGCCTCTCATCATTCTGAAGTTGGCAAAATGAGTACTAGTTTACTGGGGTAATAAGCCATTCAAATATCCTGTGTCAGATTGTACTCCTGAGCCAAATGAAACTGCCTCGTCAGCCCGATGTGCCTCACAGCATTAAAGGAATTGTTATTATTGTTATTTATGTAATATCCCAATACATTATTCATGTCTTGATACAGTTACATCTCTGGTGTTACAAAAATTAAATTATAATTAATTTGTATCATCCTCTGAATGAAGAAAAATGATTTCTGATACTCAAGTCAAAATTAAATTTTACCAAAGTTCTTGTTACATTTGATATACAAAGGACACTGTTGTGCTTTTATATTTCTGAATCGATTAACAGAGATCTTTAAAGTGTATATAAAAGTTTAAATTGAGAGTAACTTCGCATATTTTCTGCCCACCCAACCACCCAAACCCCCACCCTCCCTTTCCAAATCCACAACCTTCTTCCACAGAAATAAGCAAGACAAAGTAAGGATTTCAGAATAATTTTCATTTAACATTACGAGATGGTGTGAAATACTCAATTCTAACTTGCTCATCATGCGTTTCTAATTTCCAGAAGTGAAGTGATTCAGGCACCGCCTCCAGCACGTGAACCTATCAGTAAGTTTAACATTTGTTTAGACAAAGAATACAATGAAATTTTCATGAAGAACACTAGTGCCTATGAGGCAAAAAAAATAAAAAAATAATGAATTCACATGCAGTATTAACTTGCAATAAGTTGTTGTCATCCAATATCTATGAAATATTTCTGAAACTTTATTTTATATCTAACTAGCAAAAGTACCCATCCCTAATGATGGGAAAAGTTTAAGTTATTCTCTCAATTTAAATTATTTCATGGATTTTAAAAAGGGTAATTGTGTTATACTCTTTGTTTCACTCAGAGCCAAAGCTCTGAGCTACTTATCCCACACATCACAAAATAGTGGTGCAACATCGGGTGGCAGGGGTTGGATTTGTATAAAAAAAGAGGGAAAAGTACAGCTATTTTAAATTCTGTCACTCAATGAATATCTGTATTAAATGTCCGTTAATGTTCATGTTCATTTTGAAGATTACTAGAAACAAAATAAAAACGAAAAGGGCACTTGGTGGAGTGCATACCTCCGCCCGCCTGATTAGTTTACGTTTTGTATCCCACTGATAGGCCAGATCTGGATTATGACCTGAACGAAAATTGAATCAGCCTGTTCTTATTACCTCACCAACTCATCCACCAAGTTCCATCTGAATCCGTCCACAACTTTTTGAGATATCGTGCTATGTATATACATACACACACATATATGTATACATATATATATATATATATATATATATATATATATATATATATATATATATATATATACATATACATACATATATATTTCGTTTTAGTCCTATCACTCAATGGTGAAGAATCACATTTAAAATTCTCGGATCCAAATCTGGCTTCGGATCTTCGCCAAAATCTCATCATTTCATCCTTGTCACACACCCAAACTCTCCACCAAATTTCGTCCAAATCCATGCACAACTTTTTGAGATATTTTGTTCACAAACAAAACAAAAAGAAATATGCTATGCATAGCACGATACATGTGAAATCCATTAAACAAATTTGACCTTAAAAAAAAAAACTTGGTGGTTGAATTTAATGACAAAATACACAAATCCTCTTCAAATTTCAAGTCAATCAGATGAAAATTGAGGATTTTAGAAACACCACCTTAGTTGTTGACCTGTAACCTATGTTGACCTTTTGGTATAAGTTGCCTTCAAAAATAATTGGCTGGTTGAATTTGATGACCTAAAATATAAATCTTCAAATTTCAAGTCAATCAGATGAAAATTGAGGACTTTAGAAATCTCACTTAAGTGGTTGACCTTTGGCAGATGTTGACCTATTGGTTGATGTTGACCTCATAAATAATGGGTGGCTGAATTCAACGACCAAATATGCAACTCCTCAAATTTCAAATCAATCAGATGAAAACTGACAATTTTCATAATTTGACCTATGTTGACCTCAAAATTATTGGTGGTTGAAAGCAGTGACCTGATATGCAAAGCCTGTTCAAATTTCTAATCAATTGGATGAAAATTGAGGATTTTAGAAATTTGATGAATTTGTTGACCTTTGGCTATGTTAACATTTTGACTTGAAAAACAATAGGCTTCTTGCTTATGACGAACAATACCAGGCGGTGAAGTTTCTTGAAGATCGGTTTGAAATTGTGGCCTCAAGGCAACAAACATACAAACAGACAAACATACAGAATAACACAAACAACCAACCAATATGCTTGAAAAATCTTTGATTTTCGCAAGTAACAAGCAAACAGACAGACAGATGAAACATAATTTCTGCCCAGCTTCGGTGGCAGAGGTAATGACTGACTATATTAGATCTACGGTATCTTGCAGTAAAATGTAAATGCAAAAAAGCAATCAGTAGCTTTTCAAATGCAGTGCGGGAAGCGGCTGTCATAAACTGGAGACAGACGAACGCATGAACAGACACCACAGTTCGCAATGCATATAAGATAAGCAAATACTTGTGATGGGTGCACAATTAGTAGCTGCAGAAACTATCTCCTCTGAACAAAGGCAGAAAATTCAATGCATGACAATGGGGTGCAGTGTATTGGTTACATGCTGAGAAGACTTTCATCATGTTGTGCTTTTAATTGTCACATTGCACGAAAGTCAAGTTGTGTTGTTACTTTTGTGATTATAATTGATTTTTTTTCAATAACAAACAAAATTTATTGTGTTGCAGTTGAGGAGAGGAAGAAATTACAAATTATAACAGAAAGATGGCAAGACGGTAAAAGGATTAGCGAAGAGGTTGAAGTTTCTGAAGCACCTTTTTTCTAGTTACTTCTGCTGTTAAATCACATTCAAGTTTAACCAAAGCTTCGCTGTTTTGACTTGTTATTTGAGGGTATTTTTTCAGGGGTTTTAGAAAACATGGTTTTCCTTTCCTGTCATTAAGAACAGGTTGGTGGCTAAGCAATGGTGCTCGATGGTAAAATGCTTGCTCTGCCTTAAAGGAGAAATGCAATAAAATTCATGGTCATGCTGTTTATTGTTGTACCATCATTGAAACACTAAAGGAAGAAACAACCTCTGGATCACTTTTACACAAGAAATTAAACAGGAAATAAATAAATGTAAAAAGACATTTCGCCACAATGACCAACATCCTCTCAGAAGTTAAAATCAGGAAATGATGAGAAAATGAAAAAAACATACCGAATGTTAATAATGATAATATTGGTTCACGAAAAAGTAAGTAACCACTATATTCGTTATTGGTGTGTGTCTGTCTGTTGGGTAGTCTATCTCGTCGAAAAAAAAAAAAATTTCAATTTTTTTTTTTTTTGAGATTTGTTCTACCCTTATTATCAGTATTTAAAATCGCGATTTCAGTTAATACAATGGCAATTTCGATTAAACTTGGTTGGAAGGTTCATACCATGACCTAGTTGTGTGCAAATGAGAACCGTTGCTATGGACACCACCGTTGCCTAGCAACGGGACTTTGAAATTTTTGAAAAATCGTAAAAAAAACTTAATTTTTTCGAAAATCAAAAATCGGGCCACGAGAGACTGTGGGTAGGCAGTACATTCAGCCATATTGTCAAAAATTTCCAGCCGGATCCTATGAAAACTGTCGGAGAAGATAGACTGAATGAACCCTGGTCGAAAACAATAAAAAAACGAAGTTCGTTATATCTCAGAGACTACAAGTCAGATATACATGAAACTGGTATGGTAGGTTCATGGTATGTCCTACTTATGTGTGAGAAAGAACCGTTGCTATCGACCCTCCCTTGCCTAGCAACGGCCGAAAAACCTCCAAATGTGGGGGTATTTTAACGAAAAAAACAATCTGCAGCATTAACCCTTGAAGCTAGAATCATGAATTTTCTTGTGCTTAATCTTCAGGTCATTCCCCATCGAACGGGCTCATGGAGTCAGGTTCTATTGGGTAGTCGACTACCCATGTCCGCCTACCGGCTTGTCTGTCTGTCTGTCTGTCCCGAGCATAGCTCCGTGGGTTTTGATCCGATCCTGATAAAAATTTTGGTGGGAGATTTATATCATGATCTCGTTGTGTTTTCCTGAGAATGGGTGTGGTGCGCCCATTATGGGTGGAGCCACGCCCAAAAAACATGTTTTTTAGGGGGTAGGTGATTTCAATTTGCATCTTCTCCGAGGGGGTTTGTCGAATCTGGCAGGGGTTTTGGTATTTGGTTGGCCCAATGGCACCTGCATAGCCCCACGGAGCTCGATTTTTCATTTTCGTCCCAAGATCAAAGTCACCAACTTAGAAAATTGCGAATTTTGACATAAAAATCCATCTTCTCCGAGGGGGTTTGTCGAATCTGGCAGGGATTTCGGTATTTGGTTAGCCCAATGGCACCTGCATAGCCCCACGGAGCTCAATTTTTCATTTTCGTCCCAAGGTCAAGGTCACAAGGTCAAGGTCACAAGGTCACGAACTTAGAAAATTTCGAATTTTGACATAAAAATCATACTACCGCCCAAATTTTGAGAGCTCGGATGACAATATTTTTTATGCATAATCTTGAGGTCATTCCCCACCTAAAGTCTTGAAACCATTTTGCTCTATCTCGAACACCTTGCCCGTGGCGCCCCCTTCAAGTTTGTTTTTACGCTGATTTCATCAAAGTATGGATCATCCGAGGAGTGCGAAATGCCATATAGCCTATATGACGCTATATTGTTCCTGGAATGTTCCAGAGGAAGTTTTGCACCAAAGCTCATAATCCTTGACCTTTGACCTTTAAAGTTCACAAAGGTCAAACTTTCAAAGTTGTGGGAATCGAACCGGGTTTTCGACCTTCATCAACGAACTCACTCCAATAAGCTATAGCACGTATCCTGTTTCCTTATTTTAATGTCCACAACATTGTTTTGTGACCTTTAAAGGTTATGCAAAGGTAAAATTTTGAAAGTTGTTGAACAAAACCGGGTTTTCGACATTTTGCACCTAATAACCTGTCACTCGTACCACATCATGTTGATCATTTTTATAACTTGGTCAAAATTGATCACATTGTCTCATCCTCGACTTCTGAAAAAATCTACATCGTCAAATACTGCTCGTGAACCATTGCCGTCTCCAGACTTGTTACAATATAATTTTCGTTTTGTCAGTATTCTTGTTTGGAAGAAGACAATAATGAGCAAATAAATGCAAAAGTATTCAAACTGATTCATACCCAAAAGTAAGGGAATTACATGTAGGCTTTCCACTTAAAGAGAAACAGATAAAGATTAATTAGATTGACTATTTTATTACACTTAAGGGGGGTTGTTCACTGCACTCTGTGCTATTCCGGTTGCGGTCACAAAACGCAGTTTCAACTTAACCAGCACAACCTTGTGTTTAACAAGTTTACCGAGCCAATAGTGTCAAAAAGTTTAGTAATCCACCGAGGACAGTGGTGTCACCTATAAAAGAAACCAGAAACATCCATTAATTTCTATGTATCGAATAGCCAGTGTTACAATCAGACAGTTACAATGTAACAACACCTGTTGCATAAAGTCATTACATACACCAATGATGTGCAGGACACTTCATCAGTATATGTACCACGAAAATAATCAAAAATCTGTATAACAAATCTCAGAAACTCCTATTTCCAAATATGATATACAATACATGTATGGTGTAATGTGGCCATTGTAAAAGACACACATCCGTCAACTAAGACTTGTTATTTACTTTAGCATGGAGGAAAGTTGTCTGAACCATAACAATCAGGCATAACTGCAACAACTCGACCCCTGATATGTACAAGTACCACCGGTCACAATAGCGGTCATCATCTGACACAATCCTAGTAAAATAATATTATATATGATTACACTTATTATTCTATAAATAAAAAGCATACTTATTTATTTGCATG
This sequence comes from Eptatretus burgeri, assembly GCF_056783735.1. Lineage (NCBI taxonomy): Eukaryota > Metazoa > Chordata > Myxini > Myxiniformes > Myxinidae > Eptatretus > Eptatretus burgeri. Next base: position 38,561,991 of record NC_140969.1, on the reverse strand, counting down.
CAGCATGTGGCTGCTCGGCAGCATCATTTCCTGGGGGCACAGCCATGCTGCCAATGCAATACCACTGTTACCAGCACACTGGTACTCATTTTACCACCCTCAGAAGGATGAGAGGCTGAGTCAACCCGACCTGGTGTTAATTCAACAGCCTGACAGGAGCTTGAACTCAAGACATCCATCCAATGGGACCATGCTCTGTACAGTGTCAATGCTGCCAAAGCAGTCTCGTGGGCTATTGAGCACAATCATGGATAGGTCAACACTCCAACGCAGGATACTCAAATGGCTCAATCATCGCTGCAAGCTGGTACTCACTTTGCTGATCTCGGAAGAACGACAGGCTGAGTCAATCCCACCTGGTATTAATTCAACAGCCAAGCAGGATTTGAACTCAGGACCTGAGGATCCAAAGCCCACCACCCCTAACCATTAAGCCAACATCAGGCATGTAAACATACTGTGTCCATTACTATAAACTAGATATCAACACAGCCAGCATTGTTTACAAGAAACAAACAATTTTTGAGATCAAAAGATCAAAGGTCAACTCAAGGTCAAACTTCTAAAATCATCAATTTTTATCTGATTAACTCATCAATTTTCATCTGATTAATGTAAAAGTTGAATATAATTAATGTAATTAATGAAATTAATGTAACTTCGCATATCAGAGGCCTATAGAGGTCCCTTTCAGTGCACAGAATTTTGAAGGTCAAGGTCAAAGGACAAGGTCACTTTGTGGTAAATCATGGAGTTCAACGAAACCCTAATTTTGGGAGTAATTTTGATCGAATCTTCTCAAAACTTTGTAGGAATGTAGCATATGGTTTAGCGCTCAGCTGATAAGTTTTTGGTGGAGATCGGCCTTGACCTTCATGGTTAGCGCCTGAGGTCGAAATGTTTTGACCTCAAGGTCAATTTTTCAAATCTTAGGTACCATATCGAGTAACACCTCATATGAAAGCCCTTGATGAGCGCTGAGATGAGTAGTTTGTCAAGGAATCAAAAATGCTTCCTGCGATAACAGAACGTTCTCCAGCATCCAGATATTATTTGTAGTTTTCAATCTTAGGATTAATCTTTAGATCATTATCAAAAGACTCTTTCCACAAGTCTCTATACGCCGAGCGATAGACTCTGATCAATGTGTCACAAGTATTTGTTTCAGTTTGCGCTTCACGTGCTTCGGTTCAGCAAGATTTTTCGTTCTATGAACGAAATTCTGGCTTCTTGTTACTTACGAAATCTAAAGATTTCGTAAGTATATTGATGACTTCCGTTTCTGTTTGTTTGTTTGTTTGTTTGTAGGCACGATAACTCGAGAACGGAAGAAGCTACCAATGTCAAATTACACCACGTGATTCAGGAGGGTGATGGCTAGTGCTGATTACATTTTGGTCAAAATCGGTCTAAGGTCAAGGTCACAGTGAGGTCAAATATTCGATTTTTGATGGTTTGGTACAGATAACTCGAGAACGGAAGAAGCTACCAATGTCAAATTACACCACGTGATTCAGGAGGGTGATGGCGAGTGCTGGTTAGATTTTGGTCAAAATCGATCAAAGGTCAAAGTCACAGTGAGGTCAAACATCCAAAGAATGATAACTCGAGAACGGAAGAAGCTGCCAATGTCAAATTACACCACGTGATTCAGGAGGGTGATGGCTTGCGCTGATTAGATTTTGGTCAAAATCGGTGAAAGGTCAAGGTCACAGTGAGGTCAAACATCAGAAACATTCGATTTTTGATGGTTTGGTACAGAATCATCGGAGAAACTTCTGGTTTGCATCGCTACCTTCTCTCGAGACAGCTTTTATTAGACAAGGTCAGAGGTCAAGTTGACGATTTCGTAAGTACCAGTCTATGACTGCTTGTTTGTTTGTTTGGAGGCACGATAACTCGAGAACGGAAGAAGCTACCAATGTCAAATTACGCCACGTGATTCAGGAGGGTGATGGCTAGTGCTGATTAGATTTTGGTCATAATCCGTCAAAGGTCAAGGTCACAGTGAGGTCAAACATAATTCCGAAATTCACGTGGAGAAATGGAGATTTTTGCTTCGCTCGACGTTACGAGTTCGTTTTAACTTCAATTTTAATTTTGTCTTCGGTTTTTGCGATCGCTTAGGACGTTTAAAACTCAGTTGTCGAAATTTTGGTAAAAATCGGATGTTTTGGAGACGTTTTAAGATTGTATAAAAAATAGTTCACTCGACGCGTCACGGGTCGTCCCATGATGCAGTGCGCTCGAGCAGACGCGTCGTTGAGTTACGTTAAAGGTATAATTGCGTGGAGAAATGGAGATTTTTGCTTCGGTCGACGTTACGATTTTTGATGGTTTGAAACAGAATCATTGTATAAACTTCTGGTTTGCGTCGCAACCTTCTCGAGAGACAGCTTTTATTAGACAAGGTCAGAGGTCAAGTTGACGATTTCGTAAGTACCAGTCTATGACTGCTTGTTTGTTTGTTACTTACGAAATCTAAAGATTTCGTAAGTATATTGATGCCTTCCGTTTCTGTTTGTTTGTTACTTATGAAATCTAAAGATTTCGTAAGTATATTGATGCCTTCCGTTTCTGTTTGTTTGTTTGTTTGTTTGTAGGCACGATAACTCGAGAACGGAAGAAGCTACCAATGTCAAATTACACCACGTGGTTCAGGAGGGTGATGGCTAGTGCTGATTAGATTTTGGTCCAAATCGGTCAAAGGTCAAGGTCACGGCGAGGTCAAATATTCGATTTTTGATGGTTTGGTACAGATAACTGGAGAACGGAAGAAGCTACCAATGTCAAATTACACCACGTGATTCAGGAGGTTGATGGCTAGTGCTGATTAGATTTTGGTCAAAATCGGTCAAAGGTCAAGGTCACAGTGAGGTCAAACATCCAAAACATTCGATTTTTGATAGTTTGGTACAGAATCATCATATAGAAACTTCTGGTTTGTGTCGCTACCTTCTCAAGAGACAGCTTTTATTAGACAAGGTCAGAGGTCAAGTTGACGATTTCGTAAGTACCAGTCTATAACTGCTTGTTTGTTACTGAAGAAATCTAAAGATTTCATTAGTATATTGATGACTTCCTTTTCTATTTGTTTGTTAGTTTGTTAGTTTCTTACGAAATCGAAAGATTTCGTAAGTATATTGATGCCTTCCGTTTCTGTTTGTTTGTTTGTTTGTAGGCACGATAACTCGAGAACGGAAGAAGCTACCAATGTCAAATTACACCACGTGATTCAGATGGGTGGTGGCGAGCGCTGATTAGATTTTGGGCAAAATCGGTCAAAAGTCAAGGTCACAGTGAGGTCAAACATCCAAAACATTTGATTTTTGATGGTTTGGTGCAGAATCATCTTAGAAACTTCTGGTTTGCGTCGCTTCGTTCTCTCGAGACAGCTTTTATTAGACAAGGTCAGTGGACAAGTTGACGATTTCGTAAGTACCGGTCTATGACTGCTTGTTTGTTTGTTTGTTTGTTTGTAGGCACGATAACTCGAGAACGGAAGAAGCTACCAATGTCAAATTACACCACGTGATTCAGGAGGGTGATTGCTAGGGCTGATTACATTTTGGTCAAAATCGGTCAAAGGTCAAGGTCACAGTGAGGTCAAATATTAGATTTTTGATGGTTTGGTACAGATAACCTGAGAACGGAAGAAGCTACCAATGTCAAATTGCACCACGTGATTCAGGAGGGTGTTGGCTAGTGCTGATTAGATTTTGGTCAAAGGTCAAGGTCACAGTGAGGTCAAACATCCAAAAAATGATAACTCGAGAAGGGAAGAAGCTGCCAATGTCAAATTACACCACGTGATTCGGGAGGGTGATGGCTAGCGCTGATTAGATTTTGGTCAAAATCGGTCAAAGGTCAAGGTCACGGTGAGGTCAAATATTCGATTTTTGATGGTTTGGTACAGATAACTCGAGAACGGAAGAAGCTACCAATGTCAAATTACACCACGTGATTCAGGAGGGTGATGGCTAGTGCTGATTATATTTTGGTCAAAATCGGTCAAAGGTCAAGGTCACAGTGAGGTCAAACATCCAAAAAATGATAACTCGAGAACGGAAGAACCTTCCAATGTCAAATTACACCACGTGATTCAGGAGGGTGATGGCTAGTGCTGATTAGATTTTGGTCAAAATCGGTCAAAGGTCAAGGTCACAGTGAGGTCAAACATCCAAAACATTCGATTTTTGATGGTTTGGTACAGAATCATCGTGGAAACTTCTGGTTTGTGTCGCTACGTTCTCAAGAGACAGCTTTTATTAGACAAGGTCAGAGGTCAAGTTGACAATTTCGTAAGTACCATTCTATGACTGCTTGTTTGTTTGTTTGTTTGTTTGTTTGTAGGCACGATAACTCGAGAACGGAAGAAGCTACCAATGTCAAATTACACCACGTGATTCAGGAGGGTGATGGCTCGTGCTGATTAGATTTTGGTCGAAATCGGTCAAAGGTCAAGGTCACAGTGAGGTCAAACATCCAAAACATTCCATTTTTGATGGTTTGGTACAGAATCATCGTAGAAACTTCTGGTTTGCGTTGCTACCTTCTCGAGAGACAGCTTTTATTAGACAAGGTCAGAGGTCAAATTGACGATTTCGTAAGTACCAGTCTATGACTGCTTGTTTGTTTGTGAACAGTATGACGGAAAAACTCCTTGACAAATTTCGACGAAACTTGGTGGGGGGATTTGGTATGGTCCAAGGATCATGCCATTAGATTTTGGACTTGGTCCAAAGTCCAATATGGCCGCTATGGCGGCCATTTTGAAAAAATATTTGAATTTTTGTTTTTGCATTTCTACATGTTTTAAGTGATTTCCAACCCCCCCCCCCACCAAAAAAAATTGTTAGAGAAAAAAAAACAGAAAATTTTGCAACTTTTTTTTCAACAAAATTTCGATTTTTTTTTTGCATTTCTTCATGTTATAAGTAATTTCCAACAAAAAACATGCCAAAATTATAATTGCGGCTGATTTTGGAACTTCAGGTGGATATACCCACGTAAAATCAATTTCTATCTCAAGGAATCTAGTTATGACGAATGAATTGAGTATGTAAACGTTAAAAGTAAAAGGGAAAGTTGCAAACTATAACTCTGTGAGCACTGTTGATGTCAAATTGAATGAATAGGATATCAGGTTCACTTGAGTGACCTAGTAGTATTGGCGGCGGAGGTTTTGCACTCTACCGAGTGCTCACCCTCTAGTTTCTTTGTGTGTTTGTATGTTTGTGTGTTTGTTTGTTTGTTTGTTTGTAGGCACGATAACTCGAGAACGGAAGAAGCTACCAATGTCAAATTACACCATGTGATTCAGGAGGGTGATGGCTAGTGCTGATTAGATTTTGGTCAAAATCGGTCAAAGGTCAAGGTCACAGTGAGGTCAAACATAATTCCGTAAATTCATGTGGAGAAATGGAGTATTTTTGCTTCGCTCGACGTTACGAGTTCGTTTTAACTTCGATTTTTGCGATCGCTAAGGACGCTTAAAACTCGGTTGTCGAAATTCTGGAACAGCGATGAATAACTGATATATATAATAAATAATAAGTCTTTTATCAGATTCTTCTGAAAAGTAATACACCTATAATCTGGCATATCCTGCTGGTACTGAATCACTTTTTTAAAAATAAAAACAAAAAAAATGGAATTTTTAAAAGAAATCTAGTTTTTGTCTGGGACTCATTATCTGCAAACCACAGTGTAAAATCGTAGACCACAATGAATTCAGAATTCAAGCTCTCCTTGGGCTTCTGACTGATTCATGCTTTTATTAGACAAGGTCAGAGGTCAAGTTGACGATTTCGTAAGTAGCAGTCTATGACTGCTTGTTTGTGTGTTTGTCTGTCCGCTCGGCTCCAGCCCAAACCACTCAACCGGTCATTCTTACATTTTCAGAGGTTAATGTCACCGACATGCGACGGTCCCACATTGAAGTTTCATAAAATTCGGTCGACCAAAAAGGTCTACATAAGCCAATAGGCCAATTTGAGTCAGATTTTCTAAAATCCTCAAATTTCATTCGATTGACTTGAAATTTGAACAGGATGTGCATACCTGGTCAGTGAATTCAATCACCTATTACTTTTGAAGTTATCCTAGGTAAAAAAGGTCAACATAGGCCACAAGGTCAACCCAAAATAGGCCAAATTTTTTAATTGTTTCTAAAATTGTCAATTTTCATCCGATTGACTTGAAATTTGAAGGCTATTTACATATCAGGTCGCTGAATTCAAGGACTTATTAATTTTAAGATCATCATAGGCTAAAATCCAATTTGGGGCAAATTGGGCCAAATTTTTTTAAATCCTCAATTTTCATCCGATGACTTGAAATTTGATGAGGATATATATTTCAGGTCACTGAATTCAACCAGCCAAATATATTTTTGAGGTCAACATTGACCAAAAGGTAAACATAGGCCCAAGGTCAACAACTCAGGTGGTATTTCTAAAATTCTCAATTTTCATCCGATGGAATTGAAATTTGAAGAGGATTTATATTTCATGTCACTGAATTCAGCCATCCAATTATTTTTGAAGTCAATGGAGACCAAAAGCTCAACATAGGCCAAAATGTCAACAACTTGGGTGAGATTTCTAAAATCCTCAATTTTCATCCGATTTATTTAAAATTTGAAGAGGATTTTCATTTCAGGTCACTAAATTCAACCACCATTTATTTTTGAGGTCTACATAGGCCAAAAGGTCAACAGAGGCCAAATTTCTGAAATTGTCAATTTTCATCTGATTGACTTGAAATTTGAAGAGGATTTATATTTCATGTCAATGAATTCAACCATCCAATTGGTTCACGAAAAAAGTTAAAAAATATTTCACGAAAAAAATAAGTGACCACTATATTCGTTATTGTTGTGTGTGTCTGTGTCTGTGTCTGTGTGTCTGTGTGTCTGTGTGTCTGTGTGTCTGTGTGTCTGTGTGTCTGTGTGTCTGTGTGTCTGTGTGTCTGTGTGTCTGTGTGTCTGTGTGTCTGTCTCTGTGTCTGTCTGTCTGTGTCTGTCTGTCTGTGTCTGTCTGTCTGTGTCTGTCTGTCTGTGTCTGTCTGTCTGTGTCTGTCTGTCTGTGTCTGTCTGTCTGTGTCTGTCTGTCTGTGTCTGTCTGTCTGTGTCTGTCTGTCTGTGTCTGTCTGTCTGTCTGTCCCGAGCATAAATCCTTGGGTTTTGATCCGATCCTGATAAAATTATGGTGGGAGGTTTATATCATGATCGAGTTGTGTTTTCCTGAAAATGGGCGTGGTGCGCCCATTATGGGTGGAGCCACGCCAAAAAAACATGTGTTTTTAGGGGGTAGCCGATTTCAATTTGCATCTTCTCCGAGGGGGTTTGTCGAATCTGACAGGGGTTTCGTTATTTGGTTAGCCCAATAGCACCTGCATAGCCCCACGGAGCACGATTTTTCATTTTCATCCCAAGGTCAGGGTCACAAGGTCACAAACAGAAAATTGCGAATTTTGACATAAAAATCCATCTTCTCCGAGGGGTTTGTCGAATCTGGCAGCGGTTTCGGTATTTGCTTAGCCAAATGGCACCTGCATAGCCCCATGGAGCTTGATTTTTCATTTTAGTCCAAAGGTCAAGAACTTAGAAAATTTTGAATTTTGACATAAAAATCATACGACCGCCCAAACTTTGAGAGCTTGGATGACAATATTTTTTATGCATAATCTTGAGGTCATTGCCCACCTAAAGTCTTGAAACCATTTGCTTTTTCTCGAACACCTTGCCCGTGGCGCTCCCTTCAAGTTTGTTTTTACGCTGATTTCATCAAATATGGATAATCCGAGGAGTGTGAAATGCCATAAAGCCTATATGACGTTATATTGTTCCTGGAATGTTCCAGAGGAAGTTTTGCACCAAAGGTCATAATCCTTGACCTTTAGTTCACAAAGGTCAATTTTCAAAGTTGTGGGAATCGAACTGGGTTTTCGACCTTCTTCGACAAACTAACTCCAATAAGCTATAGCACGTATCCTGTTTCCTTATTTTAATGTCCACAACATTGTTTTGTGACCTTTAAAGGTTATGCAAAGGTCAAATTTTGAAAGTTGTTGAACGAAACCCGGTTTTCGTCATTTTGCAGCAAATAAATAACCTGTCACTCGTACCACATCATGTTGATCATTTTTATAACTTGGTCAAACATTATCACATTGTCTCATCCTTGACTTCTGAAACAATCTACATCGTCAAATACCGCTCGTGAACCATCGTCGTCTTCAGACTTGTTATTTTTTGCAGTCAACGGAGACCAAAAGGTTAACATAATCCCAAGGTGAACAACCTCGGTGAGATTTCTAAAATCATCAATTTTCATCCGATTGATTTGAAATTTGAAGAGAATTTTCATTTCAGGTCACTAAATTCAACAACCAATTATTTTTTGAGGTCCACATTGGCTAAAAGGTCAACATAGACCAAACTTCTGAAATTGTCAATTTTCATCCGATTGACTTGAAATTTGAAGAGGATATATATTTCATGTCAATGAATTCAACCACGCAATTATTTTTGAGGTAAACATCGACTAAAAGGTCATCATAGGCCAAAGGTAAACAACTTCAGTAAGATTTATAAATTCCTCAATTTTCAGAGAGTTATGGTTTGGGGCTGCGATTAACGACATATAAATTCCTCAATTCGTCAATTTTTTTTCAAAGTTTCCTTCTCCTAGATGGACTGCCGACCGAGGCTAAAGATCTCCACCTGCTATAGTTGGGTTGGTAAGTGCAAAAGCATGTCCTCACATCGGCGGAATATGCACACTACACCTCAATGGTCCCAACTTATTCCTAGATCCTCCAGACATTCAGCCAGTGCCCTCAAGAGCACTGTTACCAAGGCGTGCCACGAGGAGCTGTTCGTCTGGAAGTCTTGGCGAGAGTAGAGGCTATGTACCGGAAGAAAGGGCTTACACACTCAGCCTTCTTTTCGCTCATGGAGCTATCCAGCGGCTATAGCTAAAAGCAAGGAATGGTAAAGAACAACTTACCTGACTATAACACAAAAGATGCATACACCTGCCCTGTGGCCACAACACCACCATTATAGACTAGCAAATAGCACCAGTCATTTCACTGACAAGAATAGTAAGGGGAGGGTGAATGAGAGGGAGAGAAACAGGCAGGACAGAGAGAGACTTGACTTTTAAGTCTTTTATTACAAAAAGAATGTATAAAAAGATTTTTAAAATTCAATACAACAAGTTTTTCATAAACACACAACAAAGGAAAGGATAATCTACAAGAATGGAAAAAAAAGAAGAAAACAATTCATTTTAAAGTAATCGATAAGCATTAACAACAAGAGAGTTTATACAAATGGATGCTCCAATTGTAAATTTTAAAAATAATTATACATTAGACTAAGAGAAATCCATCATTCAAAACAAAACAAAAGGAAAAAGAACACTGTATCGTCGTCCAAAGACATACAATACAGAGAAGGAAATCACACATACATTTCTAATTAATTCATTCTCATTTACCTTGCACATTTTTCCAACACACCAATTTTCAACAAATCCATTAATATTTGCATTTATTACTATAGTAATTGAATTCCAGTTTTAGCCTTGTTGAAACCAGGGATTGAAAATACAGGATCACATTACATTGCTCTGGTGGTTTTCCTTTGATTTTTGCCTTTCCAGACAAGTAAATTGCTAGTTTAGCCTCTGACAATACATAATTCAAAAACAAAATTAACTTTTCATCTACCAAAGCGACTCCAAGCCCAAAAATAAAAACCCAGAGGGAAAACCGAACATTTACTCGATCGAACATGTTCTTCAGTAGAAGAAAAAAAAAAGCACACAATCATATACAATCAACATACTCATGAAACACATCTTCAGTGGTGTTACAGAAGGGACAGAGAACCGACACAGTACCACATAAACGGTTTACAAAAATGTTTGTCGGTAATGTCTCATGAGCAAGTCTCCATTGTAGATCACCTGACCTTTTTGTAATAGGTGTGTAATATATCGATTTCCATTCAGGTTCAGAGGGGGCGATATCAGGTAACAAGGCTTTCCATCTACTTACTCCCGCTGTGGGAGTGTTTGCATTAATAACCGAAAGGCAAGACTGATACATAAATTTACTCTCGAGGTTACCAAGTAGAAAAGAACGACACCCGGCTTGAGACAGAGCAGAACTGGTGAAACTAACCAGTAAATTATGAATTGAAGGATTATGGGATACCCATTTCACCTCAGTACTCCACTTCAAACCAAGTCTAAAGGATGTGTGTATAACTTCAACAAGTACTTGGCTTACAACTCTTATTGACCTGGTACCGGTAATCTCATCGATTTCCTTGGCGGATTTCCAGGCATGATTGGATGAGTCACGAAAATGCCAAACATTTTTGATACCACTTGTAATAAAGTTTTGGGAAAAAAACGACTTTTTGGAACATTCGGAAAAAGTGGGTTTAGAAACAAGGGTTCTCCCGCAAATATTTTGACATCATATGACTCCTTTTGGCGGGTCACCACTACGGCTTGCCAAGCATTTAGTAGACTTTGATAAAACAGAGGGAGGTGAGACGCATCAACTTTTTGAGGTTCCATCAAAAACAGCTCAAGGCTTTAACCGAGCATTCCAGCCTGTCTCAGAATTTGTTGTGTTGTCGGGCGCCAGGCTGGATTGATTTCAGCCGAAAGGCCATCAGACGACATTTTACATCAATGAGCCCTTGGCCACCTCCGGACAGGGGTCGACAAAGTACATCCCGCCTCAACCAGTGATGACTTCCCCCAAATAAATTAACCAGTATCTGCTGAATATCCTTAAGTAAGCTGTCCGGTGGCTGTGGGCAGATGAATCTATGCCACAAGACAGAGGCGACTGAGGTGTTAACAATCAGTATACAGCCTCTGAAGGACATTTGTGGAAGGAAACGTTTCCATTTTTGCAAACATTTGGTCACGTCATCTACCATTCCTTCCCAATTCATGAAAGAATACTGGTATGGACCAAAATAAACCCAAAGATACTTGACCCCTTCTCTTTCCCAACTTAGACCTTTGGGAAGTGAGTGAGGTGGTGCCGATGGAGGCCCACCGGATGTACGAGTGACTGAAGACACCCACAAGGCTTTGCTCTTTTGCCAGTTGACCCTCAAAGATGAAACATACGTAAGGATTCGAGGAGAGTGGCTAGGTCTTGATCATTCCTAATTATTACGCAGATATCATCAGCGTATGCAGATACTATGATATGGTGCTCCTCTGGGGAAGGTACAAAGCCAGAGAGTGAGAGTCTAAGATTAATGAGAAGTGGCTCGAGTAAAAGGCTAAACAGTAACCCTGACAACGGACAGCCTTGCCGAACGCCCCTCTGAACCTGAAAAGGGGAACAGAGAAAATTGTTTACTTTGCATAAGTTCGATATATTGTTGTATAAAAATTTCACCAAACATATAAACTTCTCACCAAAACCAAACTTTTTCAAAACATGAAACATGTCGGTGTGATCAACACTGTCAAAGTCCTTCTCAATGTCTAAAAAAGTAGTCCAACCCCATCTTCCTTAAGGCCACAATCAATCAAATCTCTGATTTAAAGGCCACAATCAATCAAATCTCTGATTTAAGGCCACAATCAATCAAATCTCTGATTAAGAAGATGTTGTTAGAGATTGATCTTCCTGGAATACAATAACTCTGGTCAGCGTGAACAGTGACAATTACACTTCAGCCAATTGGCAAGAAGTTTGGACAAAATTTTATAGTCCGAGCACAACAATGAAATGGGACGCCAGTTCTCGACCCGCCGGAGATCTCCACCTTTAGGGAGGAGGGAAACCACTGCTCTTCTACAGCTGAGAGGCAATATGCCAGATCGTAAGCTTTCTTGCAGGACCAGCAGTACTTCTGGACCTAAAATGTCCCAAAACGCAGTAAAAAAAAGTCCACTGGAAGGCCGTCAATCCCAGGGGTTTTTCATGTTCAAGGCTACTCAGAGCTATACTGAGTTCCTCCAGGGTGAGCGGCACTTCAAGACGTTGACGCTGGTCACAGCTCAAAACAGGTACATGATTTGTCATATTCACATCAATATCTTTGTTCATGGATTTATCCACAAATAATTCAGAAAAGAAACCTTTTACAAGCATTCTTACATCACCCTCATTTTGTGTAATGTTCCCTGTGGCATCTAACAGGGAAACAATCCGCCTTTGGGACTTCTTCAAACCTTCCAACCAAAAAAACTTTTTGTTGGAGTGTCAGAAAACTTCATATTTTCAATTCTAAGTCTAACGGGCATCCCCATTACTCTCTCATGATTCAGTTCTCTTCGATATGCTTTTTTTTCCAGTCATAACTGAATTTTCCTACCGTTTTGAGATTCGGCAAATTCTCTCTCCAAATGCAAAATTTCAGTTTCTAAACGTGAAACATGAATTTTATTCATACTTGTGGAGAACAAATTAAAACATTGGCAAAAAAACACGGATTTGGGTTTTAGCATTGTCCCACCATAACTGAACAGAAGAGTAGAAAGATTTTCGATGAACAAGTGTTTTCCAAAAACAACGAAATGCTTCAGTAAAAGAACAATCTTTTAATAGGCTGGTATTGAAAGTCCAATATGCACTGTTATGAAACAACCGAGAAGAAGATAGGCCAAGCACTACCAGGTGGTGATCAGAGAACCGGAAGGGAAATGTTCACAAGATACCAGTACATTTCTATACGTAGAATTCATATACCATCTTTCAAGCCTTGCGAGCATGATCAACCCGTTATATTAACACACCGGCACCACGTGTATTGAGAGACTGTTGGGTGCTGTATGCACCATGCGTCAAGCAGACGAAGTGATGCAAAACAACGAGAGATATCTTTATGAGCTTCGGGATGTGGTTCTCGTGTGTTTCTATCTATATTTGGTTCAAACGTACAGTTAAAATCTTCTCCAATACAAACACAATGATCAAGAGGTATCACGTGAAGACAATTAGCCAAGAAGTGAAGTGAAGTGATAATTAGTGAAGAAGATAACGTGTGAAAAAATCTTTACGAGCTACACTGCTACTAGGAGCATATACATTGACTAAAGTAAGGTGAAAACCTCGATAAACCAACTCCAAGGATGCCAAGTGACCTTTAACTATTTCATGGAAGTTACACGAGTCGGGAACAAACCCTGGACGAAGCAAAAAAGACACTCCTACAGAAACAGAGGACAGATTGCTAAAGAAACACTGTCCTTTATTAAGACGAAGCCATTCAGGCTGTGCAGTCTCCGTTATATGTGTTTCTTGCAATCAGCAGATATCAATATGTTTCTGAAACACTAAGTTCTTAACTTGGATCATACTTAAATGGTTGGCACCACCTCCATTAATGATTAAGGTGCCACACACCACTTCTTTTCTTTTCATCCTATATCAAGGAAATTTGGCTGCTGTTGTGAACATTCCGTTCTCACTTTGGTAATAAGTTTCCTTAGTCCATGAATTTGCGGTTTTGTCATTTCAAAATCTTCGTGATTTTTAATTATAAATCTTGCCGTTTGCAGGAAGGCAGGCAAGTCAGGAAAATGTTTCTGAATGATAACTTTCCGCTGCCTAAACGTCTAATTTAGAAAGCTCACAATGCGCTGGGGAGATACTTCTAAATGATCAGATGACGACTGGGACAGATCCGCCACCTCTATGTTATCCTCTGAATCAGACAATCCAGATTAGAATCCCTCAGGTTCGCAAAATTCGCTCTGATCTTTTATCACCTCATTTAAAAACGATTCGAAGGGATCTACTGGGTGATGTGGAGTACCTATTTGCGAACACTGATTTGCACGCTCCTCGACCTGAGATACAACTGCTAAAACGTCCTCTTGTACCCCTTCATCAGGCACATCTACCGGAGTCACAGAAACTGTAATTTGATTACTTGTGGTGTGACTATGAGGAGTCAAAACACTATTTTGTTCAGGCTCTGGAAAAGCTGGTGTTGGTGATGATTCATTCGTACGTTCTGCAGACGTTTCACCACCAATAACCATCTCAGTTTCACCACCGTTTGAAGGAACATTGCCACATTGTATTTTTTGGATTATACTCTCATCTTGAGGTTCCTCAGTTACTACATTACTCGTATCCAGTACGACTACCTTGGAGGAACGAGTGGATTCACGCAAAGTAGATGCTTTACGTTTCTTTTTCACGGTTACAAAACCATCTTTTTCATCCTCGCCAAACAAGGAAACGGTATCATTGGAAACACTTGCGATACCGGCCGTCACCTCCTCACGAGGTATTACCTCTTCCACACCCAGAGGTATTACCTCTTCCACACCCAGAGGTATCACCTCTTCTGTCCCACGAGGTTGGCGGTCATTACCGGTTTTACAATCGACATCGACATGTCCCGATTCTCCACACCTTGCACAATGAGCTTTTGGACAAAATCTCTTTAAATGCCCAAAGTTCTCACAATGAAAACACGTTGTCGCCGATGAAGCAAGCATGTGGTAATCGCGATCGTCGATTCGAACCTTGAGGGAAACCTTCAATCCCGTGTCGTCTCCACGGTCCGGAGGCTCCATGTTCACCTGGCGCCGGAAACTCATCACGTGCTTCGCTTTTTCATGGCGACACCCAAGGGGGATCACGGAGATTGGAGAAACAATCGTTCCGTAACGAGACAACATGGACATAATTTTTTCACTCGACACGAATGGAGGACAATTTGAAACGACAATTTTCGTTGCGGGGACATCCATGGGGGGGGGGGGAGACGCCATGACGAAACGACCACTCTGTGTGGATAAACCGGCGCTCACGACGTCGTGAACAAAACGTTCATCCGACACGAAAACCACCACTTTCTGGTTGATACGTGACGCCGCCCGTTCGTGGTCAACACCGATAACATCGCCGACCACCAACACGATCTGTTCGGTGAGACACAAACCAGGCCGTTTTTTCTGGTCAGCGCTTCGTACACAGCGTCACGCTGAGGACGAGCGGCCGCCATGTTTTACACACACGACGCGCCACGTCCTCCTCACTCAGGAAGGGGAAGTTACAAAAACACTCAAACTTTTCCGAACCTTGGGAAAGGGAGCGCGAAGCGAACAAAACAAGGAAAGATAAGCGAATAAAAAAGCAAAATAAAGATTTAAAACGAAAAAGTTTTTAAGATTTTGAGAACGACGAACAGGGCACCGAACACACCGAACAACGAACACAGAGGGGAAACACGGGGAACAACCTACAAACACAACACGAACACAGAGGGGAAACACGGGGAATAACCTACAAACACAACACGAACACAGAGGGGGAAACACGGGGAACAACCCACAAACATAACACGAACATAGAGGGGAAAACACGGGGAACAACCCACAAACATAACACGAACACAGAGGGGAAACACGGGGAACAACCCACAAACATAACACGAACACAGAGGGGAAACACGGGGAACAACCCACAAACATAACACGAACACAGAGGGGAAACACGGGGAACAACCCACAAACATAACACGAACACAGAGGGGAAACACGGGGAACAACCCACAAACATAACACGAACACAGAGGGGAAACACGGGGAACAACCCACAAACATAACACGAACACAGAGGGGAAACACGGGGAACAACCCACAAACATAACACGAACACAGAGGGGAAACACGGAGAACAACCCACAAACATAACACGAACACAGAGGGGAAACACGGGGAACAACCCACAAACATAACACGAACACAGAGGGGAAACACGGGGAACAACCCACAAACATAACACGAACACAGAGGGGAAACACAGAGAACAACCCACAAACATAACACGAACACAGAGGGAAAACACGGGGAACAACCCACAAACATAACACGAACACAGAGGGGAAACACGGGGAACAACCCACAAACATAACACGAACACAGAGGGGAAACACGGGGAACAACCCACAAACATAACACGAACACAGAGGGGAAACACGGGGAACAACCCACAAACATAACACGAACACAGAGGGGAAACACGGGGAACAACCCACAAACATAACACGAACACAGAGGGGAAACACAGAGAACAACCCACAAACATAACACGAACACAGAGGGAAAACACGGGGAACAACCCACAAACATAACACGAACACAGAGGGGAAACAGGGGGAACAACCCAAAAACATAACATGAACACAGAGGGGAAAACACGGGGAACAACCCACAAACATAACACGAACACAGAGGGGAAACAGGGGGAACAACCCACAAACATAACACGAACACAGAGGGGAAACACGGGGAACAACCCACAAACATAACACGAACACAGAGGGGAAACACGGGGAACAACCCACAAACATAACACGAACACAGAGGGGAAACACGGGGAACAACCCACAAACATAACACGAACATAGAGGGGAAAACACGGGGAACAACCCACAAACATAACACGAACACAGAGGGGAAACACGGGGAACAACCCACAAACATAACACGAACACAGAGGGGAAACACGGGGAATAACCTACAAACATAACACGAACACAGAGGGGAAACACGGGGAACAACCCACAAACATAACACGAACACAGAGGGGAAACACGGGGAACAACCCACAAACATAACACGAACACAGAGGGGAAACACGGGGAACAACCCACAAACATAACACGAACACAGAGGGGAAGCAGGGGGAACAACCCACAAACATAACACGAACACAGAGGAATGAGATGGGGAGTGTGGAAACAAAAAAAACAACACAACGGAGGACAGGTACTCACGACACGAAGCAAGCAGCCGCCATGACAGTACACACAACGAACCAACGGTCAGCAGGGGGGGAGAGAGGGAGAGAGAGAGAGAAGAGGGGGGTAGTGAGGAGGTGGGGGAGGAAAGAGAGAGGAGGGAGGAGAGCAAGGAGTGATGGGGGAGTGAGGAAGATAGGAAGAGTGAGGAGGGTGGGGAAAGGGAAGACAGTAAGAGGTGATCGGAAGGGAAGGCAGATAGATGTGTGTTGGAGCATTAATTACGATTCATACCGTCTCATCAAAATGATTCTGCATGGAATATCAGTGAAGATGGAGACAAAATAATGTCTGAAATCCATTTTCTACCAGTCATACTATAAATACCGACCAGAGACAAACATCGCCCAGACACGTATGTAGATAAACACAGTCCAGTAACAAACACCGCCAGTACACGTCTGGAGATAAACAGAGATAAACACCGTCCGAAAACAAACACTACCTGGATACATCTGGAGACAAACACTGTCCAGACATAACCACCATCCGGATATGTCCTGAGACAGAGACAGAGAGCGAGAAAGAGAGAGACAGAGACAGAGACAGAGACAGAGACAGAGAGAGACAGAGACAGAGACAGAGAGAGACAGAGACAGAGACAGAGACAGAGACAGAGACAGAGACAGAGACAGAGAGAGAGACAGAGACAGAGAGAGAGAGAGAGAGAGAGAGAGAGAGAGAGAGAGAGAGAGAGAGAGAGAGAGAGAGAGAGAGAGAGAGAGAGAGAGAGAGAGAGAGAGAGAGAGAGAGAGAGAGAGAGAGAGAGAGATTTTGTTCCTCTATTCCAGGAATCATTGTGCACAAGGAAATCATAAACCAAAGGCAAACATTGTGCAAAGTTAAAATGAGGGAAGAGTTCGTCCATAAATAAGGAAAAATCATTAATTAACTGTAAGAACACCATCAACAAGTTCACATGATGATTCCTTCACAAATCGTCTTCTGTGAAAACAACGTAAGATCACTGAGTTGAAATTCAAAGGGCAAACGTGATCTGACAAAGGCTTTAAAAAGACGAACTACATCATCATCAGGATTGTCGGTATTTTGCATTCTAAGCTTCCTTGACAGGTATATAGCGAGTTTTGCCTCGGAAGACAAATAATTTGCTAAAAGACACTCATTTTTGCATCGGTAAGATATATTAAACCGAAGATAAAACCACAACGTGTAAAAACAAGGCCCAGCCCTCGGAGTACATGTGATAAAATCATAAAAAGGGGGGCCAGCCTTGAGCACTCAATAAAAATGTGGAAAATATTTTCAGGAACACCACAGAAAGGACGCAATTGGGTGTTATTCGAGCATATGGGATGGGACAAAACATGCGAGGGTAAAATGTAGTGCGTGAGCCGCCACTGCAAGTCTCCAGTGCGCTTGGCAATGAGTGTCTTGTACATTACAAGCCATTGGATTGCAGTGGATGGAGTAACCCAGAGCATCCTCTTCCATGTGATAAGATCTGCAGTTCTGCAGATCTTATCTGCAGATGCTTGTGGTTCTGCAGGTCTGTCAGGGACAAGGGCTTTAACACACAAAAAATAAACAGTACATTTTTTCTATTGAGTTAAAAGGAATAAAACATTGAAAGTGAAGTAAAAGTGATGGAAAGCGGTGTTGGAGCAAAGGTGCGGAGTCCAACTGTGGAGTCCATTTTAACTTAGGCTGCTTGAAAAAGCGTAGAATTGCAGAGAAAATTCTCCCTATAACTCGGATGGACTGAATTCCAGTGGCCACAGTGACCTCGGCAGCTGGCTTCCATTTATAAGGAAAAGGAGTTCTAAAATGTTTAACCTTGGTGTATCCAGCGTCAATAAATTTTTGCATAAAATTGCGATCACCACAAACCCCTTTAAAAAGAAGGTTTACAAAAATGGGCTCGTTTAAAAACATTTTGAGAGAGTAGCTCCTGTCATCACGGCGGACGGTGGCTGCCTTCCACGCCTCCAGCATGCTTCTATAGAACAGTGGCACTGATGTGATGTCAACTTTCTTGGTGTCCATGAGAAAGAGTTCCTGATCAAAGCCAAGTTTCCCTGCCTGCCGAAGAAGGCAGTGAGAAAAGGCTTTCCAAGAAAAATCCGTGTATAACAGCCTGCGTAATAAAAGGAGGTGAAAACCCATCAATTTGCTGGTAACGGCAACCAGCCCTTGTCCTCCTTCGGCAATAGGCAGGCTTAGCACACCGGGCCGGAGCCAGTGCTCCCCCCCCCCAAAAAAAGTCAATAAAAATGGATTGTAGTTTTTAAAGAATGAAATCTGGGGGTTGTAGTGCCGTAAAAATATGCCAAAGCATTGATGCCGCAAGGTTATTAATAACAAGGGTTCGCCCCCAATATGAGATTTGACTAAGTAGTCCCTTCCATTTTAGTAACCACCTCTACTCTCAGTTTTGTTTATTAAAAATTCCCACTTTTTTAAAACGAAATTTTGAGTGCCAAGGAAGACACCGAGATAAAAAAAAATTCCATCCCATGCCCATTCAAGTTGCTCGGGCAGGGTCGGAGGAGTGGCGACGTTTTGCGGACCAAGATAGAGAGCTTTGCTCTTTTTCAAGTTTACTTTGGTGGAGCTTGCCAAACTGAATTCATGGACACAGAGGACCAAGGCAGAGACATCCTCATCTGAATGGATAACCGCACAAAGATCATCCGCATAGGCAATTACTTTAACCGGGTTCACCATTGGTTGGGGAAGAAAACCATGAAGATGTTCCCGCAATCGAATGAGCAAAGGCTTGATTACTAGGGAATAGAGAAGGCCGGACAAAGGGCAGCCTTGACGAATGCCTCTACTCGCTGGGAAAGGCTGACATAAAATATTATTAACTTTGAGTAGACTAAAAATGTCGTAAAACAGAAAAAAGATAGAGG
>NC_140969.1:38397299-38539799 GCF_056783735.1 Eptatretus burgeri | reverse complement strand
GCTCCAATCCTTGTGGAAGTTACAATAACTCATCTTCACTATCACTATCCTCCTCTTCATCATCTGAGAGAACTGTGTCTTCTGAGTTGTCACATGATTCTGAGTCCTCACTACAGCTACAAAGATCTGTGCAATTCAATCCATTCCTTCTGCATTTGCAGCGATTACTTGAACATCGTGTCTTTGCACAGGAACATTTCAACAGATCAATTACTACTTGTGGAGCAGGTGGCAAGGTTGTCATGACTGGTTTGTATCGGCCATCTACCAAATTCCAACCACATTCCAGTGGTTCTGGCAGGTCTGGATTTGCAATGATGTCATTATTCCAAATCATGGCCTGGTAGTGCGCTCTCAAGATGGCACTACGCAGCGCCGCTTGGGTTGGAGGTAAACCTTCTGATTGAGCTTGCTTCTTCTTGAATAGCCACCACCTTACATCAGCTACATTCAACAGCTCTGTGTTAGGGAGATAATGTAATGACCTTTCTGACCTCAGCAGTTTTAATCGAAATATACGGCATTTTTAAACACCTTGTAGCTGGGCGACAAATGCCGCCTACCGTCCCTGAGTGCAAAATTAAGCGGGCGACAGATGCCGCCTACCGTCCCCAATGGGTTAAGTAGCATGAGCATTTGTAGTTTAGATGGCATCTGTTTTGTGAAATTCGGTTTTTATCATTGTGTAAACTTACATTATCTATGTGCTATACATGTTCTCTATATTTATATATTCAACGTAAACAGTGAAGTCATGTAAGCTTACCATCAAGTTAGATGTTTGTTGGCTTGTTGAGATAACAATGGGCCAGTAAACGTCTGTCCAATAACATGTGGTGATTGTCAGATAAAGGCAGCCTGTACCCTCAATGTCGCCCTCTACAACTCGTGTTCACTTACAGATACCCAGTTGCTCCACATTTCAGAACTTGGAAAAGGAAGACCATTATGAAAAATATAGCCCGGGTAGTAATGTCCAGACCTATGTTTTTATTGAAAACCTAGAAACGTATGCCCTAAATACAATTAGCCATGAGTGATTTTACACAATATGTGAAATTGCAAGCCAATCACGGCAGCTATTTTAAATAGGGGGCATACCAAATTGCAATAAATAAGTGTGTGTATTTTGAATTGTTATCTAACATGAAACTATTCCTCTTATATAACCTTAGGTCCTTACTGCGTATTTTTCCATACAAAAAATCCTGAGACAGTTAAAGCTCATATTTTAAATAAAATATCAAATTTGGCAACCATTTTGAAAAACAAAATGGCTGCCATTAATTTATGTACCACTGGCAAATCCAGGTGTGCCTCTTCACAACACATTAACCATCAAAACAGGATAGAAACCACCAAAGTAAGCTTTGTATGATGTTCAAAAGTTCCGTTAAGGTAAAAAAAGAAAGAAATTGAAATCCAAGATGGCCGCCATCTGCAACACTTCCAATTTTGCCAACATGGATTTTCTTACTCCGTGGGAGTGAAATAGTCCACCTAGGTAGGTGGCATGTTCTAATCATGTAAATCCCATGGGTCTTTATATCACAACATAGTCCCCCTGACTAAAATCCTTCGAGGAGTTTTTCCGTAATACTGTTCACAAACAAACAAACAGAAAGGGGTGAAAACAATAACCTCCGATCTTCGATGGCGGAGGTTAAAGAGAAATCAACAAAGTCAAAGAAACACCAAAAAAAAAGCAATTCAAACCAAAGAAAATTCCAAGGGCACAAGGAAAGAAAACACTACACGTAAATTTCTAATACATTTTCATTTACCTTGCACATCTTACCAAAACACCAAGTTTCAACAAAGGTATTAATATTTTCATTATTTCTGTAATAATTAAATTCTAGTTTCAAACGAGTTGAAACCAGGGATTGGAAATACAAAATCACGTTACATTGCTCAAAAGGTTTGTCTTTCATTTTGGCTTTCCTCGACAGGTAGATCGTTAACTTTGCCTGATAGGACATAGTTCAAAAACATTAACAACTTTTCAGTACCGGAATTGACTCTGAGGCCAAAAATAAAAAACCGGAGTGAAAAGGGGACATTTACCCGATGAAATATATTCTCCAATAAAAGAAAAAGGGGGGCACAATCATACACAATCAATATATCCATGGAACAAATCTTCAGTGATGTTACAAAAGGGACAAAGCACTGATACAGCAACATCAATTCGGTTGACAAAGGTGTTTGTTGGCAGTGACCAGTGAGCAAGTCTCCATTGCAAGTCACCTGACCTTTTTGTTGTTGGTGTGCAATACATCGATTCCCATGCAGGTTCAGAAGGGGTGGCATAGGGCAAAAGCGTTTTCTGCCTCTACTCCGACTGTTGAGGTATTTATAATAATAACAGAAAGACAAAAACGATAAATTGATTTACTGTCAAGATTACTAAATAAACAGGAAGCAATACTGACTGGAGATGGAGTAAACCCAGTGATTTGGACAAGTAAGCTCGGAAGTGAAGGCTTATGGGGTGTCCATTGGACCTCCGTACTCCACTGCAACCCAAGTTTAAAGGATGTACGGATGACATCGACAACCACTTTACCGACAGCTCTTAACGGTGCCAGTGATTTCAGCAATTTCTTTAACAGAATTCCAGCAACAATTGGACGTGTCATGAAGATGCCAAACATTTTTGATACCAGCTGAAATTAAGTTTTGTAAAAAGCAATGGCTTTTGGGAACATTGGGAAAGAGTGGGTTGAGGAATAGAGGTTCTCCCTCAAACATTTTGATATCACACAAATCCATCTGGCGGGTCACCACTACTGCTTGCCAAGCATTCAACAGACTCTGGTAAAGCAGAGGAAGGTGAGATGTGTCAATCTTTTTTGACTCAATTAGGAACAACTCAAGGCCGTAGCCGAGAAATCCAGCTCGTCTCAATATTCGTTGTGCTACGGGGCGCCAGGGCAGTTTTTCCACATTGATCGCTCGTTTACGTCAATGAGCCCTTGGCCACCATCAGACAAGGGGCGACAGAGTAAATCTGACCGCAACCAATGATAACCATTCCAGAAAAAATTAATCAGTATCTGTTGAATCTCTTTAAGCAAGCTGTCTGGTGGCTGTAAACAGATGAATTAGTGCCACAAGACAGAGGTAGCTAAAGTATTAATAATTAGTATATGACCTCTGAAAGACATTTGCGGAAGGAACCTTTTCCATTTGTTGAGACGTTTGGTTATGTGATCTACCACTCCTTCCCAGTTAATAAGAGAGTACTGGTGAGGGCCAATATAAACACCTAAGTATTTCACCCCCGAAACTCGTCCACCTTAGATATTTCGGAAGAGACTGAGGTGGCACTAAGGGAAGCCCACCGGATGTACATTGAGCTGAGATCACCCACAGAGCTTGACTATTTTGCCAATTACACTGCAAATGTGAAGCAAGATGAAACTTATGTAATGATCCAAGAAGGGTGGTTAGATCCTGATCATTTTTAATTACTATACAGACATCATCGGCATATGCAGAAACGACGATAGGGTGTTCTTCTGGTGACGGTACAAAGCCAGAAAGAGAGTTCCTAAGATTAATTAGTAATGGCTCAAGGGAAAGGCTAAACAGTAAACCTGACAATGGACAACCTTGCCGAACACCCCCTCTGAACCTGAATGGGAGAACAGAGACCATCGTTTACCTTACACAAACTAGATATATTGTTGTATAACAACTTAACAAAACCAATGAACCTTTCACCCAGACCGAACTTTTGCAACACATGAAATATATAAGGGTGACCAATACTATCAAAGGCCTTTTTGACATCAAGGAAAATCAAACCAACCCCCCTTCCTCCTTAAGACCACAATCAATCAAATCTCTAACTAAAAAGATGTTATCAGAGATTGATCGCCCTGGAACACAGTAGCTCTGGTCATGATAAACGAGAGTCCCGACGACAAGTTTTAGCCGATTGGCCAACAATTTGGAAAAGAGTTTGTAGTCAGAACATAGTAATGAGATGGGGCGCCAGTTCTTGATTTGACGGAGATCGTCACTTTTTTGGAGAAGACAAACCACCGCTCTTCGACAGCTGAGAGGCAGTATGCCAGAAAGTAAACTTTCTTGCAGAACCAACAGTACTTCTGGACCTATGATGTCCCAAAATACTGAAAAAAATTCCACTGGAAGTCCGTCGATTCCAGGGGCTTTTCCACGTTCAAAGCTATTCAGAGCCATGTTGAGTTCCTCCAGGGAATGCGGTTTTTCAAGAGCTTGACGCTGACCACAACTCAAAGAAGGAACATGATTTGTCATCTCATCAACACAATCTTTTAACACAGATTCCTTCGCAAATAAATCAGAAAAATAATTTTTCACAAGTCTTCTAACATCACTTTCATTTTGTATAGTAGTGCCTTGAGCATCCAACAAGGAGAAAATCTGCCTTTGGGATTTCTTAACCCCTTCTAACTGGAAAAACCTTTTATTTGGGGTGTCAGAAAACTTCACATTTTGGATTCTGAGTCGAACTGACATCCCCATGACTTTTTCATGAATCAATTCTCTGAGATAAGCTCTTTTTTCTAATAATAGCCAAAGCTTTCTGTCATTTTGAGCTTTAGCCAAGTCCACCTCCAACTGCAAAATCTCAGTTTCCAAGAGTGAAGCAGCAATTTTATTCTTGCTCGTGGAAAAGGACTTATAACATTGACAGAAAACACGAATTTGAGCTTTCGCATTGTCCCACCACAACTGGATAGAAGCATAGGAAAGTTTACTTTGGATAAGTTTTTCCCAAAACCTACGAAAAGCGTCAGTAAAAAAAGCAATCCTCCAACAGGCTGGTATTGAAGGTCCAATATGCACTTTTTTGCGGTAACCGAGAAGAGGATAAACCAAGCACTACTAGGTGATGATCAGAGAAAATGGAAGAAAAGATGTTACAAGACATGGACATTTCTAAAGGTGGAGTTAATGTACCATCTATCCAGCCTTGCAAGTGTTATCAGCCCGTTAGCACACTGGCACCATGTGTACTGAGATTCTGTACGGTGCTGCATGCGTGGTTTCAGCTTGCGTATTTGGAATTGTTTGGAACAGCTTGGAATTGTTTCAGTGAGGTGGTTTCGTGATACCTTCTCTGGCTTGCTGTCTTCGCATTAGCATCCAAATTGGATTCTGTCGTCTGATGAATTTCTCACATATTCAACCAGTCGGGAAGATATCAATCTCTGTACTGGTTGAGTTCCATCAGACCGCAAGCTCGTTCTTATCTTGACAGGTATATTCTCGAGATTCACTGATTTGTAGCTCACCTGGAACGTAGTTCCAGGGAGCTTGTGGGATGGTGCATCAATCCCTACCATTGTCCATCCATCCACAAATACTTGCAACTTCTTCTCTGAAACTGCATATTCGGTTTTGATGAAACTTTACCATAATGTTCATTACCGTATACGTACCAAAGTTTGTTCATGGCATTTAAAAAAGATTGGGCCTTAAGTCGGTCTCCAGGGTTTGCCAGGCAAAATAGGTATTTGCTTTTTTTCTCAGAAACTATACATACAATTCTGATGAAACTTGACCAAAACCTTCATCACCCATGATGTACCTAATTTTGTTCATGGCATAAGAGGTATTAGGGTCTGAGGGGGGTCTATGGAGGGAGTTCATGGGGGGTTGTCCCCCCTGAAGACGTATTTGCTTTTTTCTCAGAAACAACACACATAATTTCGATGAAACTGGACTACAACCTTCACCACCCATGATGTACTAAGTTTGTTCGTGGCATAAAAATATTTGTGTTTTGAGGGGTTGTCCCCCAAAATATGTATTTGTTTTCTTCTCTGAAACCACCGAAATTTTCTCCGAAATATAAGTGATGTAATGTTTGGAGTGTCCACTCAAAGTCTGTTCGGTTAGAGGGTTAAAGCCCTGCCTGAGTCATTTCAAAAACTTCAAAATGATGGAAATACCAATCTTTTCTGTGATGGCTAATCAATAGGGCAAGAAGAAAAAGGGTTCATGGGAGTGTGGAGCTAATCAGCGTCACAAGTTGGCGTTTGAAGTTTCGTCACGTGTGCCCATGTATGCATTAAAAAAAAAATTCATCACAAACCTTCCCGTGAGTTCTCTGAATCCAACGTGGTTGGACTTATTGAAATCCGTTAATGTGTTCTCAAATTATAACACGACAAACAGACAGACAAGCTGGTAGCGGCGATGGGTCGCCGAGCATGGAAACTATAAGATTTAGAGCAAAATGGATGTCATATAGCGGATAGGGAATCACCTTAAGATTATGCATATCAAATCTCATCCAGTTCCATCTCCTGATAACTACTCGGTTTCCATTTGAATGAAAGTACCGAAAATGCGGTTTGAAATCGGAAATCCCCAAAGTTTGAGGGGGTGCTTTGGGTGAACAAAGATCTAAATCGAAAATCCGGCTCGATCGTTTGTGCACAATGTATTCCAGACAATTAGTGTGAATTTTCATGACCATCCGACCATAACCCTAGGAGGAGTAGCATTTGGCCTGAAGGCACCTCCAGCTCTCGCATATTATCGATTTTTGCACTAATTCACCTTTGACCCCTGACCTAAGCGAAATCGGTCAATATGTCCTGAGGCAAAGTTGTAGTACTCATTGAGTACCATGAACCTGCAAAGTTTCATTCGTATCGATGCACTCACCCGGTCGCTAGGGGGCTTTCAATTTTCACCAATTTTCACGCATACCCTAATTGTAGGGGGCGCTGCGGGTAAAGTATTCCATATATCACAAAAACCGGAATATATTTGATAGAGCATCACCTGTAGATCATTCTTGCCAAATTTCATAACCCTACGTGGGATAATGGCTTTCGGAATTGATTTTGCGTGAACGGTACCAATTTTAAAGGTTTTTCGGTTGTTGCTAGGGAACCAAAGCATCCCTAGCAACCATCACAATTTCCAAAGCACTAGGTCATAAGATGTACCTACCACCCGAGTTTGGTCAAAATCCGCCCACGTTTACCACCAATTATGCTGATGACAAACGAACAAACATCCAAACAATCATCCAAACAAACAGACAGAATTTCTGACAATGAGGGTCACCTATTTCGGCGACCCAAAAGACAGAGGCAGAAACGGCTCCTTTTATAATATGGAAGATTACATTTTCCAGGGCATCAGCTTGATACTGCTTCCGGCCTGATGCTCAGCATTAAAAAGGATAGTGCATGGACAATATGTATTTGCGATCTTCTCTGAAACCACACATACAATTTCAATGAAACTTTACCGCAATGTTCATCACCTTGTATGTGACAAAATTAGTTGATGGTATTTTAAAAATCGGGCTCGAGGGGGGTCTACAGGGGTTGCCCCCCAAAATATGTATTTGCTTTCTTCTCCAAAACTACACAAACAATTTCAATGAAACTTGACAAAAACCTTAATCAACCCATTGTATATCTGAAATTGTTCATGGCATTAAAAAAAATCAGGGTGGATGGGGGTGAACGGGGGTTTTGTCCCCCAAAATATGTATTTTTGACACACCCACACACACACTGCTATTTAATAGTTTAGGTTTATACTCGATCAGTCTATCACTAAATGTTGAATGTCAAGGTGATATGGTGGTCCAAAAAATAAAATAAGGTCATCATTGGAAGTCCTGGATCAAGGACAAGTCACGGGCGATCGCCAAGGGTTAGCGTCCCCCAGCAGGGGTTGACTAACCCTTGGCGATGGCTTTGTGATAGCAGATATCTAGTTTTGTTAGTTGTCGGTAGGTTTGTTCCTTTACTGTTTTCCCTGTTTTTCACTTATCACTGCTTTACTTTTCCTTTTCTTGGTGTGTTTCACCTTGTGTGCAGCTTGTTCACCCCAGGAGTCCTTCTTGTCCTCCCCTTTATCTCACTCTCAACTCTGCTGTTGGTGTTTCCCTCTCTCCCTTAAAAAAAAAACGCATTTGTTCACAAACACACTGTTAGCATGACAAAATCAGCCGGTATCATTGACACTCTTGTTTCATCATAATTGCTTTATTTATCGAAGCAATAACTCGTGGGATGACTTTATTTGCAATCTTCCATTCCACAAATCCCAAACAACAAAGAGAACATCATTTCAGTCATTTCTCAGAGCAACATGAGATGTGCTCTGCTCAACATACTACAATTGGTACTATTTACTCTTCATGACCAGACTCAGTGGTGTCATGATTCGAGTGTCCACTCTGAGTCTGGCAGGTTGGAGGTTGAAACCTTGTTCTATTCGTACCAAAAACTTCAAAATGATTTCTGGTATATTACATGTACCAGGGCATCAGCTTGATACTGCTTTCGGCTTGATGCTCAGAATTTAAAAGGGTAGAACATGGACAAACAACGCTGGGAAGGCAATGGCAAACCACTGATATAACGCTTGCCAAGAAACTGCTTCAGGAGCACCAACATTCTCTAAAGAGTATGGAACATCAACAACATCAACATAAGCTTAGTGACTTCAATTGCTTGGCAATAAATTTAGAAGTGTTTCAAATGATTCTCCAAAGCATTGCAGAAAGACAAAAATGAAATTTCCGACCTCATACACCTGTATGCCAGTGGCCGCAGGTAATGCTGGAAGCATTACAGGTATGAGCTTGCTTCAACTGACCTTTAAAAAAAAGAGGACTTCAAAGGGCTGTGTCCATGCCGTCGGCATAAACTGCACATACATACAGAAGAACAAAACACCACAAAGCAACACAAAGTAGGAACCCAAAATGGTGAAATTAAAGCACCAAGTAAACTTGTGCTTTCATTTTTTTAAAAATCAAAATTTAATTTTTTTAAATTTAAATTTAAAATTTAAATTTAAAAAATTAAAAATCATCCTGGCTTTGATGTTGTTAATTTTTCAGTTCAACTGAATAAACACACTTGACAGACCTGATGGATTTCAGCGATTGGTAATTGAGAAGTGTACTATGTGTTATTGAGATTTTTTTTTTTTTAAAGAGCATGTATCTGAAGAAAAGTTTGAGGCAACAATAAAATAACAATTGGAGGTACATTCAAAGTATACCGCCCACATGCCCAATAAACAAATGAACAATAAATCCTCCAGTGCACGACATCGCCGGGGCGCCGTTGGTGCCCGTAACATAATTAATTTCTTCACTAATTGCCAAATAATATCGCAAAACCACCATTGTTTCATCCGATCTGTAACTTTTTGAAAATTAAGTAATTCATAGCAAAATGAATGATTGATTGATTTTTCGGAAATTTTTTTGGTCATCGAGTGAGTGGGATCAGTGTGATTATCGACTACAGTACGTGCTGTATACAACACAAAAAACTATGAGTAGCTGTCACCCTTGTTTTGAGGAAATTTCAATGAACAAATTTTTTAAAAGAACAACTTTGCATGATAGATGTTTAAAAGAGATGTGCTGCCAATCGTCATGTGATGGGTGGGAAAATATTGGCTCGGTGATTCAGAAAACACGTCAATTCGGCTCAGAAATCGTGTATCGTCAAATGTATTTTACTTTGAAACTCACAAAGAGAAAACATATAACTTTTGTAAAGCACACCGAGTCACATAAAATAACCAATATAGAATTTCATGCACCTACATCTATCTTGGAGCAACTGCCAACTGTGCATCCGGATCAGGAGAAGAACTGTACCACCATCAACTGTACGGAGCTTGGCAAGTGCCTCACGCACTCAATCAAGCACTCCAATTAAATGGTTTTTAATGAACGGCTTCCTTGGGAAGCGATAGCAATCGCTGAACCATCATTTTAAACACACAGCTCCCGAAGATGCCGGAAATGACAAATATGTCCGAATTGGACAAATTATTACTTCTTTAGGAGTCAAAACTGGTGCTAAGTTCAATTCTGGAGCTTAAATTTTGTAATTAACTTAGTTTAAGAGATTCCCCAAGGTTAGGCATGTTGGGAAATGAAATAAAGCCACAGATGCTAAAGTCTCTGGGTGTTAATAGGCAATGGAATGTACCCAGCAATTCTTACACATGATGAACAGGCATTCGATAATATGAGTGAGTAAACTTTTTTATCGTGAAGAAATCGTTGTGGCCTGTTCCAAGTCATGGCATGGTTGAGCAGGCCAAAAAACATGGCGGCTTCAGACCCCAGTGAGGTAACCCAGGTCAGGTCAGGTCAGGTGTGGGAGCATGCGCCAGAGCAGCGCGTCTCTGCATCCACTTTCCGCCGGTACTCCAGGGGCCTCCATCTGGCCATCCCCCGGGCATATTCCAGGACCATCCCCATCTTCTTGAAATGCTGATCAACCAGCTGCAACCACGAGGAATGTGGTCGGCCCATTTGCCTCCTCCACTGATGAGGCTCCCTCACTGAGAGAATCTAGTGAGCAGGATAAGCATCAGGAAAGCTAGCCACATGTCCATACAGCTGCAGCTGACGCTCACAGACAATGCAGGTAAAAAGTATCATTTGATCTCCCTTGGCAACCGCTCGTTGGGCGCAAAGTCCGACCAGCGATAGCCAAGGATTTTCCGAGGAGACCCGGTACCTAACTCATTACATCACTGTCTCAGATCCCTGGTCAGAGTCCAAGTCTCACATCCGTGAAGCAAGACCAAAAGCACAAAGAACCTGAAGACTCAGACTTTCGTCCTCTTGCACAACACCCCATGATCCAGTGAATCCATGACTCCCCAGGCTTGACCCAGACGTCTATTGACCTCTGGTTCACAGCCAACAGAGACATTAATATCATTGCCAAGGTCAGTGAATCTCTCTGTGACTTCAACATCCTCACTGCAAGCAGGTACACACAAGACAGCAGCATCCAAGATGTCATTGAAAGCCTGGATCTTGTTTTTAACCAAGGAAACCCATAATCCCAGCGGCTCCGAACCCTCATTCAGCACCTCGAGGGTCCCCAAAAGGATATCTAAAGTCTCCAAAAAGATGACTGTGTCATCTGCAAAATCAAGGTCAGAGATCTTGACATTCCCAAATGATGCACCACAGCTTGATCTCTCCGACATCCTTCCAAGAATTCAGTCCATACAAGTGCTGAAAATGTGGGGGCCAGTACACACCCCTGATGAACTCCAGTAACAACTGGAAATAAGTCAGAGATGGTACCACCACACTTCACAGCACTCTCAGTATCAGAGTAGAGTTCAGACATCAGATCGATCAGTTTTGGTGGCACCCCACGAAGACCAAGAATCCTCCAGAGGACATCCCGATTCACTGAATCGAGCGCTTTGCAGAGATCAACATAGGCTGCAAGCAGCCCCTGCCAAAGCTCTCATCTGCATTCTGTGAGGACCTGAAGAGCAAGGATATGGTCAATCGTTGACCTCTTTGGTGTAAAGCCTGACTGCTCTGGACGCTGGTGCTCAAGCAGATGGTGGCGAACCCATTCAATAATTATCCGAGCAAAGACCTTGCCCGGCCCTGTGTGCAGCATCACCCCTTGGTAGTTGTTGCAGTCTTGGCGATCACCCTTCCTTTTCCAGAGAGGAACAACAAGGCCCCTCTTCCAATCAGTCGGGATGATGCCTGTGTTCCAGGCAGAGCACAGAACTGCATGCAACGACACGAGTGCAGCATTTCCATCAGCTTTGAGAAGTTCAGCATGGATGCCACAGATCCCTGGACTTTAAGCCCATTTCAACCGGTTCACCACAGCCCGTGTTTCCACAAACAAAGGTGGATCACAATTGATTGTAAGGTCAGCAACAGGGATTGTAACACCACAGAGAGGAAACCCCAGATCCGCCTTAAGTCCCCATATAGAGAGATGTGGCCGAGAATGCACCTGATAAAGGACGTAATTAAATTAAGCCGTTAATTATCTTCAAAAGAGGTATTTAAATTAACTCAAACACCCAATTTTCACTCATACTCTTCCTGGGAGTTCCCTTGGTATGCATGCAAAGTTTCAGACAGCTAGGTTTCATGGTTTTAGAGTTATGGGTGAGACACACACACTGATGCACACACACACACTCACACACACACACACACACTGACGCACACACACACACACACACTCACACATGCACACACACACTCACACACACACACACACACACACACACACACACACACACACACACACATACACACTAACATTTATTTGTATCGATGTGTGTGCATATAATCACGATTCATGTGCATGTACAATTACAACCATGAATCCGTGCATGTATATTCATGATTCATGCACGTATGTGTGGGTGTGTACGTGCCACCACTACCGTTCGTCATCTCCATTTGTGAGTCTCTAAGACTGGGTGGAGTCTTCCCTGGTCCAGAGGCATCCAACGTCATCACAGCAAGAAACCACGACTCATGAACCAAGCCTTCTCCATACCGTGCTCCATTTCCCCCTCTGTCCTGAAGTGGTGATGATGTAGATCCGCATGATCTCCCATGTGACCTTTGGGGTATGCCGGATCCCACCCTGGGACACTCCTGCCCACTCAGGCGTGACGTTCCCCTGCCACCCATTGTCATCCCCACACGCAGTCCCACCGTAGTTCGGTCTCGGTCTCGTCCTTCCTCAGTCTCATCTCAGTTTCATTCTTCATTGGCAGGATGGAGTCGACAAACTCAACAAGCCTTAAGGCCAGGCCATGTCCCAAACGCAGGTTGATTGTCACAACTCTGGATGTCACTTGCGTAGCCATCGGCCTCACCAAAGCTTTTCAGCATGGTCGTCGATCCCACTGAAACTCTGCCTCTCTCATCCTCAGTGGGTGGAATGCAGAAAGAGGGAGTTATTAAGGCTCGGACCTTCATCCTTGGCAGGACGGGGTGACAAATCCCACCAAGCTGCAGGTCACATTGCGAACACATGTTGAACGGTGTGATACCGGGTGCCTTGTGCTTCGCTGACACAGAAACTCTTGTATTCAGTGCGGCCCTTTAAGTCCCTGGTGAGG
The DNA here is from genome assembly GCF_056783735.1 of Eptatretus burgeri. NCBI lineage: Eukaryota > Metazoa > Chordata > Myxini > Myxiniformes > Myxinidae > Eptatretus > Eptatretus burgeri. Next base: position 38,526,881 of record NC_140969.1, on the reverse strand, counting down.
GGGAGGTGGCAAACATGCCACCTCACCCTTGCCGCCATCTTTTGTGAGTGTTGCTGGTTATCTCCATATGCAGATTTCAAAGGGTAGACCAGAGTCTTTCCAGGACTTAAAGTATCCACCTCCATTTCATCACTGAGTGAGGAGGGGGGGGGAGAGTTATGGGGTCACGATTCATGGACCAAGCTGTGGAAGTTGTGTTGTTCTCAAAAGCTTTGTTCTGAGGGCTCTGTTCAAGATTGCCACTGGGCCCCAGACAGCTTCCAACTACAATTAGTTTGTATTACTATTCGCAGGGATTACGGTTTTCAAGATCTCTGTCAGGTTCTTCTTCATCATTCCCACTGCGCCAATGATCACTGACACAATTTCAGTGCTTTTCAGATTCCAGGATATTTTCACTTTATTTGGGAGGTCTTGATATTTGGTCATTTTTCCATATTTCTGCATTATTTTGGCCAACATCACTGGGAACTGGTACCTCAGTTAGCAATGCCTTGTTTTTTTTCATCCCACTATATCTGGTCACAATGCTTTGTTTTCTGTGGTCATGCTTTATGGGAAAGTCGTCAGGTCGTTTGTGAGTGTTACTTTCTGGGACTGGGATGTTGATTGTTGGGATGTTGACTGGGTTTTGTCAGGTCAGGTTCGATCTGTGACCTGCTACAGGTACCATGTAAACCTGTACTAACCTGTTCCATGGTCGGGTTGTCGGCGACTAAACCGTCTCCCCCACCAGGTTTTCTGGTGAGGAGGGTGTTTGGATATGGACACCCAGCAGGATTAAAAACAAAACCTGTCAAAGGGCGGAGGAGCTCCTTGTGAGCCAACGGCCATCCATATCTAGTGCCCAACTGTGTCTGCGGACGTCCTCCTGCAGTTGGGTTACTTCTTATTAGGAGGTTGGTGGCAGGATTTGCACTCCAGCCACCGTAAAATGCTTCATTCCGCAAAACGCAAAAACGCAAAAAAATCTGAAAACCCACTCCGTGGGAGTACCTCCTGTGCAGCTTCCCTTCGCAGGGCAGCTCACCGGATGACAGGATTCAGGCAAAGCCTTCGGGACCCCCAATCTTTGATAGGAGGGAAAACACGGGGTAACATCCCTGGGTCAGATTGCGGGAGAGTGTGTCGGAGTGGTGCTGAGGTGTCGTCCACCAGACGGCGGTCTCCTTGGGTTAACCTGAGGCGGTCCCTTGGGGTGGGTGCCTGGAATGTCCTATCCCTAAGAGAGGATGATCACCTGTCTCTGTTATCATCTGAGCTCAAGCGTTTGGACATTGGGATTGCAGCTCTCTCTGAGGTTCGGAGACCGGATTGCGGCGAGATAATGGTGGGTGGTTACACCTACTATTGGTCTGGTCGCTCTGATGGTTACCATACCCAAGGAGTTGCTGTAGCTGTGTCCAATAAGCTGACCCCAATGATAATTGAGGTAACACCGGTCAACGAGCGTATTATGAGATTAAGGATTCGTCACTCCTTAGGTGTCATTTCCCTGGTCTCTATTTATGCTCCGACTGAGGCGAGTGATCTTACCGTGAAGGATGCATTCTACGCCACACTCGAGTCTGTGGTTGATCAGTGCCCCAGACGAGATACACTTCTAGTCTTGGGGGATTTCAATGCATCGACTGGAACTGATAGGGATGGTTATGAGGTGTGTGTTGGTCCCCATGGGTCAGGAACTATGAACCAGAATAGCACTAAGTTCCTTGACTTTGCAAGAAGTCATGGACTTAGGGTGGCTGGTTCATGGTTTCAGCGCCCGCAAGCTCATCGCTGGACTTGGTATTCCAACGCTGGCGGTGTGGCAAAGGAGATTGACCATGTCCTCATTGACGGTCGTTGGAGGATGATCCAGAACTGCAGGGTCTACCGGAGTGCTCAGTTCCTCAATACTGACCACAGGCTTGTTGTAGCAACTCTAAAGCTGCACCTTAAATCCTGGAGAATGGTACCATCCCAGCCTAGGCTGGATGTTGCCAAGCTCAGGGATGAGAGAGTAGCTGAGGAGTTTGCGAACAGGCTGAGTGGACACTTGGGGGTCTGGGTGCTTTGGGCGGTCCTGAAGAGTTGTGGAGCACCTTCAAGACCACCGTCCTTGATGTTGCCGGTGGATGCCTTGGAGTTCACCGCAGGGCAAAGAAGAATTTTGTCTCTCAAGGGACACTGGATACCATTGACCAGAGTCGCAGGGCCAGGCTGAATGGCAGAGCTGAGCTGTTCAGGGAGCTGAGGCGTAAAACTGTACGTGCACTGAGGGTGGACAAGGAGGCCTATGTGTGAGGAATCTGTGAGGGGGTAGAGCATCACCTGTGGACAGGTGATTCTCGTCCCGCTTACAGGGGAATTCGCGCATTACGTTCATCCAAGCCCATCCCTCGGAGCACTGCAGTTCGAGCAGAGAGTGGTAGGCTCTTGACAGAGGAGTCTGAAGTGAAGGCCCGCTGGGCCGGTTACTTTGAGCGGTTGTACCAGGCTGATCCCCCAGCTGTTGAGTTGGACGTCAAGGGTGTTACAATCCCTGTTGCTGACCCTCGAATCAACTGTGGTCCACCATCGCTTGTGGAAACACGGGCTGCGGTGAACCAGTTGAAACGGGGCAAAGCTCCAGGGATCTGTGGCATCCATGCTGAACTTCTCAAGGCTGGTGGAAATGCTGCACTCGCGTCGTTGCATGCAGTTTTGTGCTCTGCCTGGAACACAGGCATCATCCCAACTGACTGGAAGAGGGGCCTTGTTGTCCCTCTCTGGAAAGGGAAGGGTGATCGCCAAGACTGCAACAACTACCGAGGGGTGACGCTGCTCTCAGTGCCGGGCAAGGTCTTTGCTCGGATAATTCTTGATAGGGTTCGCCACCATCTGCTTGAGCACCAGCGTCCAGAGCAGTCAGGCTTTACACCAAAGAGGTCAACGATTGACCGTATCCTTGCTCTTCGTGTCCTCACTGAACGCAGACGAGAGTTTCGGCAGGGGCTGCTTGCAGCCTATGTTGATCTCTGTAAAGCGTTCGATTCAGTGAATCGGGATGTCCTCTGGAGGATTCTTGGTCTTCGTGGGGTGCCACCGAAACTGATCGATCTGATGTCTGAACTCTACTCTGGTACTGAGAGTGCTGTGAAGTGTGGTGGTACCGCCTCTGACTTATTTCCAGTTGTTACTGGAGTTCGTCAGGGATGTGTACTTGCCCCCACACTTTTCAGCACTTGTATGGACTGGATTTTTGGGAGGATGTCGGAGAGATCAAGTTGCGGTGCATCGTTTGGCAATGTCAAGATCTTGGACCTTGATTTTGCAGATGATGCAGTCATCTTTGCGGAGACTTTAGACATCCTCTTGGGGGCCCTCGAGGTGCTGAATGAGGAGTCGGAGCCGTTGGGATTACGGATTTCTTGGGTCAAAACTAAGATCCATGCTTTCGGTGACATCTTGGATGCTGCTGTCCTGTCTGTGTCTGTTTGTGGTGAGGATGTTGAGGTCGTGGATAGATTCACTTACCTTGGCAGTGATATTCATGTCTCCGCAGGTTGTGAGCCGGAGGTCAATAGACGTCTGGGTCGGGCCTGGGGAGTCATGGATTCACTGGATCATGGGGTGTGGCGCTGCCGGTACCTGTGCGGGAGGACGAAAGTCCGAGTCTTCAGGTCCTTGGTACTTCCAGTCTTGCTCTATGGGTGCGAGACTTGGACTTTGACCAAGGATCTGAGACGGAGACTTAATTCCTTTGGTACCAGGTCTCTTCGGAGAATCCTTGGCTATCGCTGGTCGGATTTTGTGTCCAACGAGCGGTTGCTGAGAGTGACTCGGATGAGATTTGTTACCTGCATAGTCCGTGAGCGTCAGCTGCGGCTGTATGGACATGTGGCTCGTTTTCCTGACGCTGATCCTGCTCACCAGATTCTCTCAGCGAGGGAGTCTCATGAGTGGAGGAGGCCAGTGGGCCGACCACGTGCCTCATGGTTGCAGCAGGTTGACCATCATCTCAAGGAGATGGGGATGGGCCTGGCATCTGCCTGGGGGATGGCCAGATGGAGGCCCCTGGAGTACCGGCGGAAAGTGGATGCAGCGACGTGCTGTTCTGGCACATGCTCCCATACCTGACCTGACCTGATGTTGATGTTTTTGCAGATGTGCCAGTGGATTACTCCACAAACTCTGTTGTGCCTTTGTGTGTACAGCTGTCCTGACATGAGGTTTTTTTGACATCCCGATAGGAGGTGAATCGTGCTTTCTGTTTCTACCTTTCAGAACCTCCATTTGTCCGATTTACTCAGTCCTGCCATTTTCGTAAAGCCATCTGTGTGGTGTCCTTGGTTTTGGGCATTAATAATGATTTGTTCTCCATCCAAGTTGAGCTGAACTCTTCTTAGCCATTCCAATGAGCCTTCTATGTCGATGCCCAATCTGTCCAACTCTGTTTTATATCTTCCTGCTCTTTTGTCATACTCCAAGTTGTCGGTGTATATCTGTTGATATTTTGCTTTATATATTTATTTCGTCTTTTTTGCTGTCATTGGGGTCATTTCATTGCTGTTTCGGTTTCATGCGTGACATCTTCCATTTTCAACTGTCTTTGGTATTTCTTTTTGCAAGGTGGGTTGGGATACCTTCTCTGGCTTGTTGTCTACATGTTAGCATACAAATTGGATTCTGTAGTCTGTTGAATTTTTCACATATTCAGCCAGACCATCAGATTTCAATCTGTGTACCTGGTTGAGCACCTCCTTCTCGTCTTGGCAGGTATATTCGCGGGATACACTTTTAGTTCACCTGACACGTAGTTTTTGGGGAGCTTATGGGATGGCGCGTCATCCATCTGTCCGTCCCCAAATACTTGCAACTTGTTCTCTGAAACTGCTCATCCGATTTTGATGAAACTTTTGTATCACGTTCATCACGGTGAATGTTCCAAAGATTGTTCACACCATTAAAACAATCGGGGTCTGAGGGGTCTACAGGGGGGTGGGGGGCGGTTGTTCCCTAAAAGAGGTATTTGCTATCTCAGAAACCACACACACAATTCTGATGAAACTTGACTACAACCTTCACCACCCATTATGTATCAAGTTTGTACATAACGTTAGAAAAATCAGGGTCTAAGGGGATGTAAGGGGGGGGAGGGGGTTGCCCTCCAAAATATGTATTTGCTCTCTTCTCTGAAACTACAAAAACAATTTCAATGAAACTTTACCGCAATGTTCATCACCTTGTATGTGACAAAATTAGTTGATGGCATTTTAAAGATCGGGGTCGAGGGGGGTCTACAGGGGTTTCCCCCCAAAATATGTATTTGCTTTCTTCTCCGAAACTACACAAACAAATTTCAATGAAACTTGACCACAACCTTAATCAACCCATTGTATATCTAAAATTGTTCATGGCATTAAAAAAAATCGGGGTGGAAGGGGGTGAACGGGGGTTGTGTCCCCCAAAATATGTGTTGTTGACACACTCACACTGCTATTTATGAGTTTAGATTATACTCGATCGGTCTATCACTAAATGTTGAATGTCAAGGTGATATGGTGGTCCCCCCCAAAAAAAGGTCATCATTGGAAGTCGTGGACCAAGGATAAGTCACGGGCGATCGCCAAGGGTTAGCGTCCCCCAGCGGGGGTTGACTAACCCTTGGCGATGGCTTTGTGATAGCAGATATCTAGTTTTGTTAGTTGTCGGTAGGTTTGTTCCTTTTCTGTTTTCCCTGCTTTTCACTTTTCACTGCTTTACTTTTCCTTTTCTTGGTGTGTTTCACCTTGTGTGCAGCTTGTTCACCCCAGGAGTCCTTCTTGTCCTCCCCTTTATCTCACTCTTAACTCTGCTGTTGGTGTTTCCCTCTCTCCCTTAAAAAAACGCATTTGTTCACAAACACACTGTTAGCATGACAAAATCAGCCGGTATCATTGACACTCTTGTTTCATCATAATTGCTTTATTTATCGAAGCAATAACTCGTGGGATGACTTTATTTGCAATCTTCCATTCCACAAATCCCAAACAACAAAGAGAACATCATTTCAGTCATTTCTCAGAGCAACATGAGATGTGCTCTGCTCAACATACTACAATTGGTACTATTTACTCTTCATGACCAGACTCAGTGGTGTCATGGTTGGAGTGTCCACTCTGAGTCTGGCAGGTTGGAGGTTGAAACCTTGTTCTATTCGTAACAAAAACTTCAAAATGATTTCTGGTATATTACATGTACCAGGGCATCAGCTTGATACTGCTTCCGGCTTGATGCTCAGAATTTAAAAGGGTAGAACATGGACAAACAACGCTGGGAAGGCAATGGCAAACCACCGATATAACATTTGCCAAGAAACTGCTTCAGGAGCATCAACATTCTCTAAAGAGGATGGAACATCAACAACATCAATATCAGCTTCGTGACTTCCATTGTTTGGCAATAAATTTAGAAGTGTTTCAAATGATTCTCCAAAGCATTACAGAAAGACAAAAATGAAATTTCCGACCTCATACACCTGTATGCCAGTGGCCGCAGGTAATGCTGGAAGCATTACAGGTATGAGCTTGCTTCAACTGACCTTTAAAAAAAAGAGGACTTCAAAGGGCTGTGTCCATGCCGTCGGCATAAACTGCACATACATACAGAAGAACAAAACACCACAAAGCAACACAAAGTAGGAACCCAAAATGGTGAAATTAAAGCACCAAGTAAACTTGTGCTTTCATTTTTTTAAAAAAAATCAAAACATCCTGGCTTTGATGTTGTTAATTTTTCAGTTCAACTGAATAAACACACTTGACAGACGTGATGGATTTCAGTGATTGGTAATTGAGAAACGTAATATAAGTGTTATTGAGATCATTTACAAACAACAACATGTATCTGAAGAAAAGTTTGAAGCAACAATAAAATAATAAAATTAAAATTTGAAGCCACTGGACAAGTTCATCAGGAAATGGTCAACAATATACCAATGATCGTAAGGTTACGAGGCCCATTTGGATCACCCTGTTTATTGAATTCCATGAAAGTTGACAAAACCTGCAAGAGTGAAAAGTGAGGCAACATGCACCTGTGATGCAACCCCATACTCCTCAGACCTGACTATATATTCAGTATTTAGAATTTCTGCACAAAACAGGCAAAATATAAGAGATTTAGTTTGGGGGTAATGAATCGAATTGGGATTCCTGTTATTGATAAGCATAAGACATCATATTAATTTACCAGAAAGGTTCATTGATTTACACATAACATGTGGGGGAAATTGTTTGTCCTTCATTAAAGTTGAAACACGCAGGTTTTCACACTTGTACAATCTTGCGAGAGCTTCTGCCCTGGGGTTTGCAAGATATCATGCCTTTGCTTGTAAATGTCTGGAGTGATTCACATGGGAATGGCTGAAACCCAATGTTCTTACCAAACACAAAATGTGTTCACATGTTTTTGTGATAAACAATGAAACCTGAAGTTTCAAACTTTGATGAATAACTCTCTCTTGCTTTGATGTATTTGTCACCATCCACACCCTTCCTCGAATTTCTCAATCCTTCCCACACCCTACTCGCACCCACTCCATCTTACTTATGTTTAACCTTTCCACACCTTTGTCATTCCTTCAAAATATTTCACTCCAATTTATAGTTTTTATTTTAATTACTTAAATGAACACCCTTTCTCAGATTGACTAAGAACGGCACTCGGTGGGGAGCAAACCTCCACCAGGCTGAACAGTTTATGCTTTGTATCCCACTGATAGTTCGGATCCAGATCCGGACCTGAAACAGATTTGAATCGGCTTGTACTTGTTGCCTAACCCACCAATTTTTGTCATAATACATCCACAAGTTTTGGAAATATCATGCTACATATCATTTTTGGTCATATCATTCAGTGGTATGCCTGGTGTTGACTCAATGGTTCGAGTGAAATCCGAGGATCCTGAGTTCAAATCCCACTTGTCTGTTGAATTACTACCAGGTAGGGTTGACTCTGCTTGTCATCCTGATGAGGTCGGCAAAGTGAGTGCCAGCTTGCTGGTATCTTGTGTCGGAGTGGCGACCCGTCCAGGATTGTGTCCAATAGCCAAGGAGACTGCTTTGGCAGCACCATGCTCTGCACAGAGTATGGTCCCAATGGATGGATGGATGGATGGATCCAGTGGTAAAGAAACAATTTAGAAATCAATTTCAAAAATCTCATCACCAGATTCATGTTCGGATTTTCATCAAAATCGAATCAATTCGTCCTTGTCAAACACTCAATATTTCCACCAATTTTCACCTGAATCTATCCACAACTTTTTGAGATATCCTGTTTGCAGACAAACAGACCTGGGCCAAAATATATCCTCTGCTCACCTTCGGTGGCAGAGGTAATATGGACAAGCTGACTTTCTGCGAGCTTGATTTCACAGGAAATTTCCAAGCATGCTGCTGTGGAAATGATCTTTAGGGGATAAAGAATTTTTAGTATAACGACAGTTATTTCGTAAATACCTGTTTAGTTAAGCATATTGTATTACATGTGAATAGATATATGTCTACTCATCAATTACTCAGCCTGTCATCCTTCCAAGATCAGCAAAATGAGCACCAGTGTACTGGTAGAGGGGTACAGCATCAGTGGCACAGCCACACTTCCAAGAAATGATAGCCACCCGCCAGCCAAGCTGCCATCTGCAAGAACAGACAGGAAACAAACAGAACAGAACTTTTCTGAACTGATTTTTTGTGTTTCATTCTGCGTTTCTTTTCCTGCTTTGCCTACCCAAATGCATAGACTCTTCAGGGCCCAAGTGAGTTGCAAGCTGTCCTAAACTGGTCCCTTGGTATAAGCTTCATTTCGAGAAAAATGTCGGATCACAGCGTGTACACCCCCTCCGTACCCCCCACCCCTCCTCCCACCACCCAGATAATGGCAAAAATCAGGAGGAAGCATCGAGGGATCCCAGCATGTTCACACTCCCTGTTAATGCCACCAATCAGTGGGGATGTGCTCTTCTGATCAGGAAGCATTCATACCCTGACTTTAAGGGACAATCAAGTTTGATTCAAGAGGATCAAGAGCGACTGTGAGAGGAGTCACATGCTGGGGCAGGAAATAAAGGTGCCAGTAATTTATCACATGGCTTGGTGTGTGGTTGGCGATCCTGTGGCTTTCACTCCATCCTCTCACCTCCTTGCCTCACTTCTGGCATATACTGGGCTCTGCGCAGAATGCAGCGCTAACAGCGGCACAGATGTTCTGGCATGCTGCGTGATTGCTGCGCTGGGTCTGTGCTGGGTCGTGCTGTTCAGAACGTGCCGGCACATATGTGGAGGAAAGCAGCGGGGCAGCCTTCGCATCTCAATATACTGGGATGTCATTGGTGCAAACCTCATGGCTGCTGATGTTTTTTCACCAGACGACTGAACGTCAACAGAATAAAGAGCAGAGCACCCCAGGATACCATTCACTGTGGTCGTGGGAGACCTGAACCAAAGTCTAATTGGCTTGTTCTTGTCCTCTAACCAACCCATCCATCAAGTTTTGTCATAATCCATCCAAATCTTTTTGAGATACTGTGCGAGATATCCATTTTTGGCCCGAACTCTCCATGGGGAAGAATCACTTTAAAAATTCTAGTACCTGGATCCAGATCTGGATCTTCACCAAAATCGAATCATTTTGTCCTTGTCACAGACCCAATACAATCTGTCCACCAAATTTCGTCTGAATCCATCCACAATTTTTTAGAGATATTCTGCTCACAGACAAACAGACCAACAGGGGTGAACGGATAACCTAAGGTAACAAGCTTTCATTTCATATACGAGAAATATCTGCTTCCTAAAGCATGAGTCACATTTGCTCTATGGCTCTTAAACGGCGGCGGTACCCCCCCCCCCTTTGAATTGACAGAAACGTGCGGCGGCCGCAGAGTTTCTGAGGTGGCCTCAGGGTGGCCCTACGCCGTATCGCTCTCTTTTACAGGCCGTAGGGGTCTCCGTGGAATTAAAGCGCGGAGTTATAACTTTTTTCATTTCGAGGTTGGCCGTAGCAATTCGACAAGCCGTAGCCATGACGTAGGTGTGTTCCACGTCGACCGCACGTAGGGCGTACGGTGGGCTTGCATTATTCGTGCGTTTTCACTAGGCTCTTATCAATGAAAAATGAATTTTGCCAACCCCCAAGAAATTACGGCGGCCCACCATTTCCACGTTTGCCTTAGGGCCCCCCTGCGGTCGCCTTGCGGGCACCTTGAGGCTACCTCGCGTCTGCCTTGAAAATTCTATGGCCGCCGCAGGGACGCCCTAAGGTCACCGTGCGACATCAAATCAAAGACCATATGGCACCCCCACGTTTTCGGTCTCCACAATTTCTAAATACCCCGTGCGGCTACCCAAAAATAAAAAATATATATGTGACTGCTACATTGTGTGACCGTGGAAATACTGCGGCCGCCCTATAATTGCTAGTGGCGTAGATTTTTTCGACCCTACGGCTGCCGAGCCAAATGTGACTGAAGCATAAGGGAGCAATTGGGAGTGGGGTGTATGTGCACATGCAGGCCATGTGGATGGCGTTTTGTTGATATTCTTCCTCTTCTTTAAGACAGGAATTTGTAACTTGTTCAGGATGCTACCAGTAGCTCACCTACTCTTTGTGAAGGAGACCATGTGATCTTTATCGTCCACAAAATAATGCTTGCAGATAAGACACCCAGTTTAATGTCCATCCAAGGAATGGAACACACATTAATGAATCATACTGCCTGTGAAACACCGTGATGAGAGTTTATAGCTCGGTTTGGATTCGAACCCAGGATAGACAGCTTGGAGGAGAGTGTGTAGAGCTCTAGGCCATCCTCCCAGCCTTTGTGTTAATATTGTTATGGTTGTGGAAATGGACCTTCGGGGAGAACATCCATGAACACGTAGGAATTCCCCAGACAATTATTTCATTAGTTTGTGTGGATGTATATCCTGGCCTTTATCTAGGGAATTGGGGGAAATGCGTTATGAGATTACCCTGTTTCATCCTTGGTGTGATCTTCCCCTTCTCGACCCACTTTCAACCTTCTCAATCCACCATCAATCCACTTCAATAATCTCAATCCATCAATCCCTCTTTCAATTCATCGATCTTTCTTTTAATCCCACGACCCATCGTCCAACATTTGATCCATCTGTTCATCCATCTTTCACCATTCCATCACATCACTCTTTTACTCACAGCGTGTATGATCCATCTGTTCATCTGTCCCTCACCGTTAGAAACAATTAGTCCTGTGGACCAGTCAAATTACCTTCCCCCATTCTTCCTTCACTGCACTTCCACATGATGCTGGACCAATGGAGGAAAATGGTACAGGGAGGTACAATTTGAGTATTCGCATGCGTGAGGGAAAGGGCTGGGGTGACTGTGGCAGTCAGACGTCTCCTGAACATAACAACCCAGGGTTTTACCACCGCACCCTCACTCAACCCTCCTCGTCAGATGCGCACCAATGAAAAAGGGCCATGGGGGGACAAAGGATACTCGCTTGAACTTTGCTCCCTCAAAGCCATTCCTGGCAAGGCACGTATAAAAGCGAGGATGCGGCTCGGTTTGAGGCTGTTGTGTGTATGTCAGGGACATGCCAGGAAGAAGACTGCCTGCTAGAGGGATTGCTTGGGGATGAATGGTGTTGTGTCCAGGACGAACAGTGTTAGGTCCAGGATGAATTGTGGTGGTTCCAGGACCAGCCACGCTGAGTCCACAGCGAAGCCAGGGGAACATGAAATGAGGGAGCAGTGATGCTGCAAGCTCCCTGGTGCACTGCGCAGCTGCACATACACCCATGCTAAGTTTTCCTTGATTTCTCCAAGAACCGCTAACCATCTACTTTGGATGCACAAAACGAATCAACCTTCCTAGGGAGTTATCAAAGATTATCCTCCGTCACCACGTGGGTGAGGCATTCTTCGCACCTCACACCCTTCCTCTAAGCCGACGCCATTGCTACGCCGCAGTCATTGACACCACATCAACACTCCACCACCTATCCTCCCCATCCTTTACTCCCTCCCGACCTCCACATATTTGGACTGACACAGCCCCACCTGGTTCTGCGTTGAGGGAGGAATCATTCCCATACTCCATTCTGCTTCTCTCTCCTCATTTCTTCTCATCTCATTCTTCCCGGTTGAATGATGGTGACATGTCTTTTTTATAAGTAAGTCTGTGTAAGGGGAAAATACGTGCTAGGGATTCAGATCCTGCTCTTCTGTATCTTTGCTGTAAATTGCCTTTCTATTGCTATTTTTTGTAAATATATGCATGGCTCTTTGATTGCCTTTGGAAGGCTTTGTCGACACTTGCCCCATGATTATTGCTTATGTGTGTAAATAAATGCTATTAGTTTGAACTGTAAAATGTTTCAGACCTGCTCGTTTTAGTCTTTTCCATGATTGGTTTGATATAATGTGTATGTAATAGATATAAGGGAAGATTTTGCTCCACTAATCGGCTCTGCTGGTTTCACAAATGTCCAACCCACTGTTTTGCTCGGTCGTGATAAGTATACGGGTGGGCATTGAGGGTGTGGTTCCTCAATTGGGATCACCAAACCACTGGTAAGATAACATTAATGAAGGAGGGAGAACCCTGCTCTTCAATTGGTGTCCGCGGTTGACGAGCAAGTAGCAATCCGCCGGACTGCGAATTATCCATGGCTGGTGGCCTCAGGTCCGGAGGTCAGGGAGCGGGTTCAAGGAACCCCCTCGTGGTAACCCCTTAACCCCAGTTCTGTAACAATATTGTTATCATTATGCCATTATCATTTGACAAAATTGACTGATTAATTTGTGGTTAATATTGTTGCGGATCCGGGGTTTGAGGCTTTCCACGAGGGGAAACACTCAGGTCCCTCCCAAACACATGGTCCTGAGGCTGCCGAGCACAGATAACTCCACGTGCTGGTGGGTTGCTAGGCACCCACAAACGCCAATTGGTATTGCCAATCCTGCAGGGTTACACCACCTCGTGATACCTTACGTGTGGGCGGCCGCACCAAGGGGTTCTCGTGCCCTCGATGCATACTTGCGTTAAACTTACCCTTTCAGGTGCAGCTGAGCGGAGCTGCCAAGTACGCACCGGCTAATAAGAGCCAAATCGGTGGGGTAAAACTTCCTGGATAACTATGTGCGGATGATGCTGGACCAATGGAGGAAAAGACAGAACAAGCTGGGAACATTTTTGATAAAAGCAATTTATTTATAACGTGAGGGTGAGGAACGGCATGTGAACATTGAAGGGTTTATTACAAAAGCAATATGTACAGCAGGGAGAGCCAGGATTTGTGAGGTACAGCAAAAGATATGCAACTATTCACAAAAGAAGACATAGTGTAGAGCTAACCTGATGCAAACTTCTACAATCTTATCTTACGCAAACATTGCAGGTGCCATCAGACACACACAACCGAGGAAATTAGAGTGCAAAGAAAGAGAGAGAAAGTTTGAGATGTTGTTGACCTTTGTACCTGGCATGCTCGACAGACCAACGCAACCATGTCGCTTTGGGGGGGAGGGAGGAGAGGAAGTGCAAAATGATGTGTAATGAAGTGCAAATGTAATGCAGAGGAGGAAGAGTGAGGAGGTGTGTATCTGCAGTTACTCTTATAGTTTTGGTGCATCCACAGCAGATGAGACAGTGGATTGGAGAGACAGAGCGTATGAAAAGACAGCTTTAAGTGGTGTGTGAGAAAGTCTGTATGTGTGTTTATTACCTCCACCACTGAAGGTGGATGGATGTTATGTTTTCACCCCTGTCTGTCTGTTTGTTACTTGGAAAAAAATTTTTTTTGACAATTATGTTGAGCACTCCGTGTGTTTGTCTGTCTGCTCACCTATAATTGCCTACAGGTCACAATTTTTGAACTAATCTTTACAAAACTTCACCAAAAGGTGAAGTTGGTGGTCCGATAGAATCTTATTTATTTTTGAGGTCAAAAGGTCAAAAAATCATGATAGGCCAAAGGCCAACAACTTTTTCCAATTTCTAAAATCCTCAATTTTCATCCAATTGACTTCAAATTTGAAGAGGAATTACATATCAGGTCACTGAATTGAACCACCTAATATTTTTGAGGTCAACATAGGCCAAATTTCTAAACTCCTCAATTTTAACTTAAAATTTGAAGAGAATTTGCATAGCAGGTCACTGAATTCATCCACATATTTTTGAGGTCAAATATAGGCCAAAAGGTCAAAATAGGCCAAAAGGTCAACGCGGGCCGAATTTCTAAAATTCTCAATTTCCATCCGATTGACTTTTTTTGAAAAGGATTTGCATATCAGGTAACTGAATTCAACCACCATTTTTGAGGTAAGCATATGCCAAAAGGTCAACATAGGCCAAAGGTCAACAACTTAGGTATAATTTGTAAAATCCTAAATTTTCATTTGATTGATTTGAAATTTGAACAGGGTTTGCATATCAGGTCAATGGATTCAACCACCAATTTTTTTTTTTAGGTCACAAAAGGTCAACATAGTTCTAATTTCTAAAATTGATCGGGCCAAAAACTAAATATCATGATATCTCAAAAGGTTGTGACAAGAACCAGCCGATTAAATTTTAGTTCAGGTCCGAATCCAGATCTGGCATATCAGTGGGATACAAAATGGAAACTAATCAGCCTGGCAGAGGTATGCACTCTACCGAGTGCCATTCTAGTTAAGTCTATTAATTATCGGTCTGGCATTCTGCCCACTCAGCGCTCATCCTTTCACCTCGCACCGCTGTCCAGGTCTGGACCTTCCTTGCTCAGAAGTTGTCACCTCACACCCGGGAGAAGACTGTCCGACCCCTCGTGGACGACCGCGGCAGGGAGGCTGACTGGCTGGAGGACCGACCATGACTTTAGATCGTAGACTGCAAATCGTACACTGTGGATCGTAGACTGACTACATCGCCATGATCGTGTTGCATATATTTTATCGAGGCCGTGCGAAGGAGGAGCCAGGAATCGGATCAAAATGCTCTCTAGGCATTTCCCAGCACTCCCATTGGTGCACAGACGTCTTCCCAAGAAGTAGCCCCTCCCCACGAGGCTCTGAAGCCAAAAATTACATCATCCCCCCCCCCCCCGAACTTGGCCCTGCGAGGGAGCTCTGAGATTAACATAGGTTTCGAGTTTTTGGGAGCGCTCTCCGGCCAAGAACGTGCGCTGGGCACCAAATAAGAGTTGCTATTTTAGATTTAGCAGAGTGCCAGGGTTACTGAGATGACGTTGAACAAACAGGCCCCAGTGCATACTTGTGCTCCGAGTTACGTGCCAATCTGTGCTGACCTCAAGCATTCGCCATGGTGAGTAATGTCATTGTTCCCCAACATCCCGAAAGGACAGTGGTGAGCGTCCAGGGTGCCGACAGCGGTCGCGGTGCTTTGTGCGGCCGTGGAGAGGTGGGTGAAGCACTGTGGTGTTTGTAATGAGAAGTTTGAAACGTTTGGAGTCGTTTAAGCAGTTGTTGTGTGGAGGTTGAAGCATTTGGAGCAGTTGTGGTGAGGTGGTTGAAGCGTTTGGAGTGGCTGTGGTGAGGAGGTTGAGCATTGGTTATTGTGGGGATTTTTAGAGAGATATTGTGGTGGTTCTATGAAGGTTGTAGCATTGTGATTGGAGTATGGAGAAGGTTGAAATGAAATGTCCGTTGGGGAATAGCAGGCAGTTTGAACGGGGTTCCAGCGGTATCTGCTAATGAGGCTGTCGTTGTGCCGTGAATGCATGCGTGAAGGAGAGGTCGTGTGTGTGTATTAAAGCCAATCAAACAAGAAAAAGAGCAATCAGAGATTGCAGACCTCTGCCAGGACTTGTTTTGTGTCGTGTGTTTTGTGTGGCATTTGTGTACTGGTGTGGTGTTACATAATTAATAATAAACATAACTACAACTGCCAATTTAATATAATTTATAAGGCCAACTAAATAAATAAAAATACCAATTGATCGGCCCCACCACTTCATCCTTTGAAGCCACCTCCATTTTTTTTTAATTTGCTATTTTGTAATGATTACACCGTGTAGGCTACTTTAGAAGCACTAATGCTAAAACACTTCCAGTTCTGGGTTTGCAGAAATGGCAGGTTCTCTCAGGGGTCTCTGTTGACTTTCTCAAAGTTAAGTTTCTGGTTGTTATATGTGACGTTTTAACTGTTCATTTTCTCACCTACATGTTTCTGTGTGTTCCTAGCTTGGTTTTGTTTCAAAAGTCGTGCTATTTTGTGAATTTTCGCCGACCTTGTCTTAACGGGTTCCTTGAGGCCTACCCGTCCTTCCCCTCCAGGTGTACAATCGTTTTTATTTGTACTCTCCCTTTTACCTTCCATTCTTATTTTCCCCACTTTCTGAATGCCCTCATCCCTCCCAACTAAACACTCTGTTTCTTGTCTTAAATTTAAATGAAAAAAAAACAAAAAAATATGACCATACCCACGAGTCCCGATCCTCCTCCTCCTCCTCCTCCTCCTCCTCCTCCTCCTCCTCCTCCTCCTTCTTCTTCTTCTTCTTCTTCACCATCTTCACCATCTTCACCATCTTCTTCACCATCTTTCTTCTACTTGAGCTGACCCTCTCTCACCATTACCTTCACGATTTCTTCCTACAACGTTCCATTCCCGAAGCTTGCCTAATCTTTAAAAATCCATCAAAAATAATCTTTTTCCTTGTATCCTTTCTATCTATACACCTCCTGTAACCACGTGTCTCTCTCCCCTCCTGTTGATACTTTTCATCGATCCATCAGCTTCACTCTGAGTTTACCGTTCCAAATTCACCATACACCTCCACGATTTTACTTCAACCTTCCCTTTTCCGAATGTTACGCAATCCTTATTTAAAATAAAGAAATTAATAAATCCACTTTTGACGACACACCTCCCAGAGCCACGAACTTCCCCCGTAACCACGTGATCAGTTTCCACCCTCTGCGATTACCGATCCAAATTCACCATTCAGCTCACGATTTTTTCTACAACCTTTCCATTATCTAATCTGATGAAAACTCTCACAAAAAAATAACAATAATAATAACAATAATAATAAAACTATCTCTTATAATGCTTCATCTTCCTCTTTCACACGTGTGGTTCTCATTACTGTATCATAATGCACTACTCTTCTTCTATTTAAACAGACTGCTCTCAATTCGACTTTTCCCTCATACTTTGCCGAAAAAATCCAACGGTTACAGCGTTTCTTCTCTCCATTCTCTTAATTTGCCTTTATTGCATCCATCAAAAAATGTCCTTAATTGCATTTCTGACCTAAAAATTAAAAAAAAACCCAGTTTGCTATGAATGTTCGCTTTCCATCAACCATTCTTTTTTTCCAACTTCAGTGCCACCTCACCCCTCTCACATCTCCCTCTAAAAGCAACCATCCCACTCTTCTCCCTCCAAGCTTCCCTCTCACCTTTCTCAAAAACTCCCCGCTCACCTTTCTCCCACAACTCTCCCCACTCACCCTTCTCCCACCATTCACCCCCTTCACTCACCCTTCTCTAAGTTGCCCCCCTCACATCCACAAAGCTTCCTCCCTCCACTGCCCTCTCTCCTCCATGTCATCACTCCACCTCCTCAAATCCTCAACTGCCTTCTGCCCCTCTCTTGCCGCCCCTATCCCCCAGCACCACAGACCCTTTTCTCTTCCTCATCCGGCCCTCTCTCCGAGCTATTCTACAATCCCCCACACTCTTTCAACAACTCTCCTTGCCTCCCTCTCCTCCCTTGCCCTACCCTCCCCCTCCCCTCCTATCCCCTGCACCCAAAGCCTCCTCCCCTTCCTCTTCATTAACAGTGTGGACCTCAAATATCCGAGGCCTTCGCTCAAAACTTACAGATCTTTCCATACAGGTTGCCACTGACAAACCAGATATAATCTGCCAAACAGAAACTTTCCTCCCTTAAGACAACTCAGACTCAATAGTGTCTCTCCTTGTTTACTCCTTCCTCCTGTATGACAGGCCTGAGCCTCGTCCTAGTGGAGGAGTTGCTCTCTTCATCAAAGACTCTATTCCTCACTCTCCATGCACTGCCCCTCACTCCCCCACACCCCCAGGAGTTCTTCTGGCTACGGCTTCCCCTCCACTCCCACCTCCTGTTTATATGTGTACTGTACCGTCCACCAAACAGTGATGACTTCATCTACACCTCACTATCCGTAAACATGGACCAACTTCTATCTTCTCATCCAAACTCTCTCTTCCTCATGTGTGGTGACTTCGATTGTCATCATGCCAGTTTGCTAGGTGTGGGTACCTCTATCACCTCTCATGGCACCTCAGCAAAAGCTTACTGCGACTCATTGGGACTGACTCAATCGGTCAACTTCCCAACCCGGATCTCAACCAATGGAACTCTAGCTCTTCTGGATCTGATTTTGACAAATTTCGTTGAAAATATCTGCTGTTCTTCCTTCGCTCCAATCGGTTCTTCTGACCACGTGCTTATCAAACTGGACATCTCTCTGGCTATTATCAGAGAACCACCTCACAGACGTCGAGTCTGGCATTTCACTCAGGCTGACTGGCAGGGTCTCCAAGCAGCCATCAAACTTCTAGACTGGTCTCCCATCGGTACTTTCTCCAACATCAACTCATCCTGGGAATTCTTTCAAAGAAACTCTCTTTTTTTCTCTCTCTCTCTCTCTCTCTCTCTCTCTCTCTCTCTCTCTCTCTCTCTCTCTCTCTCTCTCTCTCTCTCTCTCTCTTTCTCTCTTTCTCTCTTTCTCTCTTTCTCTCTTTCTCTCTTTCTCTCTTTCTCTCTTTCTCTCTTTCTCTCTTTCTCTCTTTCTCTCTTTCTCTCTTTCTCTCTTTCTCTCTTTCTCTCTTTCTCTCTTTCTCTCTTTCTCTCTTTCTCTCTTTCTCTCTTTCTCTCTTTCTCTCTTTCTCTCTTTCTCTCTTTCTCTCTTTCTCTCTTTCTCTCTTTCTCTCTTTCTCTCTTTCTCTCTTTCTCTCTTTCTCTCTTTCTCTCTTTCTCTCTTTCTCTTTTCTCTCTTTCTCTCTTTCTCTCTTTCTCTCTTTCTCTCTTTCTCTCTTTCTCTCTTTCTCTCTTTCTCTCTTTCTCTCTTTCTCTCTTTCTCTCTTTCTCTCTTTCTCTCTTTCTCTCTTTCTCTCTTTCTCTCTTTCTCTCTTTCTCTCTTTCTCTCTTTCTCTCTTTCTCTCTTTCTCTTTCTCTCTTTCTCTCTTTCTCTCTTTCTCTCTTTCTCTCTTTCTCTCTTTCTCTCTTTCTCTCTTTCTCTCTTTCTCTCTTTCTCTCTTTCTCTCTTTCTCTCTTTCTCTCTTTCTCTCTTTCTCTCTTTCTCTCTTTCTCTCTTTCACTCTTTCTCTCTTTCTCTCTTTCTCTCTTTCTCTCTTTCTCTCTCTCTCTCATGCACAGATTTATCCCCTCACGTCTTCAGTTTTCATACCCTTCCTCCCGCTCATGATACAGTCGCCCATGATACTTTCTGTACCCACCTTACCCAGTCGCTCCCAACTGTTCCAGGACTCGGTGTCCTTTTCTAATGCTTAAGTCATGCTTTATGTCAATTCATTGTAATTTTTTTCCAGTGACGCAATTGTCCTGAAACAACTTGCCTTCACTTCATGGAAAGCAATTCCAGTTGAAGGCAATATCAGTTCCTTCCACAAAGTTCGGAACAAGTGTGTCTACCCTCAGGAGAGCCAGAAAACAACATCTTTCTAATCTCAAGTCTGAACTCTCAAACCTGCCACCCTCCTCCAAATCCTGGAGGTGTCTACTTAAATATGTTTCTGGAAAATGTACCCCTCCATCCCCTCCCTTACGCAAATTGGCCACACAGCCTGACATTGCACATGAAAGGCTGAATGCCTAAACTCAGTGTTTGCTTCTAAATCTTGTGTTCCAAACCATTCGCTTTCTGTACCCACCTTACCCAGTCACACCCAGCTGTTCCAGGATTCCGTGTCCTTTTCTAATGATTGAAGAATCAATAGGTTGAGTATGGGGTATAGTTGAGGTATGGTTGAGGGAAGAAGAGGAAGACCTTGCATTTGCCTGATGGATGAGGTAAAGGCTGCAACTCAGCTGTCTCTGCCAGAGCTTCGAAAAGCAGTGCAGGACAGGAATGTTTGGAGAAACCTGATCATGAATGTCACCAGAAGTCGGCCACGAATTGACGGAATTGGATAACTGCTTATAATAATTTTTATTTCTGACAGGTGTGCAGACCAGCGACTGTAAGCCCATTCACCGCCCATGTGTAAGTACGTCCAATTTTCTCCAAATATTCCTTCAGCAAGTATTAAACAATGTGAATGACCCAAGTTGGAATTGGGTTATGCATGAAATTAAGGTCAAAATTGGGCCATAAGGGTGTTGGTGGCAATATCCCACGGTACACTTGAAACCATGGCTTGGAGAATTCACATATGAGGTCCCAAGATATAACTTATTAACAATCCTTATACAGTCCACATATAATGTGATTATGTCTAGAAAAATCGGACAGGCAACGGGATTCATCATTCTTGCATAAAGACTCATTTTAGCATCTTGTGTGACGAAAGGCCTAGCAAGCTGTTACCTGGAGGCCTAGCAAGTGGAGACTACTCTGATCCGTTCATCTGTGCAGGACGCGGTAAACATTGAATGCCTTCAGCACGTCGAGTTTCCTCCAAACTTCTTCCAGTTTAGTGGTGACTGTTTGAAAAGGTAATCGTACATTGGACAGAATTGACTGTTGAGGTGTTTGTGGTTATAATAATTTTTGTACGTCCAGTAGTTGTGCTCCATGAACCAGCTACTGAGCTATTTATATACCTCAACAGGGATTTCGTCCAAAGCAGAAATCTTCCTTGGGGAAAGGGGGCAAGTTAAGTCGCAACAACCTCCATCTGTGACCCTTCGTCCCCTTGGAAAGTTTGGTTGAGATGGGATAAGTCACAACTGAATGTATCGCAGTCAGACAGACACACACTAAATTGCCTATTTTATTTTGAGAATATGTGGGTGTTCAATCATTTTGATACTTATAAGATGCATGTTTACTCTGGTTCAGAATTCATGTTTGACGCAGAGCCACAACTCACAGTATTGGTAGAGTACTGTACTCCCTTAAAAGGGCTCAAATTATTAGTGCATCCCTATATTTTCAATGTTAACATTTTATTTCACAAGTACGTGTCCGTACGTGCGTGCCCATACGTGTTTGGCCGTACATGCAAAAAAAAAAGAACAGCTTTCAAACAGCGTGCCAGAAACAACAACCACACAGGCCGTTCCTTCGCTCTCACATGCCAGTACATGCGTAGCCGTACATGCAACCCCCCCACCCCCAAGAAAAAACTTTCGAACAACCACACAGGCCATTCCTTCGCTCTCTTCAACGACAACTGGATTGGGGCATTGTGTTTATCTATAAATGCGCATAAGAAATCGAGAAATTATAAGAATACACTAAGTCATCACGATCCGGAAGTGGTGCGTGCCTGTACGGAATGTTCACATGCATTCCACGAATTATCACTTGCATTGAAGTAACAACTGCTGTGATACTTACAGACACACAGAGTTAATTAAAATCCAAATTAAAATCAAGTTTACCTCCCTGTCTTTGCTTACCATGACATTCGCTGCCATTGACCATTGCCACTCCTACGCCAAGGTAACTAAGGCGCCCTTTCCCCATCGGCCATGCCGACGCAGCAACGTGTCGTGTCATTGGTTTGGGAAATAAATGGCCATAACTTGGGACGCACTTGTCCGATTAATATCAAACCTTGAAAAGGCACATACTCAGGTCCCCAGCAATAAAGCTGGCAAGTTTCAATTAGATCGGACCAGTGGTTGTCGAGAAACAACGGTCTCACACACACACACAAACACACACACACACACACACACACACACACACACACATTGCTGGAATTATAGATAGATGCGCAGGCCATCTTAAGGCTTCAGAAAAATACAATCTTGTTACGCTGTGTTGGTGGTGCACGGTGACCCGATCTGGCCCACGGCCTGTATTTGAACAGTACTGAGTGTAATGAACAGGAGTGAATGGAAGTTTCTTCCAAGTCATCAATGGATGCACTCAACATGTCTGGGCGGGTGTATGAAACGTACCACACAAAACAACTCCAGATTAAAAAAAAATACTTTTTATGTTGTGAAAGGAAACGTTGGGCAAGTAGTTGGTAGTGAACTAACTGACACTGCCAGAGCTCTGGCAGGAAGAGACCTTCAGATGAAAATCTAGGGTCAGTTACTTCATTAAAGACTTATTAGGCCAAATTTCCCCCTCAGCCAATTCAATTCTGCAAGGTGGGATTATATAGGGACATTTCTAGTGGTAGTGGTAGTAGTATTTTTATTAGTAGAGCACTGCACTACAATTTGTCAAGGCTATAGTATCTGTCTATAAGAGCAATCAATTTAAGTGACGGGTCTTCAGAACTGAGAGATGATAAATGTACGTCTTTATTTCAGCACTGTGGGAACAAACTAAAGCAGTTGTTTCGGGCGTTAGCTTTTCATCAAACAAAATTGTGCCTGCCCTACTCCTTTATTCCTACAAATGGTCAACGCCCAAAACGGCAGCACCACTTTGCTTCCCATAGTATTTAGTGCACCTTCATCAAACTTCAGGTGATAAAACCTATTGTAGTCATGGTAGCTTTTGTTGCGTGTTACATTTCAATTGAGATTACATTTTCAGGTTATTTGATGCAAAAAAAAAAAAAACACTTGTTTTTTTTATTATACCACATTAGTTTCTTTAACGTTTTAATACTTTTGTACACATTTTTTTCAGCAAAGCTGTTCTTTACTCTCGCAAACATTCTTCTTTTATGCGTAGCAGAAAATACAATACTTGTGAAATTCTATCATAATGGGCACTCTCTTTATTTTCTGTTTATTATTAGTTGTATTATTATTTAGAAACTAATCATTCACCTGAGGTTCAGGAAATTCCCATGCCAATTTCCCATCTTTCGCAAGTTATATTTATCAATCAACTCCAAGAAGATGCTTGGTGACATTTCCCCAAGGGGGAAAGTTGAAAGAAAAACCACCTCAGATGCTGGGGGTGTGAAGTCGTGTTGTTACACATTTGTAAAGTTTTAAAAACGTCAAAATGATGAATGAAACATTTATGAAACGTGGTGTAAAAGTCAAGTAATAACACGTTGGGCAATGAAAATCACAGCGTTTCAAATACTAGTTGGTCATTTCAGATTTCAAATACTACTTGGTCCATTTCAAATTTCAAATACAACTTGGTCCATTTCAAATTTCAAATACTACTTGGTCCATTTCAAATTTCAAATACGAGTTGGTCCATTTCAAATTTCAAATATTACCTGGTCCATTTCAAATTTCAAATACTAGTTGGTCCATTTCAAATTTCAAATACTAGTTGGTCCATTTCAAATTTCAAATACTAGTGGGCCATTTCAAATTTCAAATACTAGTTGGTCCATTTCAAATTTCAAATACGAGTGGGCCATTTCAAATTTCAAATACTAGTTGGTCCATTTCAAATTTCAAATACTAGTTGGTCCATTTCAAATTTCAAATACTAGTTGGTCCATTTAAAATTTCAAATACTAGTGGGCCATTTCAAATTTCAAATACTAGTTGGTCCATTTCAAATTTCAAATACGAGTGGGCCATTTCAAATTTCAAATACTAGTTGGTCATTTAAAATTTCAAATACTAGTTGGTCCATTTCAAATTTCAAATACTAGTGGGCCATTTCAAATTTCAAATACAAGTGGGCCATTTCAAATTTCAAATACTACTTAGTCCATTTCAAATTTCAAATACTAGTTGGTCCATTTCAAATTTCAAATACTACTTGGTCCATTTCAAATTTCAAATACTACTTGGTCCATTTCAAATTTCAAATACTAGTTGGTCATTTCAAATTTCAAATATTAGTTGGTCATTTCAAATTTCAAATACTCATTGGTCCATTTCAAATTTCAAATACTAGTTGGTCCATTTCAAATTTCAAATACTAGTTGGTCCATTTCAAATTTCAAATACTAGTTGGTCCATTTCAAATTTCAAATACTGGTTGGTCCATTTCAAATTTCAAATACTAGTTGGTCCATTTCATCAAATTTTCATTGGCCTGTACGGCCATGTAGAATACCTGCCTGCTATACTGCTTGAGCATAAGCTTGCCTTTCACTAAGCCCACCCAGATGTGATTGGGGCCAGGGTTAGGATTATATGTTCGTTATTATTATTGCCAAATGACACTAATATCATTAGTATTAATTCATACTGTATATGCTTTGTTACAACGTTACCATTGCTTTTGGAAGTCTGGTGTTGGCTTAATGAATAAGGTGGCTGGCTTCTGATCTTAGGGTCTTGAGTTCACTCCCCCTGTGAAGTGATTGAATTAACACAAGGTGGGTTGACTCGGCCTATTCATCCTTCTGAGGTTGTCGAAATGATTAACAGGGGCAGTGTGTCAGTGGTACCCCCAGGAAATGATGCAGCCAAATGGCCACAGGCTGCATATGAGTCTACTATAAGTGGATGAGGTGTGTGCATGCGTGCGTGTGCGTCATGTTTTTGGTGGAGTTCCACTGGAGCTTTCTGGTATGGAGTGTGATTCACCAAGATGATTGTCATGATTTCCTGAGTTGATTAGGCAAATTAAAGAATGTGGAAGAATTCCCATGTTTTAATCACATGCTATGTGAAGGTGAATAGAGAAGCTTAACAATAGATCCTTCCACTGCATGACATTCTAATCTTATTAATAAATAAATGTCATTTTCTGTATGTGTGTCTGTGTGTCTGTGTGTAACACCAATCATGCCAAAACTACTGGGTCAATTGCCACCAAACTTGGAGTTAGCTCGCACCAAGTCCTCCTCAAAACTGCGCAGGGTAAGTATTCTATGGTAATACCATCTCGTTCTTATTGTAATTCCGTGAATACAATTTATACATAATAATTCACTATTTCGGTACATAACTACCCCGAACTTTCAGGTTAGGATTGACATAGTTAGAATTAGGATTACTGTTAGTTATGTACCGAAATAGCCGCCTAACAACCACGACAAAATCGTGAAGTTCAATTTCCATGGTTCATGGTTATTGACATGGAATAATAATTATCTATGATTCAATAAGAGGGATAATTGCCATTCTCAGCCCGCAAAGGTCGCCGTCATCAGCTGATGCTTCAATCTCCCACGTTCTGAGTGCTCGTGGTGTTACGTTCACCACCACAAATCAAAGATTCTTTTCAGCTTCTTGCTTGTGAGATGTTGGCTTCTGGGATAGTGGATGTGTAATTATTTGTGTACTGGAAATATGCACAACTCTGAAGTCATAAGACTGCAGGTGGTGTACCCATCTCTCTGTCCAGGCACATTATTTCGAGCAAGGTCCATATATTACCTAAAGGGGTGTGTGGTCAGTCACAAGGTAAAACCACATGCCAATACACGTAGGTATTGAATCTCTCGCAAGCCCAAACAACAGCCAGGACCTCCTCCATGTATGAGTATCAGTGCTCACAGTCACTAAGGCTTTGACTCGCATTGCACAGTCTTGGACCATCATGCTGTTCTTGTATGAGCACCACCCCAAGACTGACGATATTTGAATCTGAAATAATCTTTGTCGGCACGTCCTTGTCAAAATACACCAACGTGCTCAGATACACTAAATTTTATATCCACCTTTTGAAGACCTTTTGCTGTTCCTCTCCGAATACCAATAGAGCATCTGTCTTGGTCAGACGGCATGTGGTTCCTGTTTATTGAGTAGAACAGTGGTTCCAATATTGAGTAGAACAGTAGCATTAACTGGATACTATTTTTTTTTCCACCTCCTCACACTGCTTCCCCAGTTCAAGTATCTGTGCCTGGGTCAAATCTTCCCAAACCCTAAGGAGTTTCTGGTGCAATGGTCCTAAGTAAAGTCCTGATCAAATCTGGTTGAATCTCATACTCTGAGATGTGATCTGTATCTTGTGTTGAGAGCTATCAAGCAGTTCTTATGCCACACAACATCTAATGCTGGCATATCCTGGCCCAGATAAAAGTTTTGCTAGTAGTTTTGTGTCTTGTAACTCGGTGGCCATTTTTCGTACATTAGTATCCAAGTTCACAGTTGCAGGTTGATGAAAATCCTGTTTCATGAACTGATAACAAAACACATGTATGCAGCTGTTCTTTTTCTTGACCATCCATTGAAGGAGTATCGAAGGACCCTCTAATTGTACGTTTAACTGGTGAAGGTCTAATGTAGGTCTGCTGATCATTGGCTTTCCACTTGAGTTTGATTTCATAACATGTACCATGCTTTGCATTATTGTTGATTAAGGTTTCCTTTATTCCAGGTCCTTCATTTAGCCGAGATGTGTTTATACAGAGTGGAGGAGCATGCAATTCATCGAAAGCTTTGAGATTTTCAGCTAATGTTTAATATCACTTTGGTTGAGTCTCATTTTTAACCTTTCTAGGTGAAATTGGTGCTAAATTGGCTTTGGGGTTTTCTATGCCTGTTGACAAACAACACATAAGGTCCAGTCTGTGGGTTGGATACTGTTCATTTCAGAAGGTGAAAGCTCTAATGTTGTTGGAGGACATTGTGAAGAAGTTACAAGATTCTGAAGTTTGATATTTCTCTTTGGTTTATAACTAAAGATCCACCATTACAGTACTGCTGGCATGAAGACCACCACCAAGTTCTGAAGAGGAAAGGAAATAGCAGTAATCTATAACCAATAAATGACAGTGTGTGTGTGTGTGTGTGTGTGTGTGTGTGTGTGTGTGTGTGTGTGTGTGTGTGTGTGTGTGTGTGTTTCCTCCATTACTACAAAACCATGAAAACTAGCAGCCTGAAACTTTGCCTGCATACCTTGGGTTCTCCAAGGAAGTGCAAGAGTGAAAATTGGGTGTTTTAAATTAATTAATTAATTAATTAATTAAACACCTCTTTTGAAGATAATTAATGACCTAATTTAATTATATCCTATATCAGGTGCATCCTCAACCACCTTACTCTCTATGGGGTCTTAAGGTGGATCCTGGGTTACCTCACTGGGGTCTGAAGTTACCATGTTTTTTGGCCTGCTCAACCATGCCTTGACGTTGAACAGGCTGCAACGATTTCTTAACAATAGTTTTTTTTCTTCACTTTCCTCACTCATATTATCTATACCTACGAATCACTGGATACATTACAATGCTTATAAATGCCCGGAGATGCCAGGGTGTGTGTGTTTATTTCATTTCCGCACATGCTATAACCTCGAGAATCTCTTAAACTAATCCAAATTACAACATTTAAGCTCCAGAATTGAACTTAGCAGCAGTTCCGACTACTAAAAAGTGCTCATTTGTCCAATTCGGACATTACTTGGGCGTTTCCTGGTGAATGGGTTTATCAATGGCAATTGGTAATTGCTTGCTAAACCAGGCTCCTTGTTGGAGTGCTTGCTTGAGTGCTTAAGCCACTTGCCAAGTGCCCCACAGTCGATAGTGGTACAGTTCGTGTCCCGATTGGGATGTAGTCAGCAGTTGCTATACAAGGTAGAGGTACGTATACAGCACATCCGGACGTGGTACATATGGGTAGTTTTGGATCTGTAAGGACTCTCCGCAGGTGTGTTGGTATGCCATGCCTGTTAGCACTGTGGTGGCAAAGTTTCATGCTTTTATCTACAGGAGGTTTTATCAGGTTTTCCTTTGTCCTCGTGATTGTTTCGAAAAGCAATTGGTTATTGGGTTTGCTTTACTAATGTCATATGGTTTCTCTTTGTGAGTTTCAAAGCAAAATATATTTGACTAGCGAAGTAGCTGTGCTTTGCACGGGAGAGGGCTGGACAGCTATGCCATGAAGAACTTTGGCAAAAAACTTACTGCAGTTGATCCCAATAGAAGTAAAGTGGGTAATATTTATGCGGTTACAATATGGCAAATCTGCAAATGGTGATCTGCGAATGTCAAGGGTGGAAACTCTCATATTTCCTCATTCTGCTTTAAACTCAGTCTCTATATTTTCATTCCAAACAGCATCATTCCAATCACAAATTAAGACGATACCATTAATATAACAAAATACAATGTGATAAATACTCATGACATAAACCAAGCATTCCAATGCTTTCATGCCGAATCTGCAAATGTCAGCGGAGGAAACCCTCAAATTATTTCCTGATTCCAATTTTTTTTTGTGTGTACCTTGTCGAGGCTCATATGAGAGCTAACACACAACGCACAGCAAGGGGTGCATGAGAGAAGAGGGGCGGGAGTGGGAAGGACAAAACAGTGGGGAACAGAGACATTAGGAGATCTGTGGATGGAGAGAGATGGGGTGGGGAAGATGGGGAATACAAGATGGACAGTACAGGACCTTCATGAAGGAAAGCAGGAAATTTGAAGGGGGTGGGTTTGGGGTGGATTAACGGTGGGAGAAAAGATTGAGGATTTGGATGGGGGACGATAAGAGGTGGTGGTTAACAGCTGTTCTGAAGGGAAGAATGGGATTGAACAGAGTGATGGAGTTTATTCCAAAGGTTGGAAAAAAGAGGAATGAAAGAGTGAAGGTGAGCAGTGATTCGTGATTTTGGTAGTTTTACCAGAAGGGGGTTGTTGGCGGACCTTGAGCGCCCTGCGGAAATGTGGTGGGGACAAATCGTAGACACAGCAGGGGGAGAGGGGGTGAGGCTGGAGAGGAGACGGTAGAAGACAGAAAGACCACCGACCTGCCTGCGCTGAGAGAGTGAGAGACCCAAAGACTCAGCCTCACCAGGGGAGATGCCAATGATCCTAAATGCCTTGGTTTCCACAGCGTGAAGCTGACAAAGGTGGAGGGCAAGAGCATCAGCCCAGAGGGGAGAGCAGTACTCCATCAGGCTGCAAACGAAAGCTTTGTATGTGGTCAGGAGCTCAGGTGGGCCGAGGAAGGACTTTGCATGATGGTGGATTCCCAGTCGGCGACTGGCTTTGGAGGT
The DNA here is from genome assembly GCF_056783735.1 of Eptatretus burgeri. Classification (NCBI taxonomy): domain Eukaryota; kingdom Metazoa; phylum Chordata; class Myxini; order Myxiniformes; family Myxinidae; genus Eptatretus; species Eptatretus burgeri. The sequence goes on along the minus strand of NC_140969.1, from coordinate 38,497,930 downwards.
GAGGTTTGAAATGTGGCTTTCCCAGGAAAGGTCATGGCAGATAGTGAGACCCAGAAGCTTGAAAAAAATGACTTCTTCCAGAGGATTGTTGAGAAAGTGGATGGGGGGGGGGGTGCCAAATGGTCCTTTCGGAGAGACGTAGTGAGAGTTTGAGATTTGTCCGAATTGAAAGACATGTTCCATGTGTTGGAGCAGTTTGTGATTTTACCCAGATCTGCAGAGAGCGAAGAAGCTGCTGCTTGCCGGTCTGAGGGATGACAGATGGTACAGGAGAAGGTGGAGTCCTCAGCAAAGAGATAAAGAGGATTTTCCAAAGAGTTGGAGAGATCATTGATGAAAACCAGAAAAAGAACAGGGCCCAGAACGCTACCTTGAGGAACTCCAGCCTGGACAGGAAGAGGGGATGAAAGAACTCCATTTTGGGCCACACGGTGACTGCGACAGGAGAGGAAGTCTGCGAGCCATGAGTGGAGATGGCCTTGGATACCATAGGAAGAGAGTTTGGTGAGCAGGGCAGGGTGCCAGACTGTGTCAAAAGCACGCAATATGTCTCGGGAGATGGCTCTGATTTCATGTCCGGCATTGAGGACCTTCATCCATTGTTGTGAGAGCAGAAGCAGCATAACCAGGGTAGAGTGACCTTTGCTGAAACCAAGTTGATGATCGAACATCAAGACATTGGAGAAGAGGAAGGATTTAATGTCTGAAGCGATGATGGATTCATTAACCTTGCTAATGGTTGGGAGAAGGCTGATTGGTCTGTAGTTGCAGGGATCTCTTTTTGCACCTTTTTTATGCAGTGCAGTAATGTTTGCTGATTTCCAAGCAGATAATAGATGGCCTTGAACAAATGAGAGGGTGAGTAGAACAGAAAGAGGGTGAGCAAGAGCAGAGGAGCAGGTTTTTAGGACATGTGGGCTGATGCCGTCTGAACTGGTTGCAGAATCTTAGTCGAGGTTTGACAGCAAGCTCTCCACCTTGTCAGGAGAAAAGGACACAGAGTCCAGGGACAGTTGGGTGCGACTGGGTAAAGTGGGAACAGAAAGCGATGGGTTTCGGAAACAAGATTTTGATGTAAACACTGAGTTTAGGCATTCAGCCTTTTCACGTGTGGTATCAGCAGTGTGGCCATTTGAGGTAAGGGAGGGGATGGAGAGGGAACATTCACCAGAAACAGATTTGATTGGAGACCACCAGAATTTGGAGGAGGGAGAGAGGTTTGAGAGTTCAGACTTGAGCTCAGAAAGATGTTGTTTTCTGACTCTCCTGAGGGTAAACACACACTTGTCCCAAGCTTTATGGGAGGAACTGAGATTACCCTCAGTTGGATTTGCTTTCCATGAGGCAAAGTCAAGTTGTTTCAGGACAACTGCCTCGCCACAAGCTTCAGTGAACCATGTGCGGGAGGAAGGGTAGGACAACTGAAGTCGAGAGGGGATAAATCTGTGCATGAGGGAGAGCAAGTTTCTTTCAAGGAATTCCCAGGATGAGTTGATGTTGGAGAAAGTAGCGATAGGAGACCAGTCTAGAGGTTTGATGGCTGCTTGGAGACCCTGCCAGTCGACTTGAGTGAAATGCCAGACTCGACGACGCTGAGGTGGGTCTCTGATAACAGCCAGAGAGATGATTTAAACTCGATCTCTCTATATTTTCATTCCAAACAGCATCATTCCAATCACAAATTAATACTATACCATTAATATAACAAAATACAATGTCACAAACACTTGTGAGGGAAACGAAGAGAAACGTCATTTCGATATTATATCCGGATCGAAAGTCAAAATCATAATTGTGTTGAGGTATTTATGATAACTCACACCCACCTTGGGACATCTGCTGGGACCCCAAAATGTTCACAGAAGGTTTGGCAGGACTATCCCCAAAAATGAGGAAGTCGTTCGGGGTCGGGCGGATGGACAGAAGGATAGAACCCGTCCTGCTTTATAATATAGATAACACCTGATTTTGGAGCCGTTTCTTGTATTAATGTGTTTTCTAAATTAACGAGCCAAATTTTTTTCCACCCATCGCACGCAGCTCTTTATAAAGATTAATGTTTATGCACATCTCCTTGAAACGTTTACAACGCAACATTGTTTTTGTAATTTGTCTCTTGAAATTCCACCAAAACAAGGGCGAAAGCTACTCAAGGTGTTTGGGATGTATACAGTCCATATTGTAGTTGGTAATCACACTGACTCCAATCTGCTGATTTCTGAAAAATTACCAATATCGGCCAAGTACGTGTGTGTGTGTGTGTGTGTGTGTGTGTGTGTGTGTGTGTGTGTGTGTGTGTGTGTGTGTGTGTGTGTGTGTGTGAGTGTGTGTGTGTGTGTGTGTGTGTGTGTGTGTGTGTGTGTGTGTGTGTGTGTGTGTGTGTGTGTGTGTGTGTGTGTGTGCTCATAAAGCATAACATGTTCTCTCTGCTAACTCCCCTCTCCCACATCCATCTCTATCTCTATCTCTATCTCTATCTCTATCTCTATCTCTATCTCTATCTCTATCTCTATCTCTATCTCTATCTCTATCTCTATCTCTGTCTCTGTCTCTGTCTCTGTCTCTCTGTCTCTCTGTCTCTCTGTCTCTCTGTCTCTGTCTCTCTGTCTCTCTGTCTCTCTGTCTCTCTCTCTGTCTCTCTCTCTCTCTCTGTCTCTCTGTCTCTGTCTCTCTCTCTCTCTCTGTCTGTCTCTCTCTCTGTCTCTGTCTCTGTCTCTCTGTCTCTGTCTCTGTCTCTCTCTCTGTCTCTGTCTCTGTCTCTGTCTCTCTCTCTCTCTCTCTCTCTCTCTCTCTCTCTCTCTCTCTCTCTCTCTCTCTCTCTCTCTCTCTCTGCCACCTCTCTGTCTCTCTCTCTCTGCCACCTCTCTGTCTCTCTCTCTCTCTCTCTCTCTCTCTCTCTCTCTCTCTCTCTCTCTCTCTCTCTCTCTCTCTCTCTCTCTCTCTCTCTCTCTCTCTCCCCCCCCCCCTGCTTGTTGTTGGTTCGTCGTGTGTACTGTCATGGCGGCTGCTCACTTCGCGTCATGAGTGCCCGTCCTCCGTTGTGCCGGTTTGTGTTTCTCCTTTCCCCATTTCATCCCTCTGTGCTCGTGTTTTTTGTTTGTGAGCTTTTCCCGTGTTTCCCTTCTGTGTGGAGAAGAGAGAGCTCGTCGCGGGGCGAGTCAGGGCATCGCCTGTTTTTGGGCGGTGCCCTGTTAGTCCATTAATTATTTAAAAGCCTTTCACTTTAAACCTGCTTTATTTTGTTTTTTATTTCGCTTCCCTTTCCTTATTTTGTTTAGTTCATGCCCTCTTTCCCAAATTTCAGGAAAGTAGGAGTGTATTGTTAACTTCCTCTTCCTCAATGAGGAAGACGACGATCGTCGCGTCTTGGTTGTAACATGGCGGCGGCTCGCTCGCAGCACGATGCTGCTTTCGAGGTACTTACTCGTAAAAACGCTCTAATTTGTGTCCCCCCCGACGGGGTTCTTACTGAGGAGATTGTTTTGGCGGTTGGAGACGTTATCGGCGTTGAGCATGTCCGTGCTGCATCACGCATGAATCAGAAGGTCGTGGTGTTCGTCTCCGATGTTCGTGTTGTTCACGATGTCGTGAGTTCCGGGTTAACCACACACAGTGTGGTCACTTTGTTATGGCCTCCCCGATGGATGTCCCGGCAATGAAAATAATCGTCTCTAACGTGCCTCATTTCATGTTGAATCAACAACATGTCTCTGTGTTGTCTCGTTACGGGAAAATTGTGTCAAAGATCTCGATGATCCCCCTTGGGTGCCGCCATGACAAGGCAAAGCACGTGATAAAATTTACATGGTGCTGCCAGACCGTGGGGACGACACGAGTTTAAAGGTTGCATTTAAGATTAAAATTGATAATTATGATTACCTAGTGTATGCTTCATCAGCGACTTTAACATGTTTTCTTTGTGGAGCCTTTGGCCATTTAAAAAGATTTTGTCCGAAAGTGTCTTGTTCGAAGTGTGGGGAATCGGGACACGTTGATTTAGATTGTGAAACGGTTAACGACCCACAACCTTGTCTGTCGGAGGAGGTGATTCCCAGTGAACCCAACGTTCCCGCTCATCCTGTTCCCTTACATAGTGAGGACGGTAAGGATGATTTTATTACCGTGTCAAAAAAACGTTGAGCGTCTGCTCCTCGAGACCCCACTCGCTCTCCCAAGGTAGTCGTGCTGGATACGGTTGTTCTGGTAACTGAGGAACCTCATCGGAATGAAAAAAAGGATGAAATGGTTTCCGATAACGAGAATGTATTTCAAAGTGTACAGTGTGGTCCGGGTACTTCAGATAGCGGTGAAGTGTCTCTTGGTGTTACTGAACCGTGTGTAGAATGTCGGGAGGTATCGGCACTCGATTTTCCTGAGACAGACCGAAATAGTGTTGCAGCTCCATGCGATGTTCCCGCCCCAACAAATGATCAACATACAGTTTATGGGGCCTCGGTAGAGGTGCCCGATGTAGTTGTACAAGATGGTGGATTAGAGGCCCCATCTCATGTTGATGAAAGTGTTAAACAGGACTCACAAAGTACCACCGTGCATCACTCGGTACCCCTCTTAGACGAGTTTGTAAAGGTCCAGGGTGATACTTACGAACCTAGTGGAAAGTTATCTGGGCTGTCTGCTTCAGATGATGATGACATGGAGGTGACTGATCTGTCACAGTTATCATCTGATCATTTACAGATATCTCCGCAGGTTATTGTATCCTTTCTGAATGAGACGTTTAGGCAGCGGAATGTCATCATTCATCAACACTTTCCTGACTTGCTTTCCTTCATGCAGACTGCAAAGTGCATAATTAGGAATTCTAAAGATTTTGAAATAACTAAACCACAAATTCACAGACTGAGGAAGTTTATTACAAAAGCAGGTTTAGAATGTTCTCAACAGCTGCCAAACCCCCCTGATACGGGATGAAAATAAAGGAAGTGCTTTTTGGCACCTTAAACATGAACAGGGTTGGTGCTAACCATTTGCGTCAGATCCAAGTTAAAAACTTGTTGCTTTGGAAACATGTGGATGTCTGTTTGTTGCAAGAAACGCACATAACAGAGACTTCACAGTCTGACTGGCTCTGCCTTAACAAGGGGCTTTGTTTCTTCAATAATTTGTCTTCTGCTCAGTGGGTGTTGCCTTTATGCTTCGTCCAGGGTTTGTTCCTGACTCGTATAGTTTCCGTGAAATAGTTCAAGGACACTTGGCATCATTAGAGTTCGTGTATCAAGGATTTCACCTCACCTTATTTAATGTCTATGCTCCCAGTGAGAGCGGGGCTCGTAACGATTTTTTTTAACACATCTGGTTAATTACTTCCATACTTTATTCTTTGATCAGTGTATTTGTATCGGAGGAGATTTCAATTGCACGTTTGAATCTAATTTAGATAGGAATACACCAGAACCACATCCTGAATCTCATAAACACATATCCTGTTGTTTTTCATCACTTGTTCTACTCGATGCTTGGCGCATGCAGCACCGTACAGCATCTCAGTATACATGGTGCCGGTGTGCTAACGGGCTGATAACACTTGCAAGGCTGGATAAATGGTACATTAACTCTACTTTTAGAAATGTCCATGTCTTGTAACATCTTTTCTTCCATTTTCTCTGATCATCACCTGGTAGTGCTTGGTTTATCCTCTTCTCAGTTACCGCAAATAAGTGCATATTGGACCTTCAATACCAGCCTGTTGGAGGATTGCTTTTTTTACTGATGCTTTTCGTAGGTTTTGGAAAAAACTTATCCAAAGCAAACCTTCCTATACTTCTATCCAGTTGTGGTGGGACAACGCGAAAGCTCAAATTCGTGTTTTCTGTCAATGTTATCAGTCCTTTTCCACGAGCAAGAATAAAATTGCTGTTTCACTCTTGGAAACTGAGATTTTGCAATTGGAGGAAGACTTGGCCAAAGCTCAAAATGACAGAAAGCTTTGGCTATTATTAGAAAAAAAAGAGCTTATCTCAGAGAATTGATTCATGAAAAAGTCATGGGGATGTCAGTTCGACTCAGAATCCAAAATGTGAAGTTTTCTGACACCCCAAATAAAAGGTTTTTCCAGTTAGAAGGGGTTAAGAAATCCCAAATGCAGATTTTCTCCTTGTTGGATGCTCAAGGCACTATTATACAAAATGAAAGTGATGTTAGAAGACTTGTGAAAAATTATTTTTCTGATTTATTTGTGAAGGAATCTGTGTTTAAAGATTGTGTTGATGAGATGACAAATCATGTTCCTTCTTTGAGTTGTGGTCAGCGTCAAGCTCTTGAAAAGCCGCTTACCCTGGAGGAACTCAGCATGGCTCTGAATAGCTTTGAACGTGGAAAAGCCCCTGGAATTTTTTTCAGCATTTTGGGACATCTTAGGTCCAGAAGTACTGTTGGTTCTGCAAGAAAGTTTACTTTCTGGCATACTGCCTCTCAGCTGTCGAAGAGCGGTGGTTTGACTTCTCCAAAAAAGCGACGATCTCCGTCAAATCAAGAACTGGTGCCCCATTTCATTACTATGTTCTGACTACAAACTCTTTTCCAAAGTGTTGGCCAATCGGCTAAAACTTGTCGTCGGGACTCTCATTCATCATGACCAGAGCTATTGTGTTCCAGGGAGATCAATCTCTGATAACATCTCTTTAGTTAGAGATTTGATTGATTGTGGTCTTAAGGAGGAAGGGCGGTGGGGGGGGGGGGGGGGGTTGGTTTGATTTTCCTTGATGTCAAAAAGGCTTTTGATAGCATTGATCACTTTTATATGTTTCATGTGTTGCAAAAGTTTGGTCTGGGTGAAAGGTTCATTAGTTTTGTTAAGTTGTTATACAACAATATATCTAGTTTGTGTAAGGTAAACGATGGTCTCTGTTCTCCCATTCAGGTTCAGAGGGGTGTTCGGCAAGGTTGTCCATTGTCAGGTTTACTGTTTAGCCTTTCCCTTGAGCCATTACTAATTAATCTTAGGAACTCTTTCTGGCTTTGTACCGTCTCCAGAAGAACACCCTATCGTTGTGTCCGCATATGCCGATGATGTCTGTATAGTAATTAAAAATGATCAGGATCTAACCACTCTTCTTGGATCTTTTCATAAGTTTCATCTTGCTTCACATTTGCAGTGTAATTGGCAAAATAGTCAAGCTCTGTGGGTGTCCTCAGCTCAATGTACATCCAGTGGGCTTCCCTTAGTGCCACCTCAGTCTCTTCCGAAAGATCTAAGGTGGACGAGAGAGGGGGTGAAATACTTAGGTGTTTATATTGGCCCTCACCAGTACTCTCTTATTAACTGGGAAGGAGTGGTAGATCACGTAACCAAACGTCTCAACAAATGGAAAAATTTCCTTCCTCAAGTGTCTTTCAGAGGTCGTATACTAATTATTAATACTTTAGCTACCTCTGTCTTGTGGCACAAATTCATCTGTTTGCAGCCACCAGACAGCTTGCTTAAAGAGATTCAACAGATACTGGTTAATTTTTTTCTGGAATGGTTATCATTGGTTGTGGTCAGATTTACTCTGTCGCCCCTTGTCTGATGGTGGCCAAGGGCTCATTGACGTAAAGTGTCGTCTGATGGACTTTCGGCTGAAGTCGATACAACGAGCGATCAATGTGGAAAAACTGCCCTGGCGCCCCGAAGCACAACGGATATTGAGACGAGCTGGATTGCTCGGCTACGCCCTTGAGTTGTTCCTAATTGAGTCAAAAAAGATTGACACGTCTCACCTTCCTCTGTTTTACCAGAGTCTGTTGAATGCTTGGCAAGCAGTAATGGTGACCCGCCAGAGGGATTTGTATGACATCAACATGTTTGTGGGAGAACCTCTATTCCTCAACCCACTCTTTCCCAATGTTCCCAAAAGCCATTGCTTTTTACAAAACTTAATTTCAGCTGGTATCAAAAATGTTTGGCATCTTTGCGACACATCCAATTGTTGCTGGAAGTCTGTTAAAGAAATTTCTGAAATCACTGGCACCAGGTCGTTATAGTCCATGGGCCCAGGCATATATTGGTCCCATCTGAGGAAACCAAACTTTAGGGCTACTTAGTTATTGGTAGGAACTATATGATTATTTCAACATGTGATCACCATTCCAGATCAGCTTAGTGTATGTATTTTGCATTTTTATCATTTTACCATTCTGAGATATTGACGTTTTGGGGGAAAATCAAAAAAAAAATAACCAAGGACCACTGGGAGGAAGTGGCAGAGCTGAAGTCCACGCAGGAGGAAGCAGACACCCAAATGCTTCTGCATGCTCTGCATGCAGCACAGGCTGGGTGCAAGGCTGTGGTGATCACTGCCGAAGATACAGATGTCCTCTTGCTGTGTCTTGCCTTCAATTAGGACATCCCATGCCCCGTGTATCAGAAGTGTGGTACGCAAACATGCACACGGTTCCTAGACATTGACAAGCTTGCTAGATCGATGGGAGACAGTGTCTGTGATGCTCTGGTTGGACTGCACGTGTTCTCCGGTTGTGATACAGTCAGTGCCTTTGCAGGCCGGGGAAAGATGGGCGCCTTGAAGCAAATTAAGTCGGATAAGACCTACCAAGAGGCCTTCAGTCAGCTCGGTCATTCATGGGAAGTATCCACCGAGCTCTTTCAGAAGCTGCAAGAGGTCACCTGCCACATGTACGTGCCGTCTACCAACACCACGAAAGTCAATGAACTCCGACATCAACTCTTCTGTGCCAGACGGGGAGAAATACAGTCCAGTCAGCTTCCACCATGTCAAGACATCCTCTTCATGCATGGCCTCCGTGCAAACTACCAGGCTGCTATTTGGAGGCGCTGTCTGCAATGCCAACCCTATGTTCCAAGTCCCAAGGGTTGTGGATGGACCACTGATGATGACGGGAAGCTGGCCATCGAGTGGATGCAGGGTTCTCCAGCACCGGATGCAGTGTTGCAACTGCTTTCCTGCAAGTGTGGACGGTCGTGCAAACTCCCAGACTGCACGTGCCTTGCCAATAGCCTGAAGTGCACTGACATGTGCAAGTTACGAACCTGCAGCAACCAGCCCGCTGATGTCGAGGAAGAGGTTGTAGACCTCGAGGACTGATACTAATAACAGTGATGAAGACTAGACTACTGATCCATGGTGTGAATGTTTTGGCACAATCACAAGGACATTCATGGCTACAAATATGCATGAGTAAAACATATTACATAAACATGGCACAGTAGCGTGGTGAAATTTGGGTTATCCATAAATTTCACATTTTGGACGCTTGTTGGAACTCAGGTAGGGGAAGGGCAATTCCTTTAACTGTGGTAAAAACTTGTAAAATGTTCATAAATGTTTTCCTCATACAACATGTGCAAGTTGTAGGCTACTGCGGTTCAGTGGCACTACCCAGGGAACTTGTGTGACAATATTATAAATTAAAATGTACTAAAAATCACTAATCAGCAACATTTTGATAGGCCTTATTGTTCGCCCCTTTCTGCCATAAAACAAATTCTGCCTTCAGGAATGACAGAAAGGATTATTCGGATGGTATAAATAAAGCATTTCAGACATGTATTTGAGGTTTGCAGTTCATTCTAGCCCCATGTGGAAACAGCAATTGCATCATTAGTGAATGTTTCTGAGTTTGCTTTTCTCTTTCATTATGCGGAGGGTGGGTACATTCCAGAGATGATAACTACCAATAAGCTGCCAGTCTGCAATGGTTATCACATCAAAATATTGTTACGGCTGTGGAAATTTGCATTACACCATGAAGGGCCCGTAGGTGAGGTATCTCTAAGTACATGTGTAGTTAGCCCCAAACCCTTTGTCTTGAGGGAAATTTATGTGATTCATTCGGGCTGCGACGCTTTGAGATAGCCGTTTTTCTGTTCTATCTTTATTTTGAACCAACCACATCTCAACCGCCATCACACAACAACCACCTTAACCACCACGCCAGCCATCGTCACCAACTACAACCATGCTCCAACCCTCAGACAACAACAACAACGCCAACAGCCACGACCTTTACCTTCACAACTCGCTCCCACATCATCGCATCATGCTATTCCCAAACGGCACCATGACCATCAAACCACCACCAAAAACCCTCCACTACCCTCACCTCTGTCCTTCTAAGGCCATTCCTGCACCACCTGTGAACACTGAGCGTCGGGCTGTCTTGGGCTCGTTCAGCGATACGCACCGAGCCGCGAGCGCAAAATATCAGCCTTTCCGAGGGAGAATTCGGATCAAGAACGCTACACGCCCACTTCTGATCCGTCCAATTAGCAAGCACAGAGCGGCTTGGCCCCGCCTCCAGGCGCGTCTGTGTGAAATCGATATATGCAAATTCTAGGATCAGGGGAGGTTCACGCCCACTTTCCTCCGTCCAATTGGCGAGCGTGGCTCTGCCCCCGAGGTCATCCTGATCCGGATATTTGCATATTGTTTTCTCCTGCCGGCATATAAAACGGCGAGCGCAAGGCGAATCGGGGCAGAGCCAGTTTTGGTTGGAGAGTGGAAGAGAGCCGGGGGCAGGCAGAGTCAGTTTTTGGTTGGAGTGCAGAGTGAGTCGAGTCATCGGTGTGGCAGAGGGTGGAGTTGGGTGTTGAAGTCATCGGTGTGGCATCGAGTTGGGTTCTGCAGTCGGCTGAGGAGAGTTGCGGGAAGAGGAAAAGGAGCTCGTGTCCGAGGCGAGAAGGACGGCGGTCGGCGACGAGGTCACGGTGTGAGATCGCTTGTCGCGGGACCCAAGCCAGCCAGCCATTCTCCTCCCCCAGGGCATCAACAATTCCCCCTTTCCCCCACGCTGAGATAGTGCTAAAAGGGGGCCCCGTTCCCACCCCACTCCAAACGTCGTGCCAACGAAACCTGCCAAGGAGCATGGAGTCGGGGCACAGCCACGCGGCCACATCTGCGGCTCATCCGCCAACGCGTCACGAGGACGCGGGTAGGACCCCCCCCCCCGGTCTCACGGGCTTGGCCGCTCCTTCAGGTCACGCACGCATATTGGCCTACAGGCCCGTCTGCCCCCTTGTCTATGAGGGTGGTTTCTTTCCTTTGCTTTTGAGTAAATGTGTGTTGGCGCCGTCTGTAAAGTAGAACTGTATATGTGTTGCCGTGTGTGCGCGTTGTCGGTAGTAGATCTGCGTCATTGTTTCTTTTGTGTTAACTGCTATATGTGCATTTTGACTGTTTGGCTGTATATGTGTGCTTTCCGTGTGTCGCGTAATAAATGTGCATTGTGTGAACTGTTTTCCCGTTTCGCTTCGTCTTTTCTTTATTGACCCTCCATCCTGCTTCACGTAAGGGGTTCGTAGTGGGCTTACTACGACCGGTAATTAATCTGAACCGTCCAGGTCGGCGATAACACCGCTCAGTTATCCCGATAGCACGGAACGGGCCGCCCAAGCAGCCTGTGTCCGGAGTCGACCTGTGGCGAGGTGCGATCGCCCGGTTGACCATTCACGCAGGTACTTAGGTAGATCAGAATTTGGCGAGCGACCCTATCCTACGTGGGTGGGCAATTGGCACGATCGTGGTAAGGTTAAACCCCCACCCGTGACTAGCTCCCGGCGTTGGTCCGAGAGGGTAACGACTGAATTGTCCGTCTGGTGGGCGACGTGCCACGATCCGAGTCACGTGGCCGTCCGCACGCCGGCGGGCGCTAATTCGCAACAATATGATCTATATATATATATATATATATATATATATATATATATATATATATATATATATATATATATATATATATATATATATATATATATATATATATATATATATATATATATATATATACACCTGTTCAAAAATCGAAACTAGGATTGGTTTCCTTAGATGGTACCGACAAGTGGAATTTCTGGCCTGGGCCCATGGACTATTAAGAGCTGTCGGAAAAGTACTTGTAGATGTCATCCGTACATCCTTTAAACTTGGGTTGCATTGGAGTACGGAGGTCCAATGGACACCCCATAAGCCTTCACTTCCGAGCTTACTTGTCCAAATCACTGGGTTTACTCCATCTCCAGTCAGTATTGCTTCCTGTTTATTTAGTAATCTTGACAGTAAATCATTTTATCGTTTTTGTCTTTCTGTTATTATTATAAATACCTCTACAGTCGGAGTACTGAGGTGGAAAACGCTTTTGCCGTATGCCACCCCTTCTGAACCTGCATGGGAATCGATGTATTGCACACCAATAACAAAAAGGTCAGGTGACTTGCAATGGAGACTTGCTCATTGGTCACTGCCAACAAACACCTTTGTCAACCGAATTGATGTTGCTGTATCAGTGCTTTGTCCCTTTTGTAACATCACTGAAGATTTGTTCCATGGATATATTGATTGTGTACGATTGTGTCCCCTTTTCCTTTAATTGAACAATCTATTTCATTGGGTAAATGTCCCCTTTTCACTCCGGTTTTAAATTTTTGGCCTCAGAGTCAATTCCGGTGATGAAAAGTTGTTAATGTTTTTGAACTATGTCCTATCAGGCAAAGTTAGCGATCTACCTGTCGAGGAAAGCCAAAATGAAAGACAAACCTTTTGAGCAATGTAACGTGATTTTGTATTTCCAATCCCTGGTTTCAACTCGTTTGAAACTAGAATTTAATTATTACAGAAATAATGAAAATATTAATACCTTTGTTGAAACTTGGTGTGTTGGTAAGATGTGCAATGTAAAGGAAAATGTATTAGAAATTTACGTGGAGTGTTTTCTTTCCTTGTGCCCTTGGAATTTTCTTTGTTTTGAATTGCTTTTTTTGGTGTTTCTTTGACTTTGTTGATTTCTCTTTGAAACCTGTTTTGTTTTATCTCCTTTGGTTTTATTGTATTTTTATAATAAAATAAGTCAAAGTTTCTCTCTCTCGTTCTCTCTCTCGTTCTCTCTCTCGTTCTCTCTCTCGTTCTCTCTCTCGTTCTCTCTCTCGTTCTCTCTCTCGTTCTCTCTCTCGTTCTCTCTCTCGTTCTCTCTCTCGTTCTCTCTCTCGTTCTCTCTCTCTCTCTCTCTCTCTCTCTCTCTCTCTCTCTCTCTCTCTCTCTCTCTCTCTCTCTCTCTCTCTCTCTCTCTCTCTCTCTCTCTCTCTCTCTCTCTCTCTCTCTCTCCTCCACCACCCCACCCTCCCTTTTAGTATTACCAGGGCCGGATAATGATTTTTGTAGGCCCCTGGGCTTCAGATACTGTGAAGCTCCCAGTGATAATTATCAAAAGCACGCAAATTGAATTTCGGATTCTTGAAATCAGTTTATTCAACTTCTACAACATAATGTGGACATTAGGCCCACATAGATGGGTGCAAGTGTAACACAACAAAAAGAGAAGAGATATTGTGATATTTTCAAAACTAAAATAAGTTTTTGAAATATTACATTTATTTGACAAGGCTAAACAAAATTAAAATTCAAACATTTGCTTTGCATAATTTCTTGGTTACAAATTTCTCCAAAACATCAGTAAATTGTAAATGTTTGAGAACATCATTTTCACTTGCCATGACAGCTCGTCTGTCAAGTCGTTCTTGTGTAATTGTTGACCTGAGTACATTCTTTAAATGTTTCAGCCTGGAGAAACTTCTCTCTCCAGTCGCATTAGTTATCATTAAACACAAGTAAATCCGTAGTGCTATTTCAACATTAGGGAATGAAGAAGTTAATCCATTTTTTAGCACAAGGGTGTAGATATCAGAAGCTTGCGGTGTTTCATGCTTGTCCCTGAATTCATCAAATTGCCCAACAAAGTTTTTAAAGTGAACAATGTCTGGCACAAATTCAGGCTCGATGTCACCTGAGTAAATCTTCTGAAACTTGGCTGCTGTTATTGAAAAGTCTTCATCGTTCATTGTTGAAAATTCGACCAGGAAACCAAACGATGAATGAACATTTTTATATGCTTCAATGCGATGAGAAAGAGCTGAGCATAACTTATCTATGATGGGTAGATATGTTTCCACCTTAAACTTCTGGCTTCCTCGCAAAGCACCATCTTCAGCATTACCATCATTGATTTGTTTTCTTCTCCTATGCTCTCCAGTATATTATACTATCTTATAAATATATATAAAATAAATTATTAGTAAAAATTCCAGTGTATTATACAGTATATTAATTGAGCCCTTTTTAAAGAGATAATTCAGCATACTTCTACTTTTATTCTGCATTTACAAATGAAGTAACTTTTCACAGTAAATTAATTTCACTTAATCTCTGGAGGCCCTCAACTGGTGGAGGCCCCTGGGCTGCAGCCCATAAAGCCCATACCTTAATCTGGCACTGAGTATTACAATCAGTGAAGTGATGGGTGGTATTTGCTAGTCCTTATTATAATTCATGGACCATTTTATGTGTGTGATTGTCACGTTACTCCTACAGTTCTCGGCCAATCGCCTCTAGACTTGCTACATAGGATCAGCGTGACCACAATTAGTATACTGTATAGTAGTGTTTTTATCTTTGCCTCCAGGTGTGGGTTGGGGTGGGGGTGGGTATAACAATTCCCCACCCTTTACAGTGCAGTATTCCTTTCCCCCCATTTTCCAGTACTGTGAGGTGTTTTGAAGCAGTCGGTATGTTTTTCCTTCATGCATATAACCAGGGTTATTTGTTTTTCGGTATGCAGAGCCGTCAGTTGCCTCCACACCGCCCAAATATAGGTACGCATCAGAAGAACGTGTTGCATCCTTGGAAGAAGATCGCCCATAGGGTGGGAACTCTGCCAGTACTGAATACAATTTTAAGTGGTCAACACACGCAGTAATTTTTTGCAAATACAAGTAAATTAAGATGCAGAATCATACTCAAGTTAAGGTGAAAAGATTTCAAACTTGAATATTTTAATATCCTTATTTCAATGTGATTTTTTTTTTCATCAGGAAGGCTTGGTTTGACAACTTGTTTTTTTTGACATCAGCATATGTTAAAAAACCCCTTTATACAAACTCGCATGCTTTCTGCCAGATCTGAACGTCTCGAGCCAAATACGTCACGCATCTGCCACATTATTTTGCCTTTCCTGTGAATAAATGTTTCTATGGTTTTTATCTTGCCAAAACGAAGTTTTTGCAAGATATGTTAGTCAGTTTGTATGTTTTTTTTTTGTTTGTTTGTTTGTTTGTCTGTAATCACGGATAAAAAATTCTGCAGAGCACAGGTATCATTGGAAATTTTTGTAACTTCGCATATCAGAGGCCTATAAAGGTCCCTTTCAGTGCACAAAATTTTGAAGGTCAAGGTCAAAGGTCAAGGTCACTTTGTCGCAAATCAGGGGAGTCGACGAAACCCTTATTTTTTGAGTAATTTTGATCGGATCATCTTCAAACTTCATGGGAATATAGTTCATGGTCTGGCGCTCAGCTGATTAATTTTTGGTGACGATTGGCCTTGACCTTCATGGTTAGCACCTGAGGTCAAACATATTTGACCCCAAGGTCAAATTTTCACGTTTTAGGAACCATATCGTGTAGTACCTCAAATTGAACACCTCGATGAGTGCTTTCTGGATATGTCAAGCTTGAGACATTATGACATCATTTGGTGATGTTATGAGGCAAACGCATATTTTTCATGGTTACTCTGTAGAACGATTCTCATCGAAATCTCTCGTAGGCAGATATTCCTCGAGGAGTCGCTCCTGGTGGATAGCAGCTCTGTTCACCTCAGTATGACCTTAAAGAAGTCACACGTGGTCACTTTTTGGCAAGATACGGGTCACCCTGCGGGTGACATTGGTTTTTTTATTTTTTATTCTCGCTCCGACTGACTCACGACTATCCCCATGGGGAAATTGGGTTTAATGTGGCAACTCTAAACGTCAGTCTGTGCTTTCCTGTGGCTGGTATGTGACATTCTGCAAGTCTATTCATTTATCTTCACATTAATGACTGGGGTGATTAAACCTCAATTGCTCAATTATCTTTGCGAGCTGAATTACATTGCATGATACATGGCTGCTGCAAATTTGGGTTTCTTGACATTCTCTAAATTCCTGTGGCTCTGTGCTGCAGTGGCTACCTAAGGTATGGCAGGTATGGCACATGTCCTGGGCGCCACTTGTAGGAGGGACGCCACTGAGCATGACTTGGTCTCTGTCAATAAAGGAATATTGAAGTTGAAAGACGTCAGAGACGAAAAACGAATGGCTGATAAAATCTCGAGAGACGCTGGGTTAACAGCCAAGGAGGAAATGGAAAGAGTCACGAAGGGAACATTTAACCGTCTTCACAGGGAAATGGATGAAAGGTTCGCTCGTTTGCACGACACCGACGCCAAGTTTGGGTTCCTTCTCGATGTCGAGGGACTTTGTTACAGCGCCGACAGTAACAACCTAAAGAAGAAGTGTGAAAATTTGAGCGAATTGTACGGCTCTGATGTTGACGGACAGCAGCTATATGAAGAAATTTTGGATTGCATAATGTTGCTCTCAAGTCGGGCCAACATGAAAATATCAAGACCTGAAGAGCTTCTCAAATTTATTGTTCAGTATGGGGATGAGAGAGTCTTCTCCACTCTTCGCAATGCTATTGAGATAATGCTAACCATCGCAGTTTCCATCACCAGCAGTGAGAGATCATTCAGCCAGTTATAACTAATACTTTCATATTTGAGAGCCTCCATGGGTCAAGGCAGACTCTGTGATCTTGCTCTGCTGAGTGTAGAAAGAGAAGAAACTGAAAAAACGGACTTAGCACATCTGAGACCAATTTGCATCAGTGAAAGCAAGGAGGGTGCAGTTGTAATTTTCATGTAGTGCCATAATTTGTTTATTAAAAAATTAACGAGCTTGGGTTGTATTTTTCAGCTGATATTATGGTAAAGTTATCTAAAAGATGGGTGTCAGATGTTTGGACAGGGGCGCAATTTCAGTGCTTGCCATAAGCGCTATTTTCCGGAGATACGCCCCTGGTGTGCTGTGATAGTTGGTGAACACTGCAACCCGTAGACACGACAGTATCACATATTGTATTGCATCCCTTTGTCATCAGTCCACCAGAAACAAGGAAAGGTAACTATTTTATTAATGGCATTATAAAGTGCCAAAACATGTTGAATGTCAAGCAGGTAAAACACAAGCAATTACCATTTTGTTTTTGGTTGCTTCTGCTTTGGTATGCAGTACAAGGCTGTAGGGTAGCATCATTAGCTGAGGGTGTGGCTGTGCCCCTGATGCAATGCCCTCTGTAGGCGAGGGCAGAAATTTGGAATTTGTTTATGGTGCCGGCAAGACCTCACCAACTTTTTGCGAAGGACACCATGGGATCTTTAACGTCCACCAACTAATGCCAGCAGATGGGACGCCCAGTTTAACGTCCATCCGAGGGACGGCACACAGACTGATGAATCACCCTGCCTGTGAAACACCGGGAAGACAGTTTATACCTGGATCGAGATTTGAACACAAGCGAGATGGCTTAGAAGCTCATGTGCATACCTCTAGTTGAGTCCATCCTGTCAGCCTTTCGGTTGCTGTAAAGTATTAGGCTGTCAGCACTCAGAGATAGGATCCAAACATTAAGTGACAAAAATTGATAAGATTTGGCTGTTAAAGAAAAAAAATCCATGAGTACGTATTATGTAAAAAGCTGGAGAGTTCTGATAAACGTTTGAACTTTCTGACATTTCTACAGATATCAGAGCATCACACACTCATATGTATAGCTTGTTTGATAAGGTAGGTAAACCCTTGTTGCATTGCTGTCATTGGCATATAGTGGGGTAACTTAGCTAAATATAACATAACAATTGTGCATTTTGCGAGGAAAGCACCAAATTTGGCACACTAGTAGCCTATCATATTATGAACAGATTTGGATATTGGGCCATCTCAAATTAAGCCGCTGATGGCTGTGGCAGCCATTTTCCACTGCCATCAAAACTTTTGAGATGGCCCAAAATCCAAATATGTTCATAATATGTTAGGCTACGAGTGTGCCAAATTTGGTGCTTTCCTCACAAAATGCACAATTGTTATGCTAAGTTGCCCCCACTAATAGGGTCAATTCCCATGGTTGCTTTGCAGAATTTTCCACTCCCAGAAACAGTGGAAACCAACCTAATGCTAGCTCTTCATCATTGGAACAGTTTACAACTTGTTTTAACTTTCTGGTAGTCTGTTAACATGATGGACCTTCATTATGTTATGAACCTTAATAAATGACAGGTGAATTAAAAAATAAACATTTTATCATAGACCAAGACATTATCTGTGCAAGTGTGAACTTTTTTTATATACATACAATTTGACTTCCTGTCATTTCTTTGTTTTTTTACTGATATAGTTTTCCTTTTCAGGGTTTGGTGTTGTTATCGTGGTATTTGTTCCTTGAGATTTATAGCTCCGTAGCTCAATTATGCCATTGACATCGAAGCAGAAGACAAAAGTAGTGGCTCTGTGGTATGAGACGAAATCGTATGAAGACACCTGCTGGAGGTTCTGCTGGGAATACGACCTCAGAACACGTAATGGAACCACAATTTGTGGGTCCTTCAATGTACTGTAAAACATTTTGTGCACAACCAGAGCAAGGGCAACAGTGGCAGGCCAGCATCAGTAACCAAGAGCCAAGCCAACATCGATGCCGTGTGGGATTCTGCAGTGGACAGTCCTAAGAATTCCCACCGCCGATGCTCCTGGGAGCTGGGCATCAAACCAACATCAGTCTGGCATATCCTCACTGAGGAACTGAAGCTTTTCCCATACATCATCTCCATTAGACATAAACTGAGTCAAGATGGCATTAGAAGGAGACTTGGTATGTGCAATTGGCTCAGTGACAGGATGGAGCCCTCTTGACGACTGGTTCTGTTTGTGGGGGGGGGGGGTGCCAAGGGCTCTGTCTACACCAACTGCTCTGCCACACTGGATGATCTGAAGCTGGAGGTGTCAAACTACCTCCAGGCAGTGCCACATGAGACCTACAGGAAAGGTGGACAGAACTTTGGAGTCAGGATCAATGCCTGTCTGAACCACGGATGGATGCACATCAGGTCAGGTCAGGTATGGGAGGTGCGCCAGAGCAGCACGTCGCTGCGTCCAATTTCTGCCTGTACTCCAGGGGCCTCCGTCTGGCCATTGGACACAAAGTCTGACCAGCGATAGCCAAGGATTCTCCGAAGAGACCTGGTACCAAAGGAATTAAGTCTCCATCTCAGATCCTTGGTCAGAGTCCAAGTCTCACATCCAGAGAGCAAGACTGGAAGCACCAAGGACATGAAGAATCGGACTTTCGTCCTCCCGCACAGGTACCGGCAGCGCCACACCCCATGATCCAGTGAATCCATGACTCCCCAGGCCCGATCCAGACATCTATTGACCTCTGACTCACAGCCAGCAGAGACATGAATATCACTGCCAAGATAAGTGAATCTCTCCATGACCTCAACATCCTCACCACAAACAGGCACAGACAGGACAGCAGCATCCAAGATGTCATTGAAAGCCTGGATCTTAGTTTTGACCCAGGAATCCCGTAATCCCAGCGACTCTGACTCCTCATTCAGCACCTCGAGGGCCCCCAAAAGGATATCTAAAGTCTCCGCAAAGATGACTGCATTATCTGTGAAATCAAGGTCAGAGATTTTGACATTCCCAAACGACGCACCGCAGCTTGATCTCTCTGACATCCTCCCTAAAATCCAGTCCATACAAGTGCTAAAAAGTGTGGGGGCCAGTACACACCCCTGATGAACTCCAGTAACAACTGGAAATAAGTCAGAGATGTACCACCACATCTGACAGTACTCCCAGTACCAGATAAGAGTAGAGTTCAGACATCAGATCGATCAGTTGAGGTGGCACCCCACAAAGACCAAGAATCCTCCAGAGGACATCCCGATTCACTGAATCGAACGCTTTCCAGTGATCAACAGAGCAAGTTTGCTCGTCGGACCCCTATCCTGGAACGGCCATTGCGTACAGATATTTAAAATAAATAAGAATGTTTCAGGCAGCTTTCCAACACCAGATATTTAAGTAAATGATAACTTCATTTTAAATCATTCGAATATGACAGTAAAAAACACTGAACCGTGCTTTGTCACAGGAGTCCACACACATTCACCACAAAAAGGGAAGTGAAACTTTCCCACCACCACAAGCGGAGATTACTCAAAACATGGGTGGAACATGTATGCATAAAGTGTACAATTAAACTTGTTTCCATCACAACCATCACAAGATGCATACAGGCTTCCCACCAGACAAGCAAAAAAATGTAAAGTATAGATTTTATGCGAGAGGGAAATTGCACATCAACAAATTGTTTTCCAGCACTCGCAGATATATTTGTTGTGAATGATTCAAAATAAACAAAAATATTTAACCCCCCCCACCCCCCTTCCCGTACATTGTTGGTTATCTCCCATTATTGCTGCAGACAGACATCTGATGTTTCATCAAGTTTTCACATTGGGTTGACTGTGCCGAATGTTGTAAATTGTTTTTTTCAAGAAGTAAAACAGGATTTATGTTTCATGTTTGGGGTATGTAATAAAGAGTACATTGCCAAAAAATGAAAAATATATCTGCAGGAAATGTCTTTGCATGAACCCTCTAGAAGTAAAAAACGATACAAATTTGTGATAATTTGAATATTGTTGGGATGAATCTCTGAAGTTTTCTTTGCTTTAGCATACAGCACATTGCAATACCGGACAAGTGGAATTATTTTTATGAAAGTACATCGATTTTTTTTTCACGGTGAGAGGAAGAAAGATTTTTTTTATAATACCAGTTAAATGTTGAGGAAGGAAAAATTTTAATATTATTCTTATCTTTGGATTTCCAAACAAGAATATTGACAAAACTAAAATTAAATTGTAATATCATCAGTATTAACATGACTTAAGTTTGCTCATTTTCTCGTCATTTCCTGATTTTTAACTTCTGAGAGGGATGTTGGTCATTGTGGCAAAATGTCTTTTTATATTTATTAATTTCCTATTTAATTTCTTGTGTTGAAGTTAAATGCTGTGTAAAAGTGATCCAGAGTTTGTTTCTTCCTGTAGTGTTTCAATGACAACAATAAACAGCATGACCATGAATTTTATTGCATTTCTCCTTCAAGGCAGAGCAAGCATTTCACCATCGAGCACCATTGCTTAGACACCAACCTGTTCTTAATGACAGGAAAGGAAAACCATGTTTGTTAAATCCCCTGAAAAAAATGCCCTGAAATAACAAGTCAAAACAGCGAAGCTTTGGTTAAACTTGAATGTGAGTTAACAGGAGTAGAAGTAACTATTCGGTACTTGCTTCAGAAACTTCCACATCTTCACCCGTCTTTTCACCATCTCTGAAATATTCTGTTACAACTTTTATTTTCTTCCTCGTCTCAACTGCAACACAATGCATATTGTTCATTATTGAAAAAAAAATGTAATTCTTATCACAAAAATATAATCGTAAGTATTTGCTCGTTATACACATTGTAAACTGTGGTTCCTGTCCACACATCAGTCTGGCTCCCATTTACGATGGCCGCTTCCCAAGCTGTGTTTGAAAAGCAACTGAGTGGAATTTTACAATTATGTTTCACTTTTCTTGATGCAAAATTGTCAGACATTTTACTTTGTTTAGTGTAATCTTTAAAATGAACATGAAAATGCATTTATTCAATTAATACAGATATTCATGGAGTAACACAATTTAAAATAGCTATACTTTTCCCTCTTTTTATACAAATCCAACCCCTGCCACCCGATGTTGCACCACCGTTTTGTGATGTGTAGGATAAGTAGCTCAGAGCTTTGGCTCTGAGTGAAACAAAGAGTGTAACACAATTACCCTTTTTAAAATCCATGAAATAATTTAAATTGAGAGAATAACTTTAACTTTTCCCATTACTCGGGACGGGTACTTTTGCTGGTTCAGTGTAAAATACAGTTTCAGAAATATTTCATAGATATTGGATGACAACAACTTATTGCAAGTTAATACTGCATGTGAATTCATCATTTTTTTGTCTCATAGGCACTAGTGTTCTTCATGAAAGTTTCATTGTATTCTTTGTCTAAACAAATGTTAAACTTACTGATAGGTTCACGTGCTGGAGGCGGTGCCTGAATCACTTCACTTCTGGAAATTAGAAACACATGATGATCAAGTTAGAATTGAGTATTTCACACCATCAAGTAATGTTAAATGAAAATTATTCTAAAATCCTTACTGTGTCTTGCGTATTTCTGTGGAAGAATGGTTGTGGGTTTGGAAAGGGACGGTGGGGTTGGGTGAACAGAGAATAGGCAAAGTTACTCTCAATTTCAACTCTTAAATGCACTTTAAAGATCTCTGTTAATCTATTGAGAAATATAAAAGCACAACAGTAACCTTTGTATATCAAATGTAACAAGAACTCTGGTAAAATTTGATTTTGACTTGATTAACTGAAATTATTTTTCTTCATTCAGAGGATGATTCAAATTAATTATCATTTTAGTTTTGCAACACCGGAGATGTAACTGTATCGAGACATGAATATTCTATGAACAAGATAACAATCATCCTACAACCCACCCCTCCCCTCACTTAGTGCTTGCACTTGTATTATCTCAATTCTGTTTATCTTTCAGAATTTTATCCATTTGAAAGTACAGTTCTTACAAAGACTAAAAAGTCTTCATTCAAAGTATGGTACTTACGATTATTTGAGCCCCCTGTTCCTTCAAAATCTAAGATTAATTCTTGAGACCCTGAACCTGCTCCTCGAAACCCTGAACCTGCTCCTCCAGTTCCTGATTGCATTCCTCCAGAATATGAAGATGAGGATGATGATATTCCAACTCTGGTGAAAAGATAGTATAATAATATAATGGTGAGAAAGGCTTTCATTATCTTCAAATCAACAGAGAGTGATTTACACTCCATGTACTTGTGAGTTTTTTATTTATTTATTTATGCACACATTAAAATACACATTTAAAAATGCCTTTTTTATTATTCACAATTGACCCTCACATTGCATATCGAGCAATGCTACATAATAGGTTAAGTTACCCGCTGCCTCCTCCATCCAGCAAACGGCGATATGTTTCAATCTCAGCTTCAAGCTTCATCTTTTCATCCAGCAGTTTGGCGTAATCATGTTTCTTGGTGTTGATTTCCATGCGTGCATTTTCAAGGTCTCTCTCAACCTTTTCCAACTTCTTGAGATACGATTCCAGTTCTTGTTGTTTTCTGAATTGTGTCTCGTCCAGCGTGTCTTCCAAAGAGGCAATCTAGAATAGGTAACGCACTGTAAGTTTATTTTCTGTAAGGACAATAAGTGCCACATCAAACAGATACTTGGGATTTACTTCTTCAGCTCACCTGGCCTTGCAAAGTTCCCAGCTCAGTCTGCAGGGACTGCATGTTTTGTCTAATCACAGTAACCTCATTCTTTGCAGATGCTGCAGCTTGGTCCTGTTGGACTGCAACCTTCTGCACCTGCTCAACCTGAAACAACATTTCAAGGTAATCAAGGGGGCAATGTCATAAATAGCACACGTATTGTTATATTTATGACATGTCAATGTCATAAAAAGCATGATGTTGTGATTACAATTACAAGTACGTTGTTTTCACAATGTCTAACTTTTGATATTGTGTCGAACTTTTGACAAAAACCGACCTGTTGTTGAAAAGCTTGTTCAGCTTCAGCCCTGTTATTGGCTATCGTGGTTTCATATCTCTTTCTCATGTCGTCCAATATCTGCTTAATATCTGGACCTTGTTTGGCATCAACCTCCACAGACATGTTGGAACCAGAAATCTGCGCCTTCAATGCTGCAACTTCCTAAAGGGGTGAAAGTTGAAGGAGTTTAATGATATACAGTATATCCAAATATATTCCTGGTAAAGTTGTATTTTTAAGTAATTAAAATGTCATATTCCTATGGCTACACATATATAATGTTATAATAAGAGTTACGAGTTAATAGTTTTTGTATTTCTCAATAACCATGTTATCTGACTATACAAATTGTGTTGAGCATTTATTCTGTGCTGACATTCTTTACTCCCTTTTACATGCCTTTTTTATTATTCACAATTGACCCTCACATTGCATGTCGAGCAATGCTACATAATGCTACATTTGCTACATTTGCTACATAGCATTATGCTACATAATGCTACAATGCTACATTTGGACCACCAGGAAATATCACCACTTGCTTCAATGAGTTAATATTTACTTACTTCATGGCTTTTGGAATATTTCTGATGAACAAAAAATAATTAAAACCTCCGCATGTATTTGAAGCTCTTCTGGACAATCTCAAACGATTATTGTTCATGGACAAACTTGAAACACAAAACGCTTTCTAACTTTGTCCTGCTCTGTAAAACAATCTATGTTTGGTGACGAAGTGTTTCAAACCTCTGCATGGTTTTTCTTCATGAAGTTCAACTCATCCTGCAGTAACTCCAGCTCTCCCTCCATTGATGAAGATGCCATCATGTACTCCTCGTGCAGGCCGTGCAAGTTGTCGATATCAGCTTCCACAGAAGAACGCAAAGCAAGCTCGTTCTCCCACCTGCAATCAACGGAACATTTTGATTTCATTGTTCATAAGAAATTTAATTCCATGAATGTACTGGTTGATCCAGTGAAGGGGAAGATATGAAGAGAAATTCAAGACGATACTCGAGGTCTCATTGCACTCATATTCTCACAATTTTTTTTGGTTTGTTTTACAACTGAATCCCAACCAACATTAACAGATGGTATCTAAGAATCAATGCAGTCTGCATACATATCCAGCGCCTCAATTCAATTTGAGCGCAATTCAACTCTGGCAAAAGGAATCTGCAGAAGATGATACTTAGCATATGTGTTCAATATATTATCGAGGATTGTTGTTCATGCCAGTGGGTCCTGCGCGACATCGACACTCTTACTTGGTTTTAAAGTCGTCCGCTGCCAGCCTTGCATTGTCGATCTCCAGGCTGATTTGGGCATTCTCCATTATCTGGCTAAGAATCTACACACACACACACACACACACACACACACACACACACACACACACACACACACACACACACACACACACACACACACACACACACACACACACACACACACACACACACACACACACACCCACACACACACACACACACACACACACACACACACACACACACACACACACACACGCAAGTACATGATTATATGTTTATAAACTTAGTTTTAAACATTCATTTTTCATCACCAGGCAAGCAGCAATGGATAAAATATACACACCTTGGCTCGTAGGTCTGCGATGATCCCATAGTACGACTCATAATCTGCATCTTGTGAACCTTTACCTTTCACCAGTTCCTTGATCTTGAGTTCTAGTTCTTGATTTGTTTTCTCCAGCATGGCAACCTTATTCATGAAGTTGGCGAGACGGTCATTCAGGGATTGCATGGCTTGCTTTTCATTACCTTGCAAACTTCCTGAAGACATGCTGCCTGAAGACATGATGCCTGAAAAGCTTATGCCTCCGAAGCCACGATTTGAGTTGAAAGAAGCTTGGCCTCGGTTTCCTCCAAAACCTGTGCTGAGGCTTTGTGTTGAATAAGTAGACTTGGACCGTTGTGAGCTCATATTGACTGCTGAGAAGGAAGATAAACGAGGTAATCCTGATATCGCTTCACTGGAAGTTCTGGTGTTCTCCTCACGAAGATGTTGCCTTTATATACAGCCCCAGTAAGATAACCTTTCATTTGGATTTCATCCAACACCAAATTATTGCCTCAAGGCAATCTCTGTCATAGTTATAAATAATGAGAATTCTTTCACCTTTCTCTACACGTTGAAATGCTATTGGTGGGTGTTGTCCTTGCCATACTAAGAAACTCCCTTCTCTCGTTCTCACTTTGGGAAAATAATTATTTGGTTAATTATTTTAAACAAATTATTAATTTTATTCACAGGAATCTACCAATATAAACCACAATGTGTTTCTGTGTATTTGTCTGTCCCCTTTTATAAGGACGATTTAAGAACGATTTTAAAGGCCAACCCTTTAACATGACTGTGTGTTTACTGCAGTCTATTTTTGAAGATTACAAAAACTCGAAAAATATTTTTCATGAAAGAGTACTTACGGCTCTTCTATTGGAAATGTAGATGGTGACATGCAACCACGAGCAAGTTATTGTCAGGTCAGGCCAGATTGGGTCAGGCCAGAATAGATCTGTGACTTGCTTTCGGTATCATGTAAATCTGTACTAACCTGTTTCACGGTCTGGTTGTCGGCAACTAAACCGTCTACCCCACCAGGTTTTCTGGTGAGGATGGTGTATGACATAGACACCCAGCAGGATTAAAAACAAAACTGGTCAAAGGGCGGAGGAGCAATTTGTGAGCCAACGGCCATCCATATCTACTGCCCAACTGTGTCTGCGGACATCCTCCTGCAGTTGGGTTTCTTCTTCTTAGGAGGTTGGTGGTAGGATTTAGACTCCGGCCACTATAAAACCCTTCTTTCCTCAAAACATACCAAAAGCAAAAACAAATCTGAAAACCCACTCAGTGGGAGTACTTCCAGTGCATCTGCCCTCCTCATGGCTGCTCACTGGATGACAGGATTGGGGCAAAGCCTATGGCACCCCCACTCTTTAATGAAAGGAGGAAACCTACGAGGTAACCTTCCCAGGTCAGATTGTGGTAATGTGTGTCGGGGTGGTGCTGAGATGTCGTCCACCAGACGGTGGTCTCCTTGGGTTAACTTGAGGTGGTCCCATTTAGTGGGTGCCTGGAATGTGCTAAACTTAAGAGAGAATGATCACCTGTCTCTGTTATCATCTGAGCTCAAGCGTTTGGACATCAGTATTACAGCACTCTCTGAGGTTCGAAGATTGGATAGTGGCGAGGTCATGGTGGGTGGTTACACCTACCATTGGTCTGATCACTCTGATGGTTACTATGCCCAAGGAGTTGCTGTAGCTGTGTCCAACAAGCTGAATCCAATTATAGTTGAGGTAACACCGGTCAACGAGCATATTTTGAGACTAAGAATTCGTCACTCATTGGGTGATATCTCCCTGGTCTCTGTACATGCTCCAAATGAGGCGAGTGATCTCACCGTGAAGGACGCATTCTATGCCACGCTCAATCTATGGTTGAACAGTGCCCTGGGTGAGATACTCTTCTCATCTTGGGGAATTTGAATGCATCAACTGAAACTCAAAGGGATGGTTATGAGACATGTGTTGGTCCCCACGGGTCTGGAACTGTGAACAAGAATAGCACTAAGTTCCTTGACTTTGCAAGAAGTCATGGATTTAGGGTTTCTGGTTCATGATTTTGGCGTCCACAAGCTCATCACTGGACTTGGTATTCTAATGCTGGTGGTGTGGCAAGGAGATTGACCATGCACTCGTTGATGGTCAGTGGAGGATGATACAGAACCACAGGGTTTACCATAGTGCCTACTTCCTCAATACCGACCACAGGGTTAGCAACTCTTAAGTTGCAGCTTAAATCAGGGAGAATGGTCCCTGTCTCGGCTGGATTTTTTTTTTGTATACCTTTTCGAGGCTCGCATGAGAGCTAAGGAGTTGGCAAGCTCAAAGATGAGAGGGTAGCTGAGGAGTTTCCGAACAGTTTGAGTGGGGATTTGATGGGTTTGGGTGCTTTGTGGAATCCTGAAGAGTTGTGGAGTGCCTTCAAGACCACTATTTTTGAGGTTGCTGGTGGATGTCTTGGAACTTACCATATTGCGACGAAGAATTTTGTCTCTCAAGGGACACTGGATACCATTGACCAGGGTCACAGGGCCAGGCTTAATGGCAGAGATGAGCTGTTCAGGGAGTTGAAGCATAAAACTGTATGTGCATCATGGGTGGACAAGGAGGTCGATGTGTGAGGAATCTTTGAGGGGGTGGAGCATCATCTGTGGTCAAGTGATTCTCATCCTGCTTACAGAGGATTTGCACATTGCATTCCCTAAAGCCCATCCCTTGGTGTACTGCTGTGGTGAGTTCTTGACAGAGGAGTCTGAAGTGAAAGCCGGCTGAGCTGGTTACTTTCAGCTGCTGTACCAGGCTGATCCACCAGCTGTTGAGTTGGATGTGATTGTTGTAACTATTCTGATTACTGACCCTCCAGTGAACTGTGATTCACCTTTGTTTGTGGAAACAGGCTGCGGTGAACCAGTTGAAACGGGGTAAAGCTCCTGGGATGTGTGACATCCATGCTGAACTTCTCAAGGCTGGTGGAAATGTTGTACTCATGTTGTATGCAATTCTGTGCTCTACCTGGAACACAGGCATCATCCTAACTGACTGAAAGAGGGGTTTTGGTGTCCCTCTCTGGAAAGGGAAGGGTGATCGCCCAGACTGCAACAACTACTGAGGGGTGACGATGCTCTCAGTGCCGGGCAAGGTCTTTGTTCGGATAATTATTGATAGGGTTCGCCACCATCTGCTTGAGCACCAGCATCCAGAGCAGTCAGGGTTTACACCAAAGAGGTCAACGATTGACCGTATCCTTGCTCTTCTGGTCCTCACTGAACGGAGACGAGAGTTTCGGCAGGGGCTGCTTGCAGTCTATGTTGATCTATGCAAAACGTTTGATTCGGTGAAACGGGACGCCCTTTGGAGGATTCTTGGTCTTCGTGGGGTGCCACAAAACTGATAAATCTAATGTCTGAACGATACTCCAGTACTGAGAATGCTGTGAGATGTGGTGATACCATCTCTGACATATTTCCAGTTGTAACTGGAGTTCTTCAGGGGTGTGGACTGATGCCCACACTTTTCAGCACTTGTATGGACTGGATTCTAGGGAGGATATCAGCGAGATCAAGTTGTGGTGCATCGTTTGGGAATGTCAAGATCTCTGACCTTGATTTCACCGATGATGCAGTCATCTTTGCGGAGATGCAGGATATCCTTTTGGGGGCCTTCAAGGTGCTGATTGAGGAGTCGGAGCCACTGGAATTATGGGTTTCCTGCGTCAAAACTAAGATCCAGGATTTCAGTGACATCTTGGATGCTGCTATCTTGTCTCTACATGTTTGTGGTGAGGATGTTGAGGTCACGGAGAGATTCACTTACCTTGGCAGTGATATTCATATCTCTGCTGGCTGTGAGCCAGAGGTTAACAGACGTCTGGATCGTGCTTGGGGAATCATCGATTCACTGGATCATGGGGTGTGGCGGTGTCGGTACCTGTGTTGGAGGACGAAAATCTGAGTCTTCAGGTCCTTGGTGCTTCCAGTCTTGCTCTCTGGATCTGAGACTTTGACTCTGACCAGGGATCTGAGATGGAGATTTAATTCCTTTGCTATCAGCTCTCTTTGGATAATCCTTGGCTTTCACTGGTCAGACTTTATGTCCAATGAGTAGTTGCTGAGAGAGACTCACATGAGTTTTGTTCCCTGCGTAGTCTGTGAGCATCAGCTGTGGCTGTATGGACATGTGGCTCGTTTTCCTGCTCACCAGATTCTCTCGGCAAGGGAGCCTCGTGAGTGGAGGAGGTCAATGGGCCGACCACGTTCCTCGTCGTTTGCAGCAGGTTGATCGGCATCTCAAGCAGATGGGGTTTAGCCACGCTTGCTTCTGTCTGGGGGATGGCCAGATTGAGGTGTTGAAGCAGATCTTTTGATCAAATGTATTTTAATCAAATGTATTTTATTGGAACTTGTGTCTTTGAGAAGATTCTCTTTTCTGGCTTGGCATGAGGTTGTGATTTTCAATACCAAGAGATTTATGTTGAAAGTTTCAAGAAGACCATGATATATTTTGTCACATGAACATCAACTGGTCAATTCTCAGGCAAGATGCCCATGACTCCACAGAAAGGACTGCAGTAGAAAACTCACTAAATTTGCATGTTTTAAAATTATAATGTAAAGATCTTGCCAAGTATGTGATAGTAACTGAGCAAATGTCACACTCTCACTCTGTCTCTCCAAAAGGAGCATCTGGAGAACTTTCCCATTTTCTTATTTGGCAAACCTCATGAAGAAGTACATTTGCTCAAACAATTTGAACATCAGTCAACTGAAAAGGCCAAATGGTGTCATTCTTCCCTTTGGGCTGCCACCCCTGCCTCACACCTTTCACATCTTGTTGCAGTGGAATCCAAGGCTCTCAAAATCATTGTAATTTCCTGTGAAATAGCTGTATATCTGGACTTGTTGCTCCCACACACAGGTCGGTGGCCTCTCTGTCCTCTCTCACCTTCTTTCTGGTCTGCGACTCTGTGTGTTCCACAACTCCAGAGTTCATATGTCATCAACTCACTCCTGGAAAACTCCCAAGATACAGGTGAGATAGAGAGAGATAGAGGCCTGGTGTTGGCTTAACGTCAAGCAGCCACAGACTGCATACAAATAAATAAAAGATAGACAGAAAGAGGTGAGGGAAGGGGTGAAAAATATATACACAGAAAGATATAAATAAGTTTTCAGGCCCATTTCTAATCCTTACTTTTTCTTCTCTTTTATCTTTTATTCTGTATTCCTCTCTTTCTTTATTAAGGAGAAGAGAATTATTGCAGAAATCTTTCTGTAAGTCTCACTTGGCTGGACATGGATGGGTTTGAAGGTTGTGGAAGTAGCAGTTGAAACCCGAATCCTATCCATGTTCCTCCTGATGACTCCATCTTTGCTCTTTCCTTCTTCTGGTTCCTTCTTGGTCTTCCATTTCATTAAAAAGATTCAACTGTCATTATATTTTTCTCAATGAAATTGGAAGTTTGTTCCATAGTATTGAGGCAATACGGGACTTTCAAAATGATGTAATCCGCCCCAGAATACTCAACGCGCAGGCGCAGAACCCCTCAGCAACAATGTTTATTCGGGCATGTTAAGGTGAATTGCATGTGCGAGACCAGGATTCTTCCATGGCATGGCTCACAAAGCTTCTAAATGTAGCCGAAAAAGATTGGAAAAAGTACCTGCGAGAAAGGGGTGTGTCTGAGCAACAGAGTTGGATAACTTTCTCAATTCACCCAAAAAGTTGAGATTTTCATCCTGTAATGCAAATGTTCTTCTGAACACCAATGGGAAGGACATATCTGGTATTTGTGCATGTACTACTACTACTACTACTACTACTACTACTACTACTACTACTACTACTACTACTACTACTACTACTACTACTACTACTAATGCGAGGGCATATATTAGCCTTAGCTTATGCCATCTCGGGTTCCATGAATATAGCACCTCCTGATCAACCTATCCAGCATGGCAATCCTCAGTTCGTTAATGCTGTCAAGGCCTGTGTCGCTCCACAGTGCACTGATGTAGGTGGCCCGACTTCTACCTCTTCTTGCAGTGCCCTGTGTGGGCTCCCAAAGTATTAGGGGATTAGCAGACAGTTCAGGGTGCCGAACGCAGTGCCCCGCCAGTCTCATCCTCCTCTCACAGACTTTGACGGATACTCTTAGCAGGCCAGCATATAAGTTGACGTTCCATACATGATCTCTCCAAGACACGTTAAGGACTATCCTGAGCATGTGCATGTAGACCCCATCTAATGCATTCTCTTGTTGCACCATAAGCGTCCATGTCTCCGCTCCACATAGCAACACAGACTCGACTGTTGCGACAAAAAGCCGCCTTTTCAAGTCATCTCTCAGCCCCGACTTCCATACTTTCCTCATACCGTGCAAGGCATTCCATGTGAGGGCTCGTCTAATCTTGATGTCCTGTTCAGTCGAGGCAATCCAGGAGCCAAGATACTTGAATTCTTTCATAACTTCAAGCACCGCACCATCTAAGGTAGCAATGGTGATGTCATCAATATTATATGACATCACCTTCGTCTTTTTGGCATTAAACTGCAGACCAATCTTCTTGCATTTGTCCTCCACAGCCAATAGTAGATCGCTCACCTTCTGATATCAGAGCAATGTTGTCGGCGAAGTCAAGATCTGTGATCATTACAGGTCGTACACGGCAGCTCCGACGGGGCACCAGGCTAAACCCAAGCTCCTCCTCCCTGCCACTGATGGCTCGCCTCAGTGTGTGGTCAAGGACCACAATAAACAGAAAGGGTGCCAACGTATCTCCTTGTAGTACCCCAGCCAGAATCTCAAAGTACTCTTTCTCCATCAGGCGAACAGACCTTAACACAAGTCTTGGAGTAGGTGGCACTGATTGCTTTAACCACTTTCTCAGGGACGCCGTAGGCACGGAGGACCTCAAAAAGCTTCCCTTGATGAACACTATCGAAAGCCTTCTTGAAGTCGATGAAAGTGATCACTGCTGTAAGGCTCCGAGCTCTCACTCCCTCGAGTAGTCTCCGAAGCACCAGGATTTGCCCCACAGTTGAGCGTTTCGGACGGAAGCCATTCTGAGAGTCCCTTAGCAGGGGATCTAAGATGGGTCTGATACGGCTCAGAATCATTTGATTATTATATGTATTTGCCACCACCAAGCTCAGGCAAATAACACCATAGTTGTCGGTCTTGTAGAGATCTCCCAACTTCGGTACCGGGACAATGTTCAGGATAGACCACTGCTCCGGCAACTCCCCCTTCCTCATTCGCATGGTTGATGAACACTAAGATAATTTCATCCAAAGGGACATACTTCAACACTTCTGGTACCACCCCAATAACCCCATCCTCACCACTGCTCTTGCTGCACTTTATGGATGCTTTAGCCTTCTTATACTCATCCATGGTAAAGGGGCCATCAGGTATGGGGAGGTCACATAAGATGGGAGGTATTGATATGTTATCCACCAAAAGTTGAGGAGGGTTACCAAGCAAATTTTTGAAATGTGAGTACCAGGTACCATCTTTCTTCTCCGCACTTTCACCTTGAATCTTTGCAGACTGAGATAACTTTCGACCAGAGATATCGTTGATGAGCTGCCACCTCAATCCATACCTCTGGTTTTTGTGTGTTTCTTCCACCTCAATTATTTTCTGAGTCAGTTTCTCCTGCTCCAAAATTGCATACATCCTATTATATACAGCTCCTTCTTTCTCCTTGTGTACTCCTCTCTACTCTGGCAATCTTCACCCTTGTCAACAATGTATGCTTCATACGTGGCCTTCATCTCCTTCCGGGTCATAGTGAACTTAGGATCTAAACTCTGCTCCTTCCTCCGTACCTTCAGGATTTGTGTGAGGCAGGCCTCGGCTGCCTGTTGGTTTGCTTCGACAAAACGCTGGTAACATTCTGAAGCCTCCTCATCTTCTCCCTGCAGCATATGGAATCTATTTTGTATCTCCACCGCATAATGCTCCTGCAATTGACGGTCAGCCGCCAGCTCACCCCATACGTACTTTACCTTCTTCACCACATCCCGCTTCGTCGATCTGAGACTTAGTCTCACTGTCACGGCCACCACCCTGTGATCCGACCCCAGAGAGGAAAAAGTCCCATATGCTTCACTGTTGGTGATGCTTTTACGCCACTTTTTACATGTCAGGATGTAGTCAATCTGATGAGTGGTCTTGTTTGGTAACATCCAGGTCCATAATTTCCCTCTTTTCTTCTGAAACTGCATGTTAGTGGCCAATAGCTGATAGTCCTCCATCACATCCAGCAACCACCTGCCATTATCATTTGTCTGCTCATTCTGGGTGAATATAATGTCATCCGGGCCAAGGCGTGCATTAAGGTCACCGAGTATAGCCAGGAAGTGATGTCGAGGGACAGCTTCAATCGTCTGCCGGAGGTAATTGCAAAACTCAGTTTTGTCGATGCTGTCTGTGTATTCGCATGGTGCATACACGACAATTACTGTAAATGCAGGGTTTCTCTGGAAGGAAGCCTTAACCACCTGTTCCGAAATGCGATCTACTCAAATTAGAGCCTTCTGAGGTACCTTGCCAATAACGATCCCCACCCCTCCTATTGCTGCTTGCTCTGTATTCCTCCATGCTGATGCCATGTACAGTTCATACCCAAGACCAACGCTGTAGCAGTTCACATCATCTCTCCGTTCCATCTTATGCACCTGCCTGTGTTCCTGAACCCCACATATCTCCACACTCTGCTTCTTCATATTCCAAGCCAGTTCCTCAGTCTTCAACCGAGAGTCCTCGTCTGTGATCTTCGGCGCCGTGAGAGTCTGGATGTTGAAAGTAGCTATCTTGAGGGACTGTTTACACTACAATATTGCCACGGGCTTCTTGAACCTGTCAGCCGTACCCTCCCAAGAGGGTTTAAGGGTACGCCATCATCATGTCCGACTGGCGAACGTGCACGAATCCCTGCAGCATCCGACCTCCTGCGGACTCCCGCCGCTGGAAGTATAGGATTTAGTACAGGGAAAAATTAAAATCATGATACTTACGATTAAACATGATAGGTGGCAGACGATTAAACAACAGGAGCTGTGAGGGCCATTATAAATATGTTGTTCCTTTTGTCCTGGGGCCACAAGATGTGTGTGTGCGTGCGTGCGTGCGTGCGTGCGTGCATGTGTGTGTGTCGTGCATTTGTGTAATATGCACGGCCGACACTAGAATGTACCAACAGGAAATGTTACAAACCCGACATCTCTCAATCAAGGATATTTCTCATATATTTTATATTCTTGTGAGTCCGATTTGCATTCAGGAACAGAACAAGTATGGTTAACCATTCCAAAATGCCACTCTTTCATTTAAATACTGAAAAAATTATTTAAAATATGATTTGAATGACACGTTTCGTGCTCACAGCAGCAGGTTAAAAGTGCTCAGCAAGCTGTTAGGGTTAGGATTAGGGTTAGCGCAGCGAGCGACTGATGCAGCACATTTTAAAAAATATATTAAACACTAATATTGTACCTTCGTGTGATGACACGCGATCCAAAACACATTCTGTTCTTTCAAAGAGCACTTTTCATGATTCACTGAATCACTTTAAATCTAAACACTAAATGGCTTACTTATAACGCTATCAACGCTTTAGTTTTTTGTTTTTTTTAATACCATGTCGAGGCTCGTGTAAGAGCTAACAAGCAGAACATCTAACAAGGTAGGAGACAAGAGGGGTGGGAAAGGGAAGCACAAAATAGTGGGGAACAGAAAAGGAGATCTGTGGAAGGGAGATGGATGAGGCGGAGTACACGGGAGTAGATGATAAATGGTGTATCTGGGACTCCCATTCAAATGAATGGAGAAAAGGGGAAAAAAAACTTTCTGGATCAAGCCCCAAAAGCTCAAAATAGGAGACTGATTTTCTCCCACCTATCCCCTTCCCTCCCATACGGGCAAATGTAAAATTGAGACTATGAAAGATTGAGACTTACTGATTAAAACACTTGTTCTCCCCAACATAATCACAGTCCTTTTTTATTTTTGTTCCACTCAAAGAGCGAACCAACGAATATTTGCCCATGTTCTACTTTAGGGAATAACTTAATTTTCTTATCACATTCATTTCCATCGAGTATATTCACAAAGAAGAACTTGGTTCTTGGTTTAAGTGTCTTTGTTGAGTAGAAATGAAATGATAAACTTCTCTTCATGCTCTTATTTGACCACCTCCTGAGCCACATATCATTTTGAGATTGTAGTAAATTGTTTTTCCATTGTTCAATTGATAATCATCAAAGTTTTCATTCCATTCAAGGCTATTTATCTTTTTCTTTACATCTTCCAACTTATTTATAATTAAATTTATTCGCTTATTTGTTTTATCTACTATTACCCCGGTTATTTCTTCAATAAGACTTATTTGATATTTCTCACATTCTTTATGTTTCCCATTTAAATACCAAGGCTGATTACAACTCCACTCTTTGGTTTGGTTATTGCTTGGTGTTATCATTTATAAATCAGTAAATAGACGGCAGTAGCTTGTTAAAATTCCTAACCCAATATCTTAACACTTATACTTATAACCATAAGGGAGACTATTGATTCCATTCTCTAAAATATATCTTTTATCAGCAAAAGCTCCTAATGCTTTCTTATTTAACTCTTCTGTATATAATTGATGTTTATAACTTCTTATTGTATTAATTTTTCTGTACTCATCCTTCTTTAAGGTTAAACAGTTGTAATAATGTTTAAAGTTTATTGTTTCCTTGATTATATTTTTCTTTATACCCTTTAGCTTCTTTTCACACCTTTCAATGTTATTATTATAAATATACATAAAAGCATAAGACTTTGATCTCAAACCCACAAATTCACTCATGACCTTTCCACCCAACTCATCCTTAAACTTACCAATAACCTTTTTATTCTTTGATGAAAACAACACATCACCTGACTTACAATTACTTGTATCATATATATATATATATCAATATTATCAATCATATCCTCATATATATCACTTGTCTTATTTTCTAATATAAAACTATCTGTATCCATATATAACGACACATTATCCTTATACTTCGATTTTAAATTATTATAGTAATAGTCATACATTAACGACTTTGACAAGTCAAGAATTGATGTTCCTTTATGAATAGGTTTATCCATTTCAATACTCTCTTTTTTTCAAATGAATAGCGCAAAAGTTCTCTGAAAATACCTTCACTCACTCAAAACTTGGTTTATTAATTAACTTTGAAGCTCGTTTCCAAGATGTCTTATGTTTTGGCGATTCCTAACATTTTCTATTGTCTTTCAAAATACAGCATTATTCATTAATTTATAAAAGTTCTTCTCAAAATCTGTTTTTACTTCTGTTCTCCTTTTTGTATTAAAATCAATATACTTCTTTAACCAATGACTGTTTAAATTTCAAAATTCGATGAATTTTCCTCACTCTCTACCCAGCAGATAAATATTGTCTCAAGTTCCTTTGATGCAAAACATAACTTTCTTTATCATTTAATGTAGTAAGTAGTTTTTCTGTTGATTTACCTTTTATATTAAATGACTGTTGGTAATCACTTCACCATTCTTTTCTTGGACTTTCTTCATCAGGGCATAAGGTAGGTCTTTATGTTTGTTCTGAAGTTCTTCTGGATATTTTAAATCGACCTCAAAATAATATCCAACTTCAGCTTCATCCAATTCTTTTTGAGAGGAGACAACAATGTCTTGTAAAACTTTTTCATAATGTTTTTCTTTAACCCATTTAAGTTTTCCATAAGGTAAAGATTGAGACATAGTCCACCCATACAAATTGTTAGCAAAATAATACATCAGGTAAGAGTTGTCCTCATATTGCATATCTTTAGCATATCTCTTGGAACATACTTGAGATATTCCTCCTCTTTTAGCCTTCTCTATCATTAAAAGCATATCTATATCACTGATTAATTCCAAATTCTGTTTTGTCATTTTTAACATAGCACTCCAAGACAAACCCGGGGCTGTGTAATAGTGAGTGGGGTCTAATCCATAAGAATTTTTATGACAGACTGTTCTCTAAAAGTTTCAAACACATCAGCCAATAACAATACATCAGTTTTAAAATTCAAATCATGATATTCTCCAAGATTCCTTATTTTAAACTTCTCCCAAACCTTTTTACCTTGTGTATAATCTCTATCGGAAATATGAGTTTTATTCAACTTGCCATAGAAACTTTCGCTTGAAGGAAGTTGTATTTTTTTAAACTTCTCAAATGAAACCATATAGCCATATGGGTATATTCCCTTTTGTGATAAGATATCAATCTCTTCTTGATTTGAGAAATGCGATTTAAGATTCGGTAAGTTTTTTTTTATATTTGATGCTAAGTTAGATAATGGACTTGCCATAAACTTGTATGTGTCAAGAAATCTGATATGGGTTATAGGGGATGTATGACTTGTTTTTGTGAATGAGATATATATTTTGATCTGTGTTAGGAATGGCAGAAATATCTCCAGATGTCTTTGAAAGTTCATTTATAAATCGATGTGTGTCATAGTGAGTTTATATTCATGATTACAAACGTTGCAGTACGTTGTATTCACCATATTTATGAAACAAAACTTTGCTCAAAATAAAATTTTCTTGATGAAAATTCCGTTTAATTTATAAATTAATCTGTGCTTAAAACCATTTTATCCTCCAACAATTTTCACTTCATAAATACAATGTATCAAGACACAAAAGACAAGTTTCAATCAATCTCTTCATTTGTAAAAGATACTGAGAAATGTGTAGAGGTTGGAAAATTGAATACAGATAAATATAACAACTATTGGATAAAAACAATTATGGTGAATAATATGAGTTCTTCAATTTCCTTCAGTGGAAGGGCTTTTCGTATATCTGGAAGAACATCAATTAAAGTAGCTCCAACAAAAGTTTCTCCTCTTCTTCTGGCAATATATTCAAAACGAGAAAAAGCAAGAAACAAGAAAAGTATCAAAAAAGAAAAACTTCATGGATGAAGCTTTAGAAAGAAAAGATAAGACCATCTGTTGTATGCAAGGAGAAATTTGTATTTTTTTCAACAACCCAAAAGATGTAAATCCTGATGAAATAAAGGATGTTAATATATCAGGTGAAATTACATTTCGTTCAATAGTAGTTAAGGACCATTTTGAAATTACCTTTAATATAAAAAATGTTGTAGTTGAATCTGTTCATGAAAAAAAGTATATAGATATAGATGGTAATGTTTTTTCAACTAATTAAATATGAGTCATTATTCAACTGAAGATTTTGAAGATTATGAGAGTGATGATAGTATCTCTGTTGGAACAGAAGACAGTTATGATACCGAGAGTTTGTGTTCAAACGATAGTTATGAAAGTAGTTTTATAGATGATTGTGAAAGCACCAATGAAAGTACCGAAGATGATATCAAAGATGAATTTTATTTTAAGTAAAGTTTTACTTTATAAATATGAATAGTTTACTATATTTTGAGCCTCTTGAATTTCCTGAGTCTCCACATGACAAATTTGAGAATTGTCCTGCGTGTGAAATACGGAGATTAAACACAGAGTCAAAAGCCTACAAACAATGTATGTTCTGTGATTATCTTCTAATTAATGATAATAAAAAAATATGAAATGGAATATAATTCGTTGAGATTTACACCAAAAATGATTTACTTTACAAGATTGATTCGAGAAATGAATGTAAAGTATGAGGGTGGTAATACACCTTTTCTTACAAGAGAAGAGACTGAACAAATGACGACAATGTTTCGTGGATTGATGATTTATATTATTAACGATTGTCATTTTCAGGGAAATATCAACACAAGATATTGTATAAATCAAAGAATGGATTATCTTGAAATTAAACCTGAACTTCGGCTAAAACATAGTTTCCAAAAAAGCCAATAAAAAATTAAATAACCTGTTTTCCAAATATATAAATGAATGATTTTTTTCCCCATTTGGGAAAATAAGATAAAATTTAACAAGCATAAAAATCTTCCAAATTCATGAAGATGTCTCATAGTTGGTTCAAGCGGATGTGGAAAATCCTGCTTACTTTTAAAGATGCTCCTTACTCCCAACTTTTTAGATGATGATAATTTAATAATTTTATCATAGTCGAGTTTTCAACCTGAGTATCAACTACTCTCACAAGGTTTTAATGCTGGTCTTCAAAAAGAAGATATAATCGGTTGATTTAAACTTCAAATCAAACTAAATGATTACAACATTGAAGATATAATACAATTATTTTGTGATACACAGAGATACAAAAAGAAATCAAAGCCGATAACTTGTATTCTTCGTGATAATACGGATGATATATCTTCTCCCCAAGATTTGATACATCAAAAAAGAACCTCATTATCTTTAATGATTGTGCTAATGAGAGAAACCAAACCATAATGGATAGCTACTACACAAGAGGGAGACATTCTTCTTGTAATTGTACTTCTCTGAGTCAATCATACTTTCAACTCCCCTGTCGCTCAATAAAAATAATGCTAATACTTTTATTTTATTCAAGTTAAATTTAATAGATAGTGTTACGGTTGTGGAAATTCGCATTACACCATAAAGGGCCCCCATCCCCATCCCATTGGGACCATACTCTGTACAGAGTGTTGGTGCTGCCGAAGCAGTGTCCTTGGCTATTGGGTACAATCCTGGATGGGTCGCCACTCCGACGCAGGATACTCGAATGACTCAGTCATCCCAGCAAGCTGGTACTCATTTTGCCGACCTCAGAAGGATGGCAGGCTGAGTCAACCCCCTGGTGAATTAATTCAGCGGGAAACGAGGCTTAAACTCAGGACCCTAGGATCCAAAGCCACCACCCTAACCACTGAGCCAACACCAGGCATATAAAGGGCCCTCAGGTGAGATATCTCTGTAAGTACATGTGTAGTTAGCCCTAACCCGTTGTATAGAGGGAATTTATGTGATCCATCCGGGCTGCGACACTTTGAGTTAGCCATTTTTCTGTTCTATCTTTTATTTCAAACAAACAGCATCTCAACAACCACGCCATCCCACTACAGCGCCAACCACACTACAACCACACCACCTCCACCACCTACGCTACCACATCTTCGCCACTCGCCATTCAGTAAGCCCCGTGCGGTTACAATCTCCGCGGAGGAACAAACAAAAACCAACAACGATGCTCGGGGGCTTTTCCCGCCTGTTTCTCCCGTTTAAATTCTCCGCGCTCGGTGTGGTGGAAGTGCGATCTGAGCCGGGGGTCAAAGGTGAGAAAAGGTGGGGCCTCTTTTTGGGGGAATAATTCTCTGGCCCTGAGCCAAAAACTGACTCCCCCGGCCCCCGCATGGGGCGGGGTGGAGGGAGAGTGAGAGGGCACACCCCCCTTTGAGAGGCTTCTCCAAGAAGCTCGAAAGGAGGCGGGGCTGAAAACGAGGCAGAGCGAAGGGTGGAGCCCCGCGCTACAAAAGGCAGACAGCATGGACCCTAAGGGTTGAGTTGGTTTTTCGAGGCTTCCTGTCTCCTAGGGTTGAGTTGGTTTTTCGAGGCTTCCTGTCTCCTAGGAGTTGAGTTGGTTTTTCGAGGCTTCCTGTCTCCTAAGAGAGAAGTTATCTTCGAGGCTTCCTGTCTGCTTGTCTTGTCAGGGGAAGAGGTCCTGCGCTCACGGCTTGGCGAGCGACCTGTGAACGGAGGCATGGACGGGAGACGCGGCAGCGCCGGTTGTGAGGTGGACCTGCGCGTCCGGACGAGGAGTGCCGGAGAGGGTTCACCGGCCGCGAGAGAGGTCGGGGACAGGCGCGACCATGCTGACTGTCGTGGGAGAGGGACTCGCCAGCCACGAAAAGGGAAGTCGCGACTTCTTTTCTTTTTCCTTTGCTTTTTGTGTAAATGCTTGTGGTGGCGCCGTCCGTCAAGTAGTATTGTTTTAAGTGTTGCCGTGTGTCAGTCTTAGTCGGTTGTAGCTCTGCATTTTCTTCTTTTGTTTTAACTGTTTTATGTGCATTTTTCTTTTGCTGTGTATACGTGCCTTACGTTCCTTCTGTGTGACATAAATGTGCATTCTGTGAACTGGTTCCCCGTTTCGCTGCGTCATTTCCTTTGTTTGAATTTCCATCTTGCATCAAGTAAGGGGTTCGTAGTGGGTTTAAAACACCCGGTAATTAATCAGAACCATCAAGGCCGACGATAACACCGCTCAGTTATCACTGTAGCACGGAACGGACCGCTTAAGCGGTTCGTGTCCGGAGTCGGCCTGTGGCGTGGTACGATCGCCCGGTCGACCACTCGCGCAGGTATTTAGGTTGGTCGAATTTGGCGAGCAACCCTATCCTGCGCGGGTGGGCAATTGGCACGATCGTGGTGAGGTTAAACCCCCACCCGTGACTAGCTCCCAGCGTTGTTCCGAGAAGGTCACGACTGAATTGTCCGTTCCGGTGGGCGAGGCGGCCGCCATTCGAGTCGAGCGGCCGATCGCACGGCGGTGGGCGTGAATTCGCAACAATATAAACAATTTTTGGAGACACAATTGTTCTACATTATGTAGTAAAAAGGAATTTGGGGATTATATGAAGCAGACGACTGAAAAAATATAAATATATTGTGAAACAAGATGAGATCTTAAAAGATATATTTTTTTATTTTGTAAACAATTACATATATAAATGACAACTATTATTATAAATCTTGTGGGTAAATCTGCTTCTGGAAAAATCTTTCATAAATCAAGGTTCTTGTATAGTACAAATGAAAATATTGTAAATTTTATATTGAAAAAAATATATATCATGTGATTCGTATTGTATCTACAACAACCAGAGCAATGCAACTCAGAGAAGTAGGAGGTGAAGATTATTACTATATTTCAGTCGAGGAACATATGCGATTGAGGAATGAAGGCCAAATATTTGAGGAGGTTTCTCTTGGTACAACAAAATATTCACATTGTAAGAGTGAGTTAAAGAAACTAAAATCTGGTGGTCTTGGGATATTAGAAACAAATCCAGAAGGAATGCGACATTATTAAACATCTGAGTGGTAATGGGGTTAAGATTTTATCATTCGGTTTTGATGTTGATGAAGAAACTCAACGCAAACGGATGAAAAGCAGAGATACAAGTATTAGTGAAGAAGAAATTACAACTTGAATTAATGTTAATAAAGGATTTGATGAAATATTTAAAGAAAAGGATTTATTTGAACACATCTACTTTAATGATGAAGAAAAGGAAAATTTCCCTGTTGACCTTTATAATTCAGTCAATGATATTTTCCATAAATAAATGAATGTGAAAGAAAGCAAGAAGATTTAAGGAGCATCAAGAGTTGGTTTCAAAAGTTGTAAAACAACAGGAAGACATAAAGAAGAAACGCAGGCAGAAACTAACAGGTGAAGAAGCATTTGAAAGAAAACAAGAGAAATTTTTAAAACCACTTTTAAAAACTTCCC
This sequence comes from Eptatretus burgeri, assembly GCF_056783735.1. Lineage (NCBI taxonomy): Eukaryota > Metazoa > Chordata > Myxini > Myxiniformes > Myxinidae > Eptatretus > Eptatretus burgeri. Next base: position 38,455,320 of record NC_140969.1, on the reverse strand, counting down.
AAGAAAAATTATAGATGCTTCCATAGTTCCCACAATAGAATATACTCCTAAAAAACTTCAAATGTTAAAAGATTTCAGTCAAATGACAGAGGAAGAATTCGAGCATAAAGGAGAATTAGAATATGATGGATTATTTCAACAACTGGAAGAGATTTATCAACCCCCTGATTATATTGTGAAGGCTCTTCAAAACGATGAATATTCAGTGGATTCAAAAATCAAAGCAGGACTCATTCCAACAGAACAACCAGCAATATCTCATCTTGTTCAAGAAAAGGGATTGATATTTAATGATGAATTAAGGTTCTTGAGTTTTGCTCAACCCCCTGTTAAACCAACTCTGAGATTAATGTTTCTTCTAACAAAAGATGGAAAACAAGGTTCAACTGTGAGGGATGAATCAAAGTATTTTGATAAACCATTGGATATTAAAAATTAGGATGATAGAGTATATATTGATCTGCTGGACTCTCTTATTTATAGGGTTAGTCTATCTAGTAAAAGTAGGAAGAATGAGATGGAGAAACACATTATTCAAGCTTTAAGTAGGCTTGGTTCAGGTGTTAGTTTTCTTCCAAATGACCGATCACAGTTAGTGAATAGATTGTTATTGCTGTTAGGTAGTAAGAAGGCTGGAAATAACAATTGTTTAAATGAAGCATCGGCCATTTTAGACCAGTTGGTGAACATGAAAATAATTAATTAAATGTCAATGCAAAGATATTTTATCCCATATTAAAATAAGATGAGAAGCAAAATCCTTAGTTTTCATTTCACAACAAGCAACAACACATCTTCATTCCCATACCCACTACAACGACCCAACAAAAGAATATGAGGCATCTTTATTGTCCATGGAAACTTATAATACCTTGTTTAATATCACCGAGAAAAATGACAAGTTTAGTTATCATCCGGGAAGTGGATACAAAACGATAACAGTTTCACCCGGAGCATATGAGATTTTCAAATATTGTTGTCGATTTGAGTATCGGCTGTGAGCACGACCGCTAGGTGGAGCAGTAGGGTCGACTCGGCTAAACACCTGGAATCTAGATCGTACCTTTTGGAAAACTCCGAGGGTACGGGTCCCTTACAGGACCATGAATCATCAATAAATCAACCACGTGGTACAGGGTTATTTGCCAAACTTCAAAATACCTAGAGGCTCACGTGGCGAACTACCGAGTATTCACACCCTCGACGGAACTCGAACGGGAGGAGTCGTTTCCATGCTCGACCCATGCGTAACCCGAGTGGATGGTTACCGAGGTCCCGTCGGTCCAAATGCACACCACTACGGCAACAACGGCCTTCTTTAATTCCCCAACACGCACCGTGTTAAACCAATGAAGAAAACACAAAAACAAGCTGATACATTTAACAGGGGATTTATTTACAATAGGGAAAGGGGACACACAGAGCAGAATTAACACCAAATATAATCATGCAATGTACAAAGAGCAAGCACTTAACAATTTCTACTTACAGACGGGCCCACCAACACACACACACACACACACACACACACACACACACACACACACACACACACACACACACACACACACACACACACACACACACACACACATACCCAGAAGGACATGGACCTTCCCACCTCGTGCGGTTTGGCTGAGACGAGTGAACCAGACCAGCATCGAGATGCGGTCAGAAGAACCAGGTGCCAGCGAGATGCGATCAGAAGAACCAGGCGCCAGCGAGATGCGATCAGCGTCGAGAGGCGTTCAGCGCTCAAGCGGACCAAACGCAATTATCCTTCTTCTTCTCGCTCTCGTCCGAACAACCAAAAACTCTCCCCTGTCCGATCGCACCGCAACCTTATTCCCACTTGTCCGGGAGGGGGGGGAGGGACGCCTCCTCGCTACCCACTCTCCCTCACTGGATGGTTTTGGCGTGCCAAAATGCGCTCGTCGCCTCTGTCATTGGCCAAAATGGGCGCCAAGTCTGTTGATTGGACCGGGGGCGCAGGGGGAGGGGGGCGGCCGTCGCGGCGGACCGCGTCTGTGCGGTCAATAAACGGTTAATAAGTGAGGAATAAACAGTCTGCGCTGGCGCTTGCATGGCTCTGTTAAACCCTTTTTTCTTAAAGTTTTCCAATTTTTCCCCCAAACAGGCAGAGGAATATTATCCTGCGTGGGCTGTGCTCATTGGCCGACCGCCGGGGAACTCGCTCGCATCTCCCTGATTGGGCGAGAGCCGCCGTGAGGCTCCTCCTTGAACTCCGCCCACTACGGGCGCCATGGTGTCGGCCAGAGTGAGGTGAAGGTGAGGGTGATGCTGGTGTTGTAGAAGCTTTATGGATATAATTCAAATCCTAACTACCAAAATAACTCTGCAGCGCATGAACATTTAATTACCCATTAAACAAGGGACGGGACCCTAACTAAAAACACACACCGATATAACTGAGCTATAGGGGACGGCTGTTTGTCTGTGTGCACAGGGCTCCCAAATTCGTAACAATATCTTCCGAAATTGCTCGCCTTATGAAAGAACAAGGTGATGAACCAAAAAATATTGTTATAGATATTCAAAATAATACTTCAATATCAACGATTAAACTTAAAAATAACTACAAGGTTGATTTCACAATTGGGAATTCATGTAGAGAGTTATTGGGTTTCTCTTCAAAAAAGATTGAAACTCATGGGACATTTTACAGTGATAATGTCGTTCAAATATCCTCAGGAATAAATTCGGTATTAATTCACTGTGGTTTGATTGATGGAGCTTATAATGATGGAATAAGAACAAATACAATATTTTCATTTAGCGCATACTCAACCCTATTGGTTATAAATTCAATATGGAACCCAAAAATCTGGTTTATCTACCTGTGTCAGGAAAAACCATACACAGAGTAAATTTTAGGATAACCAACCAAGATAATTGCATGATTTCTTTTAATGGAGAAATTCTATCCATCAGAATTCACCTACGTGAAGTTTTCCAATAAATAAATATGATGGTTATTGTGAGGAATCACGAGTTGGGAAAATATAAAATAATTACAGGGGATGGGATGTTCCTTTCCCCATACTACAAAGGTGAAGGTATGTATCTTGGTCGAGGATACTATAAACCTCAGAGACAAAGGGGTGTCGGACATCAATTTAGAGGAGATGGGATAATTGATACTCTAATGGGTATTGGTTCAACTATTCTTAAACATAAAGACCGAATTGGTTCAATTGCTTCTGCTGTGGGAAATGTATCGGGTGCTATAAAGAGTATAAAGGATGCCCAAAAGAAATCTCATAAATTACAAGCAATAAAAGAAATTAAGAAAGGCAAAACTCAGTTGTCTCCCTAAAGGCCCGGTCACACCTTGACGTTTTAGCCAACGTATGCCGATTTTTGAATTTTTTTTCTAAAACGCTGGCACACGTTGAATACGTTAGGGGTAAGTTTTGATAACATTGAGAGCACGCTGAAAAACACTGCCATACATCGTTGTACGTTAGCTTTAAACGTTGTACTTTTTGGTTGTCCTCAAATTTTTTCATGCTTGAAATTTCACGACGTATGCCGGCGTATGACTCACATGTTCCGCTACGCTGGCCACAAGTTGTATGCACGGTCTGCGATCGTTGACAGACGTCAACACATGCTACTTGTAAGTTAATCATAAGTTGAGACACGCCGAGGTAATGTTTAGCGTACCCGAAACTTATTTCTAACCTATGATTAACGTGTTGTTGGCACGTTACGCGATCGTTACCACACATCGACAGACGTTACTTTTAAGTTGCGCATAGGCTGAAAGACGTCGGTATAATGGATCGTCCTTGCGTCAGCGTCCACGGCCACGGCCAGGACACTTATTTGCAGCATTCTTCAAACTTTTCTTCGGCATGACGAGGATGTTCACACTTCGATGTCATGCTTGGCTATGATTCCAATTGTCCATCGGCAGCGTCTATTTAAAATAGTCGAGTTTGAGCGTTTTAACACGTTCAGAAGAAACGCTTCAAATTTCCAAACCCCAGCGTCAAAAAACAAAGGCGAGTGACAGCAATTTAAATCGTTCATTGTAAATAATGAAAATAGCTGAGTGGTACCGTTTAAAAGTCATTGAGTGTAAAAAAAAATTCAATTGTTGAGCGCAAGCGTCTACTTTCAATAGTGGAGATGCAGCCATTTAAATCGTTGAGTTTATCATTTAAATCGTTAAATCGTTAAACGCAAGGACGATCCATCATAACCCACACCCTCCCCCTCACACTCACACTCACCTACTACTGCCAACATGAACAAACTACTGCTAATACTAATACTAATACTAATACTGTTAGTTACTGCTGACATGGACATCGACTCAAAAAGGACTCGAAAACACTGTTGGGTTCCCCTTTTATGAACACCATTTTTATATACCAATTCCCAAAACCGCTGGGAACACGTCTTTATATGGCAGTTGTAAGCTAGAAACACGTTAATTTTTTTTTTTTTGTCGACCGGAAGACGTCATTGGAATACGTCTACATACGTTGATGTGTGTTGGGACTACGTAAAGAATTGGTTCAAAGCACATCAAACATAAGTTAGAAATAAGTTTCGCGTAAAAAAGACATTACCGCGACGTGTTTCGACTTATGAGTAGCTTATAAGTAGCCTTTGTGGACGTGTGTAAGCGTCCACACATCGTGTGTAAAACTTATCCTCATCGCATGCGAACGTGTGTCATACGCCAAGTACGTCGTAAAATTTTGAACATGTTTAAAATTTCTTGACGTACTCTACTTACTACGACGTATGATAGCGTACTTTAGCGTTCTACTCAAGCATACCAAACTTACTCATACTGTATTTGACGTGCCCCAACGTTTTAGACACATTTTTCTTAGGTCGGCATACGCTGGCAAGATCGCCAAGGTGGGACCGCGATGTTGACACTTCCATTTCTACGGCAGTTATGATTCGAATCGTTGTGCGTCAGCCTTTTAATAGGCTACGTCACGACATCGTCGGCGATGCGTGCAACGCACTATGCCTAAGTTAGACTATTGTTGGGCATCGGTTGTGTAGGCCGACAACAGGTTCAGCATTCGTTGGTATAAGTTATCTATAACACAACGAAACGTTCTGTGTCCGTTACCAATGCGTTATACATAAGACCAAGTCGCTATGAATACGTCCGAATCTTTAAAAAAAAAATCAAAAGTTCAACGTAAGCCAGCGTTTTACATACATTTTAATACGTTGCCATCGCTGGCTAAAACGTCAAGGTGTGACCAGGCCTTAAGAACGACAGAAAATAATTCAAATACTTGGGTCAGGGTTTCAAAAGTTTTAACAACTTTTTTTCCGAAATAAATACAAGTATAGAAGCAATTGATAGTATCTATGATTTGGATGATACTATTATCATCTCAAACTCCACTAAAAAAGAAGACTACTTCAAGGTAAATGCAATAACTGGAACAGACTGGAATGCAAATGGAACAAAAAGTTTTGAAATAAATCATCAACAAACTTATTTTAATCTAGCCGAAAGTTTCTTGTTATGTAAATTTACATTCACTAAGGCTACGAATACCACAAATGCTACACTCGTAAATAATTTCTTCTGGAAAATGTTTGAGAGTGTTCGTTTGTATATTGGAACACAAGAAGTTGAAGCGGTTGATCATTTGGTGGACGGTACAACACATATAAACATGAGATGGGAGCTGAGGGGAAGCCATAAACAGAAGTATTCCTGGGGATGTGGAGTGAGGGCACTGCATGGAAAGTGAGGAATAGAGTTTTTATGAAGAGAGCAACCCCACCGCCAGGACGATGCCCAGGTCTATCATACCTGAGGAGGGAGTAACCAGGGAGAGAAAGTCAGAGACATCTTGAAGGGTGAAAGTTTATGTTTAGCAAATTATGTCTAGTTTGCCAGTGGCAACCTGCAAATGTGTCGATCCAAGCCAAAATGTGGGAGGGGGGGACAGGTAACTGGACCCTTCTCCCAAGGTGTGCCCAGGCAATATATCACCACGACAACTCTCCACGAATCGATTAGGCGACATGAACAATGGACTGCAACGTTTTTTTCAGTTCCAGATACAGTATATTAATACAGTGTATTAATACAGGTACACATACAGGTACATATACTGTACTGTATTTATCCAAATAGAGTGTGATGGTTCGGAACATTGGAAACGAACGCATTTTCCAACTCGTGGGGATCCAGTGCTGCCAACCGATCACTGGGGACGTGGCAAACAATGAGATGGTTCAGTCTTTGTTGACTCATCATACTTCTCAGCCAGGTTTTCAGCCGCCTGAGTGCGCTGAAGGAGTGCTCAGCCGAGCAGGAGTTTGCTGGGGAGATCATGAGCAATTGAAGCAACCGTTCAACCTGCGGGAACAATTGGCGCACCTCCGGTACCATCTTTTGGAAGATGGCTTGGTAATCCTGAATACAGGAACCAGTGTACTGCTTCTTGAAGAAGAGCAATTCTTCTTTCAGACTCTCTAACAATTCTGGATAAATGGTAACGGTGTCAGGGTCATGCTCTCCAGAGAGTAACATATTTGCGAGGCCGCCGTACCATGGCAAGTCTGGAGAGGTGAAGTACGTAGTCATGTTCGACGTAGCTGAATCGGGCACCACAAAGTATTCTGCTCTATACGCGTCTTCAGCCATCGAAAACCCGTGGGGTGGCGCCTCAGTATCCAGTCTACGAGGAGCTCTCCTCTTCCTAGGAGGAGCGAAAGGGTCAATGCCGTGTTCTTCCATCTGTTTCTCCACGTGGACGAATGTGTCATGGAAGGCCTCATTGCTGCGAAGGTGCTGTATCTGCTCTTTCACACTCTCGCCCAACTGTAGCATACCCGCTACAGTCTGTGCTGGCGCTTGCATGGCTCTGTTAAACCCTTCCATGCACTGTAAGAGTGGTAGCGATGCATGCAGACCGACTCGAAATGTGGGGGGGACAGGGTATTCTGTCCCCCCGGTAAAAAGTGGGAGGGACATGTCCCCCCCCCCCGTCCCCCCTGGGATCGACACCCATGGCACCCTGTATGGAAAGATCAGTCAGGTTAGAGCGAAGGCCCTGGATGTTTGAGGTCCACACTGTTAAGGAAGAGGGAGGGAGGAGGCTTTGGGTTCAGTGGAGGGGAGGAGCGGGGAGGTGGAGGTAGGGAGGGTGTTGACAGTGTGTAGGAGATTGCAGAAGAGATCGGGGAGAGGGTCGGATGGGGAGGAGGACAAAGAGCTAGGTGGTGAAGGGATCAGTCGCAGTGGGGAGTAATAAGAGAGGGGGCAAAGGGAAGTGGGAGATTGGAGGAGGTGGAGGAATGATATGGAAGAGAGAAGGTGGGGAAGGAGGCAGCTTTGTGGATGTGAGGGGAGATTTGAAAGGGAGGGGTGAGGAATGGAGGAGAAGGGTGAGGGGGAAGAATTGAGGGACAAATGTGTGGGGGGAGCTTTTGAGAAAGGTCAGGGGAAAGATTGGAGAGGGAAGGGAGAGAAATTTGCTTTGAAGAGGGGGCAGCCGGATGATTTGCGAGAGCGTGGTTAGAGTGAAGATGATGAGAGCAGGCATGGTCGTTGGGGAGGAGGGAGAAGGGAAGGGTGGGGAGAGGGGAAGGATGAGACTGGGTAGAAGTGTTGTGAAGATGGCAGTGGGGGGAACAAAAATTGAAGGGGTGGGAAGAGGGGGAGGTGTCATGATATTTGAGAGCATGGAAAGAGTGGGAGGCAGCTTTGAGAAGGGGTAGTGAGTGGGGATATTTGAAGGGGAGGGGTGAGGGGGGAGATGGGAAGGGCAAGGGAGGAGATTTGAAGAGGAGTGGTGAGGGGAGAGATTTGAAGGGGAAGGGAGATATTTGGAAGAGAAAGGTGAGAGGGGAACTTTTGAAAAAGATTGGGGGTTTGAGAGTGATGTTTGCTTTGAAGAGAGAGGAGGCGACTGATTTGGGAGGGAAGCTTTGAGAGGGAAGGGAGAGGATGAGAGCAGGCATGGTCATAGTGGAGGAGGTAGAAGGAAGTGTAGGGGATAGGGGAAGGATGAGACTGGGTAGTGGTATGGTAAAGATTGGAGCAGTTGGGGGGGGACGAACAAGATTTGAGGGAGTGGGAGCGGGGGGGGTGGGGTGTCATGAGAGGAAAGAGAGAGCATTTTTGAGATATTGAGGAGTGTACTGAATGAGAGAGTGAGATATTTGTTAGGTTGGAACAGAGCCCACAAATGTTTGAAAACGATACAGTTTGGGCTACCAGAGCAGGGAGCTGTTAGAAAGACAGAGGGCAGTAAGGAGATGCTAAGAGAGGAGGTAGGATGGGGAACAAGATGGGAGGAGTAAGGAGTGGGTATAACAGGGAAAGAGTTAGGAGGAGGTAGATTTAAGGAGGTGGGATAAATTTGCACTGAGGTTGGAAAAAAGAACAATTTATAATGGAAGACGAACAAGTATTGAAAAATGGGATTTTTAAAATTCATAGGACAAAGATACATTCAAATACATTGGAAGATGGATGGAGTACAGAAGAATTTAGAGAATGGAGGAAGGAAGCGTTGTAACAGCTGGAATTTTTAGATATGGGATGAAAGAAAGGTTAAATTGAACTCAGGTTTTTGAAGAAGTGCCCAGCAGTGTGAGGAAGTCGAAACATTTAAAGAGACCATTTTGTTTTTTTTGAAGATTAGGGAAGAGGGGACAGGGGCAGAGTAAAGGAGACTTTTGAAGAAAAAAAAGTCATGAAGACGAGTGGTGAATACTTTCATGATCAAAGTGGGATTGGAAATATGGGAGGGAAGGTGAGAAGGGAAAAGATTATTATCATTTTTTATTTTTTATTTTAAGACATGAAACAGGGTATATAGTTGGGAGGAAATTGAAGTAGCGGTGAAGGTATAGTGGAGAAAATAAAAACTGAAGGTGGTAAAGGCAAAAATACAACAAGATCGTGATCACAGATGGGAAGAAGAAGGGTAGGCCCCAAGAAAACCTGACATGAAAAGATTGATGAATACTCACCAGTAAGCACAAGTTTCAACAAAACCAAACTAGAAACACACAGTAAACACAGAGATGATAAAATAACAGTAAAAATGCGACAGAACCGACCGGAAAACTTATCTTTCAGAAAGAGGCACTGAAGAGAACCATCATCATCGCTCAACAACCAGAGCCGGAAGTCTCAAAGTGCTACACAAAAATATGGTATATTTTTCATCTATCTATATGAATAAATGGCAATGTGTGTGTCAATATGTCAGTGTGTGTGTGTGTGTGTGTGTGTGTGTGTGTGTGTGTGTGTGTGTGTGTGTGTGTGTGTGTGTGTGTGTGTGTGTGTGTGTGTGTGTGTGTGTGTGTGTGTGTGTGTGTGTGTGTGTGTGTGTGTGTGTGTGTGAATATGTCAGTGTGTGTGTGTGTGTGTGTGTGTCTCCTCCATAACTCCAAAACCATAAAACCTATCAGCCTGAAACTTTGCATGCATACTAAGGGACCTCCAAGGAAGTGCATGAGTGAAAATTCGGTGTTTAGGTTAATTAAAACACTCTTTTTGAAGATAATTAACGGCTTTATTTAATTAATCCCTGATCAGGTGCCACCCTCGGCTAGCTCACTCTCTGGGGTCTTCAGGTGTATCCTGGGTTACCTTGCCGAGGTCTGAAGCAGCCAAGTATTTTTTGTCCTGCTCAACCATGCCTTGACTTGGAACAGGCCACAATGATTTCTTAATGACAGTTGTTTTTTTATTTTTCCACTTTCTTCCCTCATATTATCGAATGCCTGTTCATCATAACTATAAATCTCTGAGTACATGACAATGCATATAAACGCCATGAGACGCTAGCGTTCGTGGTGGCTTTATTTCATCCACACATGTCATAACCTCGAGAATCTCTTAAACTACGCCATATCACAAAATTTAAGCTCCAAAATCGAACTTACCAGCATTTCTAACGATAAAAAAGTGTTCATTTGTCCAATTCGGACATTGCTTTGTTATTTCCAGGTGCATGGTTTTATCGACAACAATTGGTAATCGCTTGCCAAGCCAGGGATTCCATTTGGGTCCTTGCTTGAGTGCGTAAGCCACTTTCCGAGCACACCACAGTGGATGGCGTTACAGTTCGTATAATATAATATAATTAATAGGCTGCCGCTCAATGATTTAAATCATAACCGCACGAGAAATCGAAGTGTCAACATCACCGTCATGCCGAAGAGAAAAAACAACAACAAAAAAAAAACACATGGAGTCTGGAACACTGATGGGTTCCTCCTGTGAACCCCCTTTTTATATATCAATTCCCCTAAATGCTGCCAATACGCCATTATACGGTAGCTGTAAGTTAGAAACACGTTCAGTAAGTTCTGTGGTCGTCCAGAGGACGTCAAATACGTCGACATATGTCAATATGTGTTGGAGATACGTTTCATATAGGTTCAAAGCACGTTACTCATAGGTTCAAAGCACCTTACTCATAGGTTAGAAATAAGTTTCGGGTATCCTAAACATTACCTCGACATGTTTCGACTTATGAGTAACTTACAAGTAACGTGTGTCGTTGTGTGTCAACGATTGCATAACGTGCCTACAACTTATGGCCAGCGTATGCGGAACGTGTGCGTCATACGCTGGCATATGTCGAAAAATGTTCAGCATGCTTAAAATTTGTCGACGTGCTCGGCGTACTACGACGTATACCAGCATGCTTCAGCGTGCTCTTAACGTATAGAAAACTTACCCATAATGTATTTGACGTGTGCCAGAGTATTCGGCAAATTTTTCATACGCTGGCTAATTCGTCAAGGTGTGACAGGGGCTTCACACTTCGATGTCGAGTGCGGTTATGATTTGAATCATCGAGCGGCAGCCTTTTAATAGGCTATGCCACGTGATCGTCGGCGATACGCTGCCGCACGCTATGCATACGTTAGACTATCGTTGGGAATAGGTTGTGAACACCGACAACTCGCTAAGCATTCGTTGGTATAAGTTATCTATAAGTTATCGAAACGTTCTGTGTACGTTACTAATACGTTATACATATGTCCAACTCATTATGAATACGCCAAAAACTTTAAAAAAACAACAATAGTTCAGCGTACGCCTGCGTTTTACATACATTTTGATACGTTGCCATATGCTGGCTAAAACGTCAAGGTGTGACAGGGCCTTCACCGGCACGGCCCGTGACATCATCGTCGGCTGGCTGCGCACCGGCCAACGCAGCCACGCCTACGCAGCAACATGTCCTTTCATTGGTTGGTAAATAAATGGCCATAACTTGGGAAGCACTTGTCCGATTTATATCAAACCTTGAAAAGGCACATACTCAGGACCCTAGCAATATACCTGGCAAGTTTCAATTAGATCGGATGAGTGGTTGTCGAGAAACAGTGGTCACACACACACACACACACACACACACACACACACACACACACACACACACACACACACACGATTGCTGGAATTATAGATAGATGTTCACACAGCCTAACTCAAAATTGGTTTAAACACGATTCTGCTGTATTTTATCGTGGGAAGTTTGATGACTTCTCAAAATTTTTCACAACTTCAAAGGATTCACGAAGAATCGTCATTGTAAGTGAACTGAGGGAAGGCGGGACCACATCTCTGAAAACAAATTTGTCGGAGCAGGGTCAAGGCGACACGGTCTAAATGAAACCGACATCCACACGAATAAATGTGTGTGTGTTTCCTCCATAACTTCAAAACCATGAAACCAAACAGCCTGAAACTTTGCATGCATACCAAGGGAACTCCAAGGGAGTGTATGAGTGAAACTTAGGTGTTTAGGTTCATTAAAACACCCCTTTTGAAGAAAATTGACAGCCTTATTTAATTACATCCTATCAGATGCTTCTTCGGCCACCTTCCTCTCGATGGGGTCTAAAGACGCATCCTCATTTCCCTTGCTGGGGTTAAATTTGCCATTTTGTTTGACATGTTCAACAAAGCCTTGAATTGGAACAGGCTACAATTATTTATTAACAATAGTTTTTTGTTTTTTATCACTTTCCTCATTTATATCAACGAATGCCTGATTGTCATACCCACGAATCACTGGATACATTGCTATGGTTATAAACGGCCGGAGACACTGGTGTTCTTTTATAGCATTTCCACACGTGCCATAACCTCAAGAATCTCTCAAACTAAGCCCAATAACTAAATTTATGCTCCAGAATTGAACTTAGCAGCAGTTCCAATTGTTAAGCAAAATGTATTAATTCGTCCAATTCAGACATTGCTTGGGTGTTTCTGGGTGCATGGGAATATATGACTGAACGGCAATTGGTAATCGCTTGCAAAGCCAGGCGTTCTGCTGGAGTGCTTGGTTGTTCGTTTCAAGGCCACCAGAAGTAAGTTCAGTTGCTTTGGTGATGGAAATACCAATCTTTGCGTCATTTCTAAAAAAATCAAAAATAGATGAATGAAAAATCACTCATAGGGGGACAACTTGGTGAAACGGAACGACCAATGACTAGAACTGTGGGTTTTCCACCAGCAAATCCGACACATCCAGGTGATTGAGACATCTGTCCACCAGCAAATGTCCACAGAAAGCTCTTTGCACTAATTTTCCAGTCATCATATGCTGGACGGCATTTCCACCATCGACAACTTCCATAATGTTCCTGAGTCCTGTGCCTTCCATCAGGTATGTCTATTGTGCCAAGTAGGTTCATGAATGTGTGAAAACATCCAAGCATCAAGACAATGCATCAAGATCGAACATAATAATGGGCGGAGCATGATGTTTGATAGCGAGATCGCAAACGAAATCAAGCATGGACAGAATGCATGTCTTGTCCCCAGAAAACAAGTCAATCACAGGCAAAAACACAATTGATGATTGGCCTTGGTGTTCTATTCCTTGAATGATATGCATCATTCCCTGCCACCCAGGGGTTTCCTGTTTGAAGTTTATTGAGAGCTCCCACAGTACACAGATCACCGTTTGGTGGACGACACCTCAGCACCACCACGACACACACTACAGCAATCTGACTCAGGAAGGTTACCAAGTTGGTTTCCTCCTGTCATCAGAGTGGGGGTCCCAAAGGATTTGTCCCAATCCCGTCATCCGGTGACTGCCCTCCGGAGGGTAGCTGCACAGGTGGTCCTCCCACGGAGTGGGTTTTCAGATTTCTTTGCGTTTTGTGTGTTTTGGAGTGAAAGTTTTTATGTTGGCCGGAATTTTTTACAAATCCTGCCACCAACCTTCTAAAAAAATAAGTAACCTAACTGCAGGAGGACGTCCGAAGACACAGTTGGACACTCGATATGAATGGCCGTTGACTCACATGGAGTTCCTTCGCCCTTTGACAGGTTTTGTTTTTAATCCCGCCAGATGGAGTTTCAGCTCTGACATGTATCAACTATGGGACCTTGTATAGAAAGGTGTGTTTCTTTCTAAATCATGTCCAATCAATTGACTTGGCCACAGGTGGACTCCAATGAAGTTGATGATCAAAAGAAATTGATGCACCTGAGCCCAATTTGGAGTCTTGTAGAAAAGGGGTTGAATACTTATTGATGAAGGACATTTCAACTTTTCATTTTTCATTAATTTGTAAAAATTTCTCAAAGCACGTTTTAACTTTGTCATTGTGGGGTATTTTGTGTAGATTGGTGACAAAAAAAATTAAATTTAATTTAAATGGGAATTATTTAAATTCCCAAATAAAGGGATGTGTCACAAGAACTTGTTGCACACTTGGAACATAATGTCCCATCGGGTGGGTGCTGTTCCTGCTCGTCGATTTATTACAACACAAATCCTCAAAAAATATAAATCTACGAAGATACAAACATTAACCTTCAGTATAAAGTACCTACTCGTCGTCTGTGAAACATTTCATTCACTTCTAACAACACTCATTAAACTTTTGGACAGCATCACTGAACTACAAAACTGACCTACTCAAAATAGCCCGATTGTAATTCTTATTCTTCTTACGTTTTTCTTCTTCATATTATTATTATTATTATTATTATTAATATTATGTTCACACAGCCGAACTCAAAATTGGTTTCAGTTCAAGAATTGGTTTAAACACGATTCTGCTGTATTTTATCGTGGGAAGTTTGATGACTTCTCAAAATTTTTCACAACTTCAAAGGATTCACGAAGCATCGTCATCGTAAGTGAACTGAGGGAAGGCGGGACCACATCTCTGAAAACAAATTTGTCGGGGCAGGGTCAAGGCGACACGGTCTAAATGCAACCGACATCCACACGAATAAATGTGTGTGTGTTTCCTCCATAACTTCAAAACCATGAAACCAAACAGCCTGAAACTTTGCACGCATACCAAGGGTCTCCAAGGGAGTGCATGAGTGAAACTTGGGTGTTTAGGTTCATTAAAACACCCCTTTTGAAGAAAATTGACAGCCTTATTTAATTACATCCTTTCAGATGCTTCTTAGGCCACCTTCTTCTCAATGGGGTCTAAAGACGCATCCTCGTTTCCCTTGCTGGGGTTAAATTTGTCATTTTGTTTGGCATGTTCAACAAAGCCTTGAGTTGGAACAGGCTACAATTATTTCTTTACAATAGTTTTTTGTTTTTTTCACTTTCCTCATTTATATCAACGAATGCCTGATTATCATACCCATGAATCACTGGATACATTGCAATGGTTATAAACGGCCGGAGACACTGGTGTTCTTTTATAGCATTTCCACACGTGCCATAACCTCGAGAATCTCTCAAACTAATCCCAATAACTAAATTTATGCTCCAGAATTGAACTTAGCAGCAGTTCCAACTGCAAAGCAAAAAGTATTAATTCGTCCAATTCAGACATTGCTTGGGTGTTTCTGGGTGCATGGGAATATATGACTGAACGGCAATTGGTAATCGCTTGCAAAGCCAGGTGTTCTGCTGGAGTGCTTGGTTGTTCGTTTCAAGGCCACCAGAAGTAAGTTCAGTCGCTTTGGTGATGGAAATACCAATCTTTACATCATTGCTAAAAAAATCAAAAATAGATGAATGAAAAATCACTCATAGGGGGACAACTTGGCGAAACGGAACGGCACTCGGTTGACCACATACCTCCGCCAGGCTGAATAATTTACATTTTGTTTGCCACTCATGGGTCGGAACTGAATCTGGACGTTAACCAAAATTAATTCAGCTTGTTCTTGTCACCTAACCGACCCATCCACCTAGTTTTGTCGCAACTCATCCACGACTTTTTGAGATCTCATGTTACACATAGTTTTTGGCCCAATTTGTCATTGGTGAAGAATAACTTGAAAAACTCTCAGATCCAAATCTGGATTCAGATCTTCACAAAAATCTAATCAATTTGTCATTGTCACACACCCAACATGTTCACTAAGTTTAATCCAAATCCGTCAACAACTTTTTGAGATGTCATGCAAGATCGTTTTTAGCCCTTTCTCTCAATGGGTGAAGAATCACTTAAAAATTAAATAATTATCGTATCTGGATCCGGATTTGGATCTTCACCAAAATTTAATCGATTCGTCGTTGTCACACACCCAACCTGTACACCAAGTTTCATCCGAATCTATCCAAAGTCTTTCGAGATCTTGTGCTATTTATAGTTTTTGGCCCGATCTCTCAATGTTGAAGCATCACTTTAAATGTTCTCAGATCTGGATCCAGGTTCGGATCTTCACCAAAATTCAGCGTTGCTGCCCTCCCAATACTGTGTATTGTTTTTCTCCTGTTTATTTTTAGCTCGCCTGTTAGAAGAACAGAGAGCTATAGCGATACCCTCGGCATGAGCGTCAGTGTCAGCGTGAGCGTGAAAATGTTAAAAGTTTTTGGTGCAAGTTATTTTTTCCTTTCTAATGTTTTTATCTACCACACTATTTTATATACGCCCGCTATATATATGGGGGCGTATTATGTGATACCAGTCGTCCGTCCGTCCATCCGTCTGTCTGTCTGTCTGTCTGTCTGTCTGTCTGTGTTCCTGTCCGCACTCTAACTCCCAAAGTTTTCAACTTTCACGTTTTATATTTGGTACATAGGTTAAGACTGTGGAGTCGGTGTGTTGTGACATACGTTCATCTAAAGTGGTTGCCATGGCAACCAGGATGCTGTTTTCCATGTAGTAGCACAATTCTTTATATACCTTCTTGTTCGGGCATATATTGTGCCCACTTGCACTCTTGTTACCGATTACAATATACAAATACATATATTGTTTTAAAATTATTTGGATCAGACTTCACTGCAATGCTTTATAAAACATATTAATTATTAGACTAGTCTTTTAAAAACGATAAATGTATAAACAGGCGAGCATTGGGTGGCTTTGACACCAACTCTGGTTGTTTTCCGTTGCCCCCTCCCTGCAGTAGTGTAAAAATAATAACAACAAAAACACTCACTGTGTTTGTGTGTTCTTTTTACATTTGAGTAGGAACAACGAGCAACTGTACATAAGTTCCACATTACAACACTGAAAATACTAAATCATACCGACACATAAAGATTATCATAATAGTGTCTTTCATTCATCACACCAGTGTGTAATTGGATTTAATTACGGTCTATTCATTAGCTGGCTTGTGTGTATGATTTGAATGAAAAATGTCATCTTGAGGGGAAACAAACAGGGTTTTGAACACAGTGTTACATTTTGACAGAGATTTCTGAAGTTTTGCAGAAACGGTTGACTGTTTTGTGTTTTGTGATTATAGTTTTGAGAAATGAGGTGCAGCTTCAGAAATTTGTGTAAACAATCGAGAAAAACTAAGTATATATTATTGCACCATGACTATGTCTCGTCTTGACCTTTCAATTTGAACTTCAGACCTTTCACACCTTTGGACCTTCAGGAGTTCGCACCTTTACACCTTTCATACCTTTCCTTTGCAATGAATAACCTTCATTTCGTAAATAATGTGCAACGATGGGTGGGAAAACTGATCTTGAAACTGAACACGACAATTATCGCAGGCGTGACATGTGCATGCCCGGAATGCAGGAATTTTAATCCTTCCGGAGGACTTGCACGCATGCACCCAACCATGCAGTTCGTCGTCATTGAAATACGACAGGCATTACATTGTTGTGGACCCGGGATCGGGGGCAAAGGCCACGAGGGGTGAAATACCTCGGGGTACCACCAGAATCTCCGGAATCACAGGCCATCACACACAAATAACCTTGTGACACGGTGGGTCGCCAATCGACCGTGAATGCCAATAACTCAACCACGTGACTTAGGGTCCTCTGTCTAATGAGTACAGTGAAAGGTCACATGATCTATTTCGCGGTGGACATGCCCTCGGTACGCACTTGCTCAAACCGGATCACTTTACCACATCAGATGCAGCTGAGCAGAACTGCCAAGAAAAGTATGAGGCACGGTGAATTGAGTTTATTTGTATGTCCGGCAGGGGAAAGCAAGGAATTTGTGGGGTGCGGCAATAAGCAAGTGATCTTACAAGAGAAGACACAGAGCAGAGTTATCCCGTTATATATTCTACAATCTTGACACACACACACACACACACACACACACACACACACACACACACACACACACACACACACACACACACACACACACACACACACACACACACACACACACACACACACACACACACATACACACACACACACACACACACACACACACACACACACACACACACATACACCTGAGGAAGATTTGATATCGCCCAGAGAGAAATATTGCAGATGAGGATAATCGACCTCTCAATACCTGGTGTGGTCGGCAGACTAACGCAACCCGGAACACTTAGGGAGAGGTAGGTGAGAGGAATACTGGTGGTTTCTAAGGTGTGGTGTGGGAGGTGTGGTGTCGTGAAATGTGGGGGGTGCAGTGTCGTGCCAGAGGAAAATGGGATTGCGAGTCACTAATGATGCTCTCTGTACGTCCAAGGAAGACGGGATAGAGAGGTGGATCGAGAGATAGGAGAATAGATGCGTGAGGCGAAAGATCCCTAAACTAGCCATGTAAAGGTATGTTTGTGTTGCGTGTATCTCCGTGGGATGCTCTGCCTGAGCGTTCCCACCTCGAGATGTGGCACCTTATCTCCTGCTTAATCACTTTGCCGGGCTCGTGGCAAGGTGCGCTCTACACTCGTCCATCTGGCTGCATGGGGGTGGCGGAACGTTAACAGCACGGCAGGGAGTCTCGGCAGTCGCCCGGGATCAGGCTCTCAAGAAGAAGCACCTCCTGGCAATTGCCCACCAATAGCAAGACAGTAAGCGAAGAGCCAGCTAAGGGGGTGGGGTTCGGGGGGGGGGTAGCCAAGATGAGGCAAGTAAGAGGCAGCGAAGAAGCGGCAACGAAGAAGAGAGCTAACAGCTCCGCAAACCCCCTTTATAACCCCCGGGCGAAGGGTGGCATGATGACCCAAAGCCACGTGCTGTCTCACGAATCCTGCTCCCCATTGGGCCACAGTAGCGCTAGCCACGCCCTGCCAGGCTCGGGGTCTGAAAACTGTCTCAGTTGCCCAACCGCTTCGGCAAGCGTCAAAGCTCCTGACTCAACATAGTGTTGTGGAACTCCACCACCCCGGCATGCGAGCAAACGCCTGTAGATAATTGCGGCCGCACTCGCCCACCAACGTACCAATCTAGTCGTAGCTTCCAGATCAACGCCGAAATCCAGCTACGGGTGTGTTTTTAATCACACCACAACCTTGTCAATACTCTGCCTGCGCTACAGGGTCGATCGCCGAATTGTCGATTTACCTAATTATTCGTGCGGACAGACTACCAAGAGGTTGTACCTCAATGGGACTCGTACGGACATGAGCCGCTTAAGCAGCCCGCTCCGTTTGCGATTGCCAAGCGGGTTATGATCGCCAAGCCCCGTCGGACCCGATTATCTTATCTGCTATTAAAAACCAGCTATTATTCCAAATGCAATTATGGCAGCTCAATGGAGGAAGGGACGCAACAAGCAGGTGTATATTCAAACAATGACATTTATTTCAACACGTATGCATGCAAGCAATGCAATGAAAGGGGGTTAGGGACAAGACACGAGCAAGAAAAACCTACAGCCGTTGTCTATTTATTCTGTACATGCACTTAACCACAATTCCACTTATCGGACAAGGCGCCACAGATTTCATGCAACAAAACCCCAGGAAAGAAAAAGGGAGAACAGCGTCCGTAGGCCTTTAATGTTCCGCAGAGCTGTGAAGACTGAAGGAGCTCCGCGATACCGTGCAGGTTACCTGCCACCCTCGTGGTGACTCGCTGGGCGACCCTCGATGTTTCGTCATCAACACGGCAGCTGGTGTGATGGCGAGTCGGTTAGTCCAGGCCTTGCCGTGCGGCCTGGTCGATCGGGCCTAGCCGACGACGCCTCAGAGGAGCAAACGGGCCTTGCTCTTTTAGAGTTGATGCTCTCTTAAGAGCCCGCTCACTCCTCAGCATCGCTCGGACCGTCCCGGGGCCCGATCACCTCAGACCGTTATGTCGCTGGCTGGCGACTTCTCTCCGGCTGCCTCCACCGACCCACAATTCTGTACGGCAAGCTTGGCTGGACTCCAGGCTCCCAACTCCGAACGAGCTCCAACTCCAGACTGCCGACTCAACTCAGCCCCGACCTCCACTGCACTGCAGGCTTGGCGTTTCAGCACGCCCTTTTATCGGGTGATGGGGGCGTTTGGTCTTTCACCTTCGACCTTTCACCCCCCCCGCTGGCTCCGCCCCTTTTGTCATTCTGATCCGATCTTGCTGTCAAACGCGGACAATGCAGACGTGGTAGAAATCGGCTTTCGCTCCAACGAGGGAGTCCCCACGTCGATCGGTGGAGATGCCGTTCGTCTGTGGATGCCGTTGCTGGCAAAAAGATGGCGGCGTTTGTGGAGATGAAGGTGAGGAGTCGTTGTTCGTTTGTTGATGTTGTTTGTTGGGGAAAAGATGGTGGCGTTTGTGGAGATGAAGGTGAGGAGATGTTGTTCTTTGTGGCAAAGGTGGTGAGGAGATGTCGGCGGTTGTTGGTTAAGGTGGTGAGGAGATGGTGGTTGTGGCGGAGGTGGTGAGATGTTGTTTAAAATAACGATAGGAAAGAATAACACTACTTCAAAGGTTCACAGCCCGGTTACACGAATAAATCCCTTTAGACATCGGTGGGGAAATCTAATCTGGACACACACTTATCGACATAACTGATCTGTGGGAAACCTGAATGGTGTTCTGTCAATTTCCACAACCGTAACACTACCCCCTCCCCTTTTTACAGACTCGTCCCGAGTCGTCAAATTTTTGTGTGCCTTCATGTGTAAGTTCTCCCCAGTACGATTTACCTTCGGATCCCTGAGTGCGACACTTGGTGTATCCCTGTCCCAAAAGTAAATAACCTACGGGCTGAGTAACTAACTAAATAAACTCACTCATACAGACGACTTAACTAAATTGCCGGCGCTACGACAAACATGCAGGGGGAGCAAAACGCATTTACAATTTTACCTTAACTTATAAATTTATACATTTACACTAACCATGGCCCAGGACTGATGGACTCTGTGGGAAAAAGGCACATAGCAATGTCAACGGTTTTGCAGGTGGGTGAGTGCTCAGCAGCTTGAAGGCAAGACATCTTCGGGGCCGTGTTCAAAATGGCCCCCTTCTGTTACGTTCTTCCTTCTTTGTGTTTGTTTCTTCAGCTGCTGAAGGCAACTCACCCCAACCCGGCAGCTATGCACAATCCGACAGGCCATTCTTGAAGTAGGGAGCCAGGCTGCCCAAATGCAGTCTCTGGCTCATGAAAACAAATGCAGGTCTGAACACAAACGGTGCACAGGCTGCACCAATGCAGTCCCTGTGTGCGGCTGCCTGCACGGCAGTCCCTGCAGAACACTGGATGGGCACTGATGCAGGCAAACACAAAAAATTAATGGTGCATGGGCTGCATCAATGCAGTCCCCGTGTGCGGATGGATGGATGGATGCAAAACACGGTGCACGGGCTGCTCAATGCAGTCCCATGGTGTAGCTGCCTGCAGGGCAGTCCCTGCAGAATACTGGATGGGCACCGATGCAAACAAACACAATGGTCGGCAGGACTGCCTGCAGGGCAGTCCCCGCAACTTGCACGATGATCCTGGTGCACATGGTAATGGATGGAAACAGGGGCAATGCAAACAGGGTAGCAGGCATGGGGTCAACGCAGAGGCAAGCAGATAAGGCATGGCAAGGCCGGAACAGGCCGCTGTAGCAAAAACAGGCCGGCATACGAAGATGGCCGGCCTCTTGTCTCGTTCTGGAGGTTTGTGGAGGGAGTGCGGTGGTGCCGGCCGGTCTGAAGGCAGGCTCGGACCTACCCTACTGTCTCCCTCCCAACCTATCGCCTTTGCCTGTCTCTGTCCATACCCACTCCCTTAATTTGCATAACCCAAAACCAAATTTAGCCCCTTTTATTTTTTTGTTTTATTTTATCATTTTCTTTTATAATTTGTCTCCCTAACCCCCTTTATTGTCTCTGTCCGGCGAACCTACCATGTCTCCTCGCCTACTCCCAACCCCTATGTTCCCTTCCTGGAGGTGAATAAAGGAGAGATAGCGTCCTGTCTCGAGGCCCAATTAAGCCTCAGAATGGCCTCCTCAGATCTCAGCGATCTAACCCAATGTGGGTCCAGCGGCCTACAATGAGCAAAGGGATGGATGGTGCAGAGCGGTACACTTCCCTATCTACCCTAACATTTATTACACCTAAACTACCCCAGGGCTTTCCAAAAGTGCCTGTCGCTTAAACTATTGGTTCTACCAACCAAGATTCCCATCGGATGTGTTGGTGTCCTCACAATTTTGGGCCTTGCCCTCCAATTTTCGCTCGTGCCCTTGCACGGTCTCATGGCTGGGATGCGTGGCTCCCTTGGCAGGAACGACCCTCTGCCAATTCTCCAACTATGGTACCCCCGGGCCTTGCAACTGTCTCCGAGCCTACCAGCTCCCTAAAACCTGGGGAGTGCCCTCCATGGCGACTCCCCCTCGATGCTCACGTGGCAGGCTGGCACCACAGGCCCCTTTCCCCGGGTGCCCGTACCCACGACACTGCCCATGCGGCCATTGGCACTCTGGGCCCCGCATCATGCGGGCCCACCCGTGCCCACTACGCTATCCCGGCCCCTCTTGGGCCCTTGGCCTACCGCGGCCGACTAGTCCGGTGCCCGGGGTGCCCACTCAGCGATACTCACCGTTTGCAGCCACGCTCCCAGCCCGCCAACAGGACTCCTGCACCCCTCCAAACGGGTTTCGAGCCTATATTCACACCAACAGCAAAACGATCTCCATTTTGTTAATTTGGCTAACCCACTATCTGACTTTACTCTGACCCTGGGGTCCCTTGGGTGGGACTCACTCCTCCCCCCAATCACTCATCACACCATGCATACCACATTCACTCCATACACTCAGGCCCGCTGGCCCTCACTCACTCATTGTACCTTTTCCACTCTCCAACTCTCACTCGCTGATCACTGCCATTCTACTTTACTGGAATCCCTCATCTTACTCATGCTTCCTCGTCATCCCTTAAACTAGTAGCACATCCTTTTAACACTACGTAGCTAAGCTACGTCCCCACTGCACATTCAATGTCTGTCAGTGTCCTCAAAATCCATTTTTCATTTCTAAATCTATCCTAAAATCCCTCTAACTAATCATTCAACGGGTCCCATGACTCCATGAGGACTTGTCCCTGCTCCATGAGGCTGGTCTAACCAACAGTAACCCTTCCCACTAGCTAGTGCTTTCCTGTGCCCTAAGCAAGGGGGTCTTCCACCCCTGCCCAGGGAATCCTGTTTACTCGAAGTGGCGAGGCTTGCTTTTCTCATTTTTTTTTCTACGTGCACCAGCGCGGCAACTCACAACCTGCGCTCCTTTTCCGTGACGTCATGGCAGCTGTTCGCGCTTCGCGCACCTCATCCCTTCTCGGACGGTAACATCCGGCAGGGATTCCCTTCCTGCCGGATTCCAACCATGCGTGCCGCCACGACGTCACACTGCGCATTCCAAGCAAGCCTCGCATTTCGAGGGGTTCCCCACGCGAGCACATGTGCTCTGCTCGTCCGTAACCGACGCCGTGGATTCCCCGATGACGTCACCCGCACCCCAAACCCGCACGATTTCTCGCGCAAGCCGGGATACGCGTGACGCATCGGGGAAACCGCTTCGCACGCTCTGCGGACAGAATGTGCGACGCAGGCCACACGGAGCTGTACATACACGCTCGCCTGGAGAACCCGTCAGATCCAAATTCATATTTCCAGCCTAGCTTCTGTCCGTCCGCGGGATCGGCTTGCATCCACCGCGGGCGTTTTCGGATCGGATTTCACTCGCGCAGGCACGCACGTGGCGGCCTTGTGCGAAGCACAGCACGGACCTCGCGCGCGCTGCTGTGCAAATCCGGCATGGTAATCGAAATAGCTACGGCCGCTACTCGGCCTTTGTCCCTCGTCTGGCGCCGTCGTCATCGCAATTCCACGCACGCACTTCCGCGTACCATGACGCTTACACTCGGACACGCAGTTGCGTGTTCCCGCATACCAACTGCCATTTCTCTCTCATACCGCGACCTCACACATGCGGTTCCTCTCACCCATCGTGCTTCTTCCATACACGACCTTTCACTCACGCTCGCCATTTCACCCTCGCTATTCGCGCATTTCAACACTCATTTCACCACACTCTTAAGCACACACACACCTGAACATTCGCGCTGGGGATTCGCGCCACCACAAGCGCCCCCGGGGTTTCCATACCCCCAAGCTCCACGTGTACCCGTTCACAGCACTCGCCCCCTCCAACTCGCAAAGCTCGACCGGACTCACCCCTTCACGATCCACCTCAAGGGGGCACATTCCCTCCCCTTGTTCCTGAAGAAGGCCATCCTGCTGCTCGCGCCGGGTCACGACACATTCCCCAAGCTCCCCTCATTGTCCCTCACTAACTCCATGTGTGTGTGCTCTTCTTTCGTTTCGTCTTCATCGTGTAGTTCCTCCTCTACCGTTTCTATCTCCCGTGTCTCTGGTGTTTTTGTTTCCGTTATCTTCTTTATTATTTCCCTCGTCTCTACGTGTCTCGCCGTACATGTCTCAGTCACCCCATTTATTTTTTTCCCTCTGTCACCGTCACTCTCTCTGTCACCTCCACGAGTCTCGTCCAACACGTCCCCCGAATTATTATGACGGCGTCTCTCATCACCTCTACCTCCCTTAATTTCTCCGTCTCCCACGCGGGACCGACACCATCCACAATCCCCCTCGTCGGTTCGGGGTATCCGCCACGTGGCGCCGCCATTCTGCACTCCACTGTCCGCGCTTCGTCGCACGCAATCGCCATTATGCCCGCCTGCCGGCTTCGCCCCATGCTCTGCGTTTCACCCCGCAGTGTTCGCATATCGCTCCTGAATGCCTGCATGTTCGCATCCATGTTGTTTTTTTTATTTCTTCCTTCATTTCCTTTTTCATGCCATACATTTTACTTTCCATTTGTTGTGCATTTGTATCCATTTTGTTTTTTATGCCATCCATTTTGCCTCCCATTTCGTTTGTCATCGCTTGCATCATCAGTATCAACTGTGCGATGCCCGATCCGCCATTATCTGTCGCGGTTCCGCTGGGGACCTGGGAGGGAATAGGGGGGGGGTGTCAAAAGCCGCCGCCGCCCCCGCGCCTATTTTGGACTCTGGGTTTGTTTGCGGGGAAAATTCAACCTGCATGGGAGTGTCCTGCACGGTGATTTCGTCCTGAGCCATAGATTCTATCATTTCTAAATCGAAACCACCCTGCGCCTGCTCGACTTGAGCTGCCATTTTGCGTATCGGATATAAAAATTTCGTCCGCTCGTAATTTAATGGAAACGGAGGGTCGCTCTACACACCCTTGATCCGGTTCCCGTTAATTTAGTTTGGAGGGGGGATGAATCTGTATCCCACGTCCTGACACCAGTGTTGTGGATTCTCGCCACTCCGGCGTGTGGGTGACCGCCTGTAGCTAATTGGGGCCGCGCGCACCCACCGAACATGGCAATCCAGTCGTAGCCTTCGGATCGATGCCGAAATCCAGCTACGGGTGTGTTTTTAACCACACCACAACCTTGTCAATGCTCTGCCCGCCCTACAGGGTTGATCGCCGAATTGTCGATTTACCTAATTATTCGCGCGGACAGAATACCGAGAGGTTGTACCTCAACGGGACCCATACGGACACGAGCTGCTTAAGCAGCACGCTCCATTTGCGATTGTTGAGCGGGTTATTATCGCCAAGCCCCGTCGGACCCGATTATCTTGTCGGCTATTAAAAACCAGCTATTATTCCGAATGTAATAACGGCAGCTCAATGGAGGAAGGGACGCAACAAGCAGGTGTATATTCAAACAATGACATTTATTTCAACACGTATGCATGCAAGCAATGCAATGAATGGGGGTTAGGGACAAGACACGAGCAAGAAAAACCTACAGCCGTTGTCTATTTATTCTGTACATGCACTTAACCACAATTCTACTTATTGGACAAGGCGCCACGGATGTCATGCAACAAAACCCCAGGAAAAAAAAGAGAGAACAGGGCCCGTAGGCCTTTAATGTTCTGCGGAGCTGTGAAGACCGAAGGAGCTCCGTGGGACCGTGCAGGTTACCTGCCACCCTCGTGGTGACTCGCTGGGCGACCCTCGATGTTTTGTCGTTAACACGGCAGCTGGTGTGATGGCGACTCGGTTGGTCCAGGCCTTGCCGTGCGGCCTGGTCGATCGGGCCTAGCCGACGACGCCTCAGAGAAGCGAACGGGCCTTGCTCTTTTAGAGTTGATGCTCTCTTAAGAGCCCGCTCACTCCTCAGCGTCGCTCGGACCGTCCCGGGGCCCGATCACCTCAGACCGTTATGTCGCTGGCTGGCGACTTCCCTCCAGCTGCCTCCACCGACCTACAATTCTGCACGGCAGGCTTGGCTGGACTCGAGGCTCCCAACTCCGAACGAGCTCCAACTCCAGACTGCCGACTCCAGACTGCCGACTCAACTCAGCCCCGACCTCCACTGCACTGTGGGCTTGGCGTTTCAGCACGCCCTTTTATCGGGTGGTGGGGGCATTTGGTCTTTCACCTTCGACCTTTCACCCCCCACTGGCTCCGCCCCTTTTGTCATTCTGATTCGATCTCGCCGTCAAACGCGGACAATGCGGACGTGGTAGAAATCACCGGCTTTCGCTCCAACGAGGGAGTCCCCGCGTCCAGGCCCGTCGCTAGGAGGGGGGGTGCGGCATTTGGGTGCAATGCCCCCCCCATGGCGCATCTGGTGCCCCCCCCCCACTTGTACGCCACCCATTTATGCCCTGTTGCACACTGTGAACAACTTGGTGTTTAAGGACGAGCGCCCACTGTGAACTTGCTGTTTAAGAGTTCACCTGTGTGAACTAAAACCCTTATTCCAGATGTTCAACATGGTGAATAATAAGGCCTTCTTGGATAAACTGTTCTTTAATAATATCCTTCTTTGAATAACAGTCAAGAGATAAGTGTGCGCTTCCCAGCGCATCTCCTAAAGCAATTGGCAAGACAATACAGTCCAAGACCACAAGATAAAAGATAATAACACAAGCACCAACGCCAGCAGCCAAGACGTCGTGTCGAATGTCGATGCTGTGGGTGGTTTTTGTGGTATCGTGGATCATTTAGTTTTCAGGAATAGCCAATCATGGTATTCGATATGGAGACCCTATTGAGCAGGTTACCTGATTGGTTTTAAGTTAGGTATAAATGTAATATCGTCATAATATGATAATATGATTAAGGAAAAGACATGAATTTACATTATTAAAGATGAAGTGCATGTGCACCACGTGACCTTCACAACCCGTCAACCCTCCATCTTACAAAAGCAATTTTATAATAAAAATTAAAAATATGTGTGTTTGTAATCGTGGTTACATTTGAAATGATGCAGATAAAACCTGTTTTTGATGTATGCATCATTTAATCAATAAAACCGTCAACCGTCAAATCTCGTGAGTCGCAGAGCACGAGCTCGCAGCAGGAGATAAAGACGTGGATGATGGATATACGAAAATGGCTCAGAAAAGGAAAAAAATGCAAGCGACGAAAATGAAGAAGATGATAAAAAAGACATGTTGTGGGAGGACGAGGAGGAGGAGGAGGAGACGATCATGTCGATGAAATACCGACAGAAGCTGGCCAACCTGGCCAAGCCAGCAACGTCAGCCCTGCGGCTGTAGCCCCAGCGCAGACAGCCGAGTTTCCACGCTCGGCGGCGGCCTCGGGGTCGGCTGTGACCGTCAAGCCGCTTCCCGATGATCTTGGAAGTGAGAGACCGAATCAAGTTGTTCTCCAGCGGTACCCTGGCCATCTGTTTGAGAACAAGAGTCGCTCGTTTGTGTCCTCGTGGTACCAGACTAATGAATGGCTGGAATACAGTGTGCAGACAGATGCAGCATTCCACTATCCATGTAGGAAGTTTAACACCGCACGCGGCCCAGTAGACTCTACTTTCACAGTGCGAGGCTACCGGAATTGGAAACATGCCGTTGAGAAAGGCAGAGGGTTTCACAAACACGCAACTTCAAAGGAACATTTAACTTGTGTTTTGAGGTGGAAGGAGAATGAGAGGCGCATCGATTGTGGTGAGGAGATTTCCACACTCCTCAATGCTGACCAGCTAAATAGAAACCGGTACTATGTGTCTGCTCTTATAGATGTTGTGGGATTTCTCGCCGAAAATCAGATACCTTTTTGAGGGAGCCTTGATAATTTTGAGGATATGTCAGACGGGCACAGTGGGCTTTTCCTCTCGTTTTTAAACTACACACTCAAAAAAGACACCGAGCTAGCCGAAATAATAAAGCATATCCCAAGAAACGCAAGCTATACTAGTCCGGAAATGCAGAATGAACTGATCTGCACATCGAGTAATGTTGTGACTGATGCCATCGTGGAAGAAGTCGGCACATCGTGGTTTACCATCAAGGTGGATGGGACGAGGGACCCCACTGAATGTGAGAACATATCAATCATCTACTCACAATAGCTACAGCCGACGCTGGAGATGCAAAAACATTGACAGAGCTAATAATTGCAGAGCTAACAAAAACAGGACTTGACACATCAAAAATATAAAGTCAGGTGTACGACGGGGCTTCGGTAATGGCTGGGAAGCACGGTGGGGTGCAAAAGTTGTTGCAAGAGATATTGGAAAGAGAAATCCCCTATGTGCACTGCTTAAATCACCAACTCCATCTGGTAGTTATCCACGCACTGGCAGCAGAGAAAGCTGTCACTGATTTCCTCGAGGTTTGTTGTTGCCTGTACAAATTCTTCAGAAAGCCCACTGTTGCTGCACAGTATAAAGGTGAGCGGTTAAAACGACTTCTTGATCAAAGGTGGACGGGACATTCAGCCACCGTGTCTGTCATCATAGGATCTTTTAAGGATATCACATCCTTACTGTCGGAGATTGATGCAGAGCGCGCCTACGGTGCAGAGATGAGGATGGAGGCTATTGGGCTTTTGCGGGAAGTCTCTGGGCCTGCCTTCATGTTCATTGATATCTTTGTACAAAAACTGCTGATGTTGTTAGATGGCCCTAACAGACTCTTGCAGGCAGAGGACGTGGACTTGCTTACGGGGTTGGAACTGGTGGCGAGTGCTAGAGTGCGTGAAGAAACTCCGCTCTGAGGATGAGTTCACTGATTTGTGGAACAAGGCCAACGATGCTCTCGCACTTCTACACCTGCACCACCAAAACGGAGACGCACAATGCATAAGAACTTCGAACAGTTTGTAGTTTTGGAGACTACAGGACAAAACAACGACAATGACAAGACAGAACTGCAGAGGGTTTTTTTACAGCGCAATTGACACTGTGCTTGGAGAGATCGCTCAGCGCTTCAGTGAGCGCAACACACAACTCGCCCGTTCACTCGCTGCCTTGAATCCTGAAAATGGCACGTTTTTGGATCCCCACTTGCTCCAGCACATCATGACATTAACAAAGTCAACCATCAGTGAAACAGAGTGTGTGGTTACAAAGCAGTTTATTCGCTCACAGACAGAAAAGCAGCCAAACGAGAGATGGACAACACAAAAACTCCTCTCAACTTACCACAAAACGCTGGAAGCCATGCCAAGTGTAGTGACTGCTATGAGACTTGGACTAACAGTTGGTGCGTCCACTGCCAAGTGTGAAAACTCATTCTCAACATTGAGGAATGTCTTCACTGACCATCGACGGTCCATGCGCCATGCACGCAAGGCACAACTGGTACAGCTGGCCTTCGAGAGAGACCTCACACGTAAATGCCTGATCGAATGGAAGGAGAAGGTCCTCAGAAGATTCCACACCGAGACGCGTCGCCTGCAGCTCTTCTGACAGCGAGTACAGTGGTATAAAAACTATATGAGGAGTTCAGATTGTGTGTGTGACTGCTGGTGATGCGTGTGTGGTTGTGGTTGCAGTGTGGTTGTGGTCAGCACCCGCCGTGGTCGGCTGCTTTGTACTTCTGATGTTTAAGCTAAATGTTGTGTTTGGTGCTTTGCATATCCCATATCTAGTGCTTTGTGCATAACCTTACCTCTGTGTAATTGACTGCTTTAAATGCGGACCTTGTGGTATCTTCAGGCTGGTCGTATTTGCTGTTGATAGTTTAACGTGATGATCGCAGGTCATAGCCCACTGTATCTTATTTCAAAGTGCACTGATTCCGGTGCAAACCTCTCCCGTTTAGTCATTGTATCTCTGGTATATTAATTTTCTAATGCCAATTCTTCACAACACCTTGTATAAGTGCACCTGAATTGGTGCCAATTGTCTAATCATTGAATATCTGCATTGTGAATGTGCCAGTTTGTTGCGGCTCTCCTGCATTCGAATAATTTTAGGCCAAAAACATCGGAACATATTAAATCTAGCTGAGATCAATTTGGTTAGTATGCGACGGCAACCTCAGTATAGATGTGTCAATGCTGCATGAATACAATAGTATACCGGGTTATCAAAAATATTAAATATTATAATTGTGCCCCCCCATCCAGTTCATATGCCCCCCTTAATACTGAGCCCTGGCTACGGGCCTGCCCGCGCCTATCGGCGGAGATGCCGTTCGTCTGTGGATGCCGTTGTTGGCGAAAAGATGGCGGCGTTTGTGGAGATGAAGGTGAGGAGATGCTGGCGGTTGTGGCGGAGGTGGTGATGAGATGTTGTTTAAAATAACGATGGGAAAGAATAACACTACCTCAAAGGTTCACAGCCCGGTTACACGAAAAAATCCCTTTAGACATCGGTGGGGAAATCTAATCTGGACACACACTTATCGACATAACTGATCTCTGGGAAACCTGAATGGTGTTCTGTGAATTTCCACAACTATAACAATAGGGTATGCTCCCTGAGCCGGCACCCCGGCCCTGAACGTGCTCCGAGTGCAGTCTGAATATCGAATAGCAACGGATTTTCCCCGCGCCTCACGGGCCCCCTCTCATGAGCCAAAATGCACACACTCCCGGATCGCCCTCCTTGCGACCCCTCCTCGTTGCCCCTGGATTGCCATGGTCTGGCAACTGGATGAGGATGGAATCAATTCTGAGTGTTCACCCAGGACATCCCCGGCGAGATGCGGTCAAGCTATTAACGTCCGCTGCTTGATGAAGCATCGCGCGGTCCCGAGGACAGCCCGAGTCGTGCAGTACTCCTCCATATAGAGTGGCAAATCGTAGCGATGCAGTGGTATGAGGGGGTGCGGGAATAATTTTCCTGTGTGCGGAAGGCGTTTGTGGTCGAAGTGGTGAGGTTTGGTGAGCGCCATGTGAAGTAAGGTGAAGTGCAGGTTGGGGATTGGCGCACAGATTCGAACAAAATAATGGCGCGCGATGCATGGGTGGAAGAGTGTGTCGAGCGATTGTGGTTCAGAACCACGAAAGGCATCGTGGTGTGCTGATAATTATCAATCGCATATTGAATGGCATGTGTGCTTCCTTGCTTGTTTTGTACCATGGCTAAAAGGTCAGGGTCAGGGTTAGGGTTGGTATCAGAATATGAAATAGTTACGAGACTTAAGTACGAGACCCACGCAACACATTTCATCCCGTTAACCCAATAGACAAGAGGGGAGGTCTAACTGGACGAAGACAAATTAAATAACTACCTGGGGATCACTGTATTTTGGGTGCTGTTGCCTTCGAGCCATGCGGTTTTGCAGAACCACGACAATATGAAGTTGGTGATTGAAAATGTAAAGACATTTCCAAAAATTTTTTTTTTTGAAGTATCGAGACAAGTAAAAACTTTTTTTTATGGAAAAGGATGTTGGGCTCTGGTATATCAAAAAGTATGTAAACAAGGTAGGGATGGTCAAAAGAAATGATCATGTCAAACCATCCCGACATGTTTCGTTGTATAATGGTTCTGCCTGCAGATGACACATGACATCTCTTTCAATTTGGTGTGTGTGTGTGTGTCTGTGTGTGTGTGTGTGTGTGTGTGTGTGTGTGTGTGTGTGTGTGTGTGTGTGTGTGTGTGTGTGTGTGTGTGTGTGTCTGTGTCTGTCTTGGTGTTGTTTGTTATCTCCATATGTGGGTTTCAGAATGTGGAACACAGACTCCTCCCAGGTCTCGAAGTATCCACCTCTGTTTCAGTCAAAGATCACGATTCATGGACCAAGGTGTGAAGTTTTCTGTTCTCAAAGTTTTGTGCCGAGGACTCTCTTCGGGATCGTCACTGAGGCCGGATACATTCCAACTATAGTTTGTTTGTAGTAATATTCCCAGGGATGGTTTTTAATATCTCTGTGAGGTATTCTTCATTATTCCTGTGAGGTACTTTTTGTTGGTCATTTCTGCATCGTTTAGACCCAAATCTCTGGGTACTGAAACCTCAATTAACAATTCCTTCTTCTCTTTTTTGCATGTCAGTCCTAAATCCAGTCGCAATGCTTAATTGTTTTCTATGTTCACGCTCCATGGGATCGATCATCAGGTCGAACATGAGGGTCACTTCCTCGTTTTAAATTATCGCTTTTGGTTCATGTTTCCACGAGTTTTATGGAACTGAGATATTAAAAATTTTGCAGACATGCCAATGAATCGCTCTACAAACTCTGCAGCCAGCCCAGAGGGGAGAATAGTACTTCATCAAACTGCGGATGAAGGCCTTGCATGTGGATAGGAGTTCAAGTGGGCCAAGGAAGTACTTTGTACTATGGAGAATGCCCATTTAGCAGCTGGCTTTGGAGGCCAACATAGAAATGTGGTTTGCCCAAGAAAGATCATAGCTGTGAGTGAGACCCAGGAGGTGGAACGCCTGAACTTCCTCAAGAAGATTATTAAGAAAGTAGATTAAAGGGTTTTTGTCACACAGTCCTTTCGAAGTGAGATCGTGAGAGATTGAGATTTGTCAGCATTCAAAAACATTCAGGATCCAAGTGTTTGAGCAGCTTATGTTTTTTTTCAATGTCACTGCAGAGGGTGGAGTCATCAGCAGACAGACAAAGAGGATCAGCAAATTGATGAGAGCCACACGTTGGCTACGAGAATGGAGGTAGTCAGCACGCCATGTGTGGAGTTGGCCTTGGATTCCATAAGCAGAGAGTTTGGAGAGTAAGGCAGGATGCCAGACTGCATCAAAGACATGATATATCCATGGAGACGGCCTTGATCTCAGGTCTGACATTGAGCACCTCAATCAATCGATTCGATTTTGGTGAAGATCAGCATCCAGATCCAGACACGAGAACTTTTTAAGGTGATTATTGACCATTGAGAGATCGGACCAATAACGATATACTGTATATCATGATATTTTACAAAGTTGGGAACGATTCAGACAAAACTTGGTGGATGAGTTGGGTAGGTGACAAGAACAAGCTGATTTTGGTTAAGCTCCAGATGCAGATCTGGCCTATCAGTGGAATACAAAACGTAAAATATTCAGCCTGGCGGAGGTATGTGCACTACTGGGTACCATTCTCATTATGAATCATTTTATTACTAATATGATGATCTCATGATCCTGGCAAGTGCATGATAGTAACTAAGTAATTGTCAAACTCTCAAACTGTCTCTCCAAAAGGAGCATCTGGTTAACGTTCCCATATAATTATTTGGCA
Organism: Eptatretus burgeri; assembly: GCF_056783735.1. Taxonomy (NCBI): domain Eukaryota; kingdom Metazoa; phylum Chordata; class Myxini; order Myxiniformes; family Myxinidae; genus Eptatretus; species Eptatretus burgeri. Next base: position 38,422,228 of record NC_140969.1, on the reverse strand, counting down.
AACCTCGTGAAGAAGTGCATTCACTCAAACATTGGGGCCTCACCATCATGCAGTCACAATCTCTCTTGGAGCAACTCACATGTCAGAATTGTTCTCCAATGCCAGCTACCTCCTCACATGCTGTGCCGTTCCAAGTCTTTAATTGGCAAATCCGAACTTCATACAATCCACAAGGCCTTCATATGCAACATGATGGAGGACTGTTCTGCCCTTTGAGTTGGCATTCCTATTTTATACCTTTCACATCCTGATTCTGTGGAGTCTAAGGTAGTCAAAACCATTGGAATCTCCTGAAATCAAATGGAATATCTGAGACTGTTGCTCCTGCATCACAGATAGGATGGTGGCCTTTCTGTCTTCCCACCGACATCTTTTTGCTCTTTCACCCTCTGTCTTCTTCAGTGCTGTATTTGGTTTCTCAACCATGCTGACCCTGCTCCTGTCGTTAGCTATACCTTAAAGACCTTGTATGGCTTACTTTTCATGACCGTCCATGCTGCCTAAAGTCATGCTTACGCCTTCTTCACGACAATAGCTGCTGGTGCCATGACCCGACATGAAGCTTTGCATTGATCTCGAGCTCAACTTTGGTAAACTCGTATTGACTGCTGAGAAGGAACACAAATGAGCTGGTCTTCATCAAGCTTTACTGGAAGTTCTGCTGTTCTTCTCATGGGAACTGCCTATTATATACAGCACCAGCATGATAACGTTTCATTTGGATTTCACCTGAACAGATAATTTGTACCTTCAAGGCAATTGTCTGTCATTGTTGGTCATGAGAATTATTTCGCCTTCCTCCACACTTTGTGATACCATTGGTCGGTGTTATCTTTTTCTTTTTTAAAAAAAAAACCTCTTTTGTCATGAATCTTGAAAAAACAATTGATTACACTGGTCAACAACAAATTTGTTGTCTGCATTTTTTAAGCTGATTTAGGACGAATCTGATGCGCTGAATCCAAAACTCACATTAGTTTTGTTCAATCAGGTCAAGTTTTTGAGATATGGCCACATGTCGTTTTTTACATTTTTGTTCACATGTACGCATGTGTGGAGCATTTTAGAAGAAGTTGGTGGGGGTAAAATGTCATGTCAAATAATTGTTTTGATTGGAAATAATTATTTTAATGACAAGAAGTATTCAGGTACGATAGTTCTGGGTGATTATGTCGAAAAGGGATCAGTTTGAAGTCATAAAACCTCAAAATCTTCCAAAAATTGGTGAGGCAAAGCATAAAGTTTGTGGATCAAAACTAAAGTTAATGGGGCAGATTTTGTAATAATGTGATACAAAAAAGTTGTATTTCTTGAAATAACGAACTCTGAAGAATGTACAATACCTACATGCGCCAATTTATGACATGCGCTTCTGCTCAAGCTTGGAGTGCCACAGTACGAACCCAAAGATTGGAGACTGTTCATTGACAGCAGCAAGCGATCACTGAAATGTGTTCTGCTACACAACGGCAACCAGTTTGCCTCTGTACCCATCGCTCACTCGACTACACTGAAGGAGAAGTATGAAGCGGTGAAGTACGTGCTGGAGAAAATTGGTTATGATCAGCATAAGTGGTTTATTTGTGTTGACCTGAAGATGGTGAACTTTTTGTTGGGACAACAGTCTGGCTTCACCAAGTACCCATGTTTTCTGTGCATGTGGGATAGTAGGAACCGTGCTCAGCATTACACGAAGAAGGACTGGCCTGTGCGGGAGGAATTGGTGCCATGCAAAGAAAGGAACGTCATCAACGACCCTCTGGTGGACAGAGACAGAATACTCTTCCCACTGCTGCACATCAAGCTCGGCTTAATCAAGCAGTTCACCAAGGCTCTGGACAAAGATGGTGACTGCTTCACTTACTTGTGCCAGGCTTTTCCAGGATTGACCATGGAGAAGTTGAAAGCTGGCATCTTTGATGGTTCTCAGATCCGTCAGCTCATCAGAGATCCAGAGTTCAAAAACTCAATGAACGAAGTGGAACTGGAAGCGTGGAAGACATTTGTTTTGGTAGTGAAGAACTTTCTTGGCAACAATAAGGCCAGAAACTACGCAGAACTTGTCAACAACATGCTGACTGCTTTCAGAAACCTGGGCTGCAACATGAGCATCAAGATGCACTACCTATTTTCACATATGAACCGGTTTCCTGAGAACCTGGGTTCAATGAGTGACGAGCAGGGGGAGAGATTCCATCAGGACATGAAGGAGATGGAGACCAGGTATCAGGGTCGCTGGGATGCAGTCATGATGGCTGACTACTGTTGGAATCTGAAGAGAGACCTCCCTGCCGCTGAACATTCCAGGAGTTCGAAGAAACGGAAGTTCAAGCCCTGAAGTTTGAACAGTGGTGACGCAACATGCAATTTACTTGTACTTACCTTAATCAATGCCCACCATTCAGATGACAGTAATCGATGTTTCTATCATGTAATCAATAAATGTTGTTGGCAAAACATTTTTTTTCTTAAAAACATGTTTAGGATGATATGTGTTGACAAAAATCAGCTGATAATGCCACAAAAATGTAATTGATTTTGTCACAAGATCTGATTTTTTCAAATCAACTTAGCACAAAAACCTGACCTGATGGAGAGAAACGGATGCCATTTCCTGATTCAGCAGTGCCAGAATACCCTAATTCACTTGTAGAAATCTAGACAACATTCAGAAAGTAAAAAATTGTTGACCAGTGTTATTCTTGGCATGGATATTAATGTAATTGGCAATACTGTATCAAGACTGAGCTTACTTATTTAAAATTATATTATTACTTCTTTCAATTGAAATTTATTATTAATTTAAATACAGACTGTGCTTATTGTTATTGCTGTTCATGGTCTTTTTCAGCTTTAAAGGCTTATTAGACAAGTCTTTTTCACCACTCTCTTACTGATGCATTTGTGAGGTGGAAACAGCACTCAACAAGAGAAGTGCAAGTCCTTTGAACCTTTTGTTTTTGAGATGGGTTTGTTGTTACCATCTTAGTCATTTGAAGGTGGGAATGTTCTTGTATTGCTGGCAGGATGACCGAGAGATATACACACTCGCCTCGAAGTTCTCTCACCAGAGGTCAAATATTGGTCCAGCTCGGAACTGTCATCCTGGTGTTTCACAGGCAGGGTGAATCATCAATGTGTGTGCCGTCTCTTGGATGGACGTTAAACTCGGTGTCCCTTCTGCTGGCATAAGTTGGTGGATGTTAAAGATCCCACGGTGTCATTCGCGAAGGGTAGTCGAGTTATCACCACCACCCTGAACAAATTTTAAACTCCTGCCCTGACAACTCTTGGGAAGGCAATGGCATACCACCCAGTGTCATGCTTGCCAATAAACTGCTTCGGCAGCACTGACGCTTCATAATAGAGTATGGTACATCAGAATCAGAATGTTGGCACAATCCTAAAATACAGAAAGTCCATAATGAATGTTCTGCTTGAGTGGTTGTGGTTACCAAGTTCAAAGTTTATGAGACACAGAATGTGGGATGTCTGTTTGTGGAAGCTTTTGAAAGCATGTCCTTTACTCACCAACGTGGCTCAATGGTGAGTGACATTGGGGTGGCATCACTAATATTGTGCTCCCAAATCCAGCTGAAGGTGGCAGTATTAGATTTCATTGCATTATTAGATTTCTTCAGGGTAAGGATAATCTGCTTGCCCCACCTGGTTTGGTCTACACAAGATGCAAGTCCCCTTGCTGTGGATGACTCTCATTCCATTCCCTTGGTTACAGGAGATTATTGCCAAATAGTGCTGCATGTCATGGAAGACAATGATCTTCTATCTTCAATGTAATACACACTACGTGTCCAAAAGTATGTGGACACCTGCTTGATCAACATCTCATTCTAAAACCATTGGCATTAATATGGAGCTGGTCCTCCGTTTGCTTCTAAAAACAACCTCCAATCTTCTGGGAAGGCTTTCCCCTAGATGTTGGAACATTGCTGTGGGAATTTGCTTCCATTCAGCTGCAAGAGCATCAGTGGGGTCGGGCACTGATGTTGGGTGATTCGGTCTGGCTCGCAGTCGGCGTTGCAATTCATCCCAAAGGTGTTAGATAGGGTTGAGGTCAGGGCTCTGTGTCGGCCAGTCAAGTTTTTCCACACCGATCTCGACAAACCATTTCTGTATGGACCTCGCCTTGTACACAGGGGCATTGTCATGCTGAATCAGGAAAAGGCCTTGCCCAAACTATTGCCACAAAGTTGGAAGCACAAAATCGTCGTGAATGTCATTGTATGTTGTAACGTTAATATTTCCCTTCACTGGAACTAAGGGGTCGAGCCCGACCCATGAAAAAAAGCCCCAGATCATTATTCCTCCTCCACCAAACTTTACAGTTAGCACGATGCATTCGGGGAGATTGTATTCACCTGGCATCCGCCAAACCAAGATTCGTCCGTCAGACTGCCAGATGGTGAAGCGTGATTCATCACTCCAGAGAACACATTACCACTGCTCCACAGTCCAATGTCCAATGGTGGTGAGCTTTACTCCACTCCAGCCGACGATTGACATTGCGCATGGTAATCTTCGGCTTGTGTGCGGCTGCTCGGCGATGGAAACCCATTTCATGAAGCTCTCAACAAACAGTGCTTGTGTTGACGTTGCATCAAGAGTCATTTTGGAACCCGGTAGTGAGTGTTGCAACCGATGACAGACGATTTTTCCGCACCACGCGCTTCAGCACAGGGCCATCCCGTTCTTTGAGCTTGTGTGGCCGACCATTTCTCGGCTGAGCTGTTGTTGCTCCTAGACGTTTCCACTTCATAACAACAGCACTTACAGTTCACTGGGTAGCTCCATCAGGGCAGAAATTTCACATACTGACTTGTTGGAAAGGTGGCATCCTATGACAGTGCCACGTTGAACATCACTGAGCTTTTCAGTATGGCCCATTTCACTGTCAATATTTGTCTTTGGAGATTGCATGGCTGTGTGCTTGATTTTATACACCTGTCGGTAATGGGTGTGGCTGAAATAGCCGAATCCACTCAATATAAGGGTATTTAGAAGTGTCAGAAGTGTCGATGAAACGCAATTATAAATTGTTCAAAATATCTGTATCCTATGCACTAATGACACACTTATGATATACTCTCTATTGAGAATATTCTACGACTTCCAAACATTGACCTTCCCACATTAACTTTCACCTGGATTGAAATAGGTAAGCCAGTCAATATATTGTTTGTCTATTTGCATCCCAAGGCTGTCTAAATGTCACAAATGGCCATGCAGAAATGGCTGCTGTTTCCTAACTATCTCAACTGAACATATGAACACCAAATGGTGATCTCAGCTTCAAGCTTCATCTTTTCTTTGAGTAGTTTGGACTAATCGTGCAGGTGGCAGGTGATGCAACCATTATGTTACCAATGGTGTTCTCTTTCAGTGTTGCTTGAGGGGCAAAGATAGCACAAGGAATACGATGACGTTTGATAGGTCAACATTGTAAGCACTACCCAGCTCGGTGAGCTCTGTACATTAGGTATCTGGCTTATCACCACATCAAGGTGTGGCTTACTATCCCGATGGCAGGACAAACAATGTTCTCTCTCGGTGAGCTCACCCAGCCTCTTGTGTGTGCAAACTGTAATTTATTAGTTCTTTCCTTTCAAAGTTACTCACTTTTTCCGCTCTAGTTTTCTGCCATTTTATGTCCCAGTTAACCCTTTTCTATAAATTTGACATACCAATGCCTTTCTAAATGTGCTTTCGATTGATCAAGGCTTTAACATTTCAAGAATAAGTAGCAGCAAACGTCTCCAGATGTATTTGCGTTATTTTGGCCATTGTTACAATGAAGTTCTGTAATAAGCACACGTTTTGAATTGTGATGCCCAGAGACTTGCAAGAAAGCAAGAAAGCAAAACCACATATTGGTTTTGTCCTACCATGGATGTGATGGTAATTTGTGAATGCTGGTTGATAATCCAATCAAATTATTCCAACTGGTCTGAAGTGCCTGATGTGTAGTTCAGGCCGAGTTTGCCTACGTTATTGCTTTGAGACATCAGGTGGTGGTTCGGCCAAATGTACATCAATATTTACTGTCGTGGAGGACTCTAACATCACAATCACACAGATTTGAATTTTTAAAGTTTATTATTAGAATGCTTTTTCACCATCCAATCATGGGAAATAAAGCACATGACCAAGCTATAATCACAATTTTGATTACATGCAATTATCCATCAATTGGAAATTCACTAAAAAATTTAAAATGAACAATATAGAAGGAACTGGCACATGCATCTAACAGCCAGTTGATAAAAAGAAAAGTGCTTCGACATCATGACTAAGTAGAGAGTACTGATTGAGAAACCTCCTCTTCTGAGGTCACCTCTTTCCCATCAACGTAGGTTGTGGTTAAGATAATCACTTTCTTTCTTTTTTCCACTGTAAAATACACACGTTGGTTTGTTAGGAAATGTACACATAACATAAACAAGGAAAATCCAAAAATTGTCCAATCACAAATTTGGTCGTTGCTGTAATTAAGGGTCAATCAATGGAAAGCTGTCATGGTAATTTGTTTGCATAGCCACCCCTCAATAACGAAGATCCATATATCCATTCCTTGGGACCATACTCTGTGCAGAGCATTGTTGCTACCTATGCAGTCTTCTTGGCTATCGAGTGCAATACTGGATGGGTTGCCACTCTGACACAGGATACCAGCAAGCTGGCACTCGTTTTGCCGACCTCAGAAGGATGACAGGCAGAGTCAACCCCACCTGGTATTAATTCAAGAGCCAAGGGAGATTTGAACTCAGGATCCTAGGATCCCTAGCCCACCACCTGAACCATTAAGCCAACACCAGGCATATAAGGAAGATGCAATGATGCAATTCCAGTAATCTGTCATTGACGAAACGTAGCCATTTGTTCAGCATGGTCAGCACGTTAGTTTTGCCAGGAAGTTCTACCACATTAGTTTTCTCTTGTTAACCAGCGCACACTCACTGTATCGCTTGGCAGTAGTCCGGTGTGCACTGAGGGCACGAGACCCCAACTGGTTTGGCCGTCCACAGTTAAGGTGTCATGCAAAGTAGTGTAACCCTGCCCAGATTTTCAGTGCCAATCGGCGTTCGTGGTTGCTTCGCAACCCCCCCGGTGTGCGGAGTTATCTGTGCCCAGCGACCTCAGGATTGGGCATTCGAGAGGGACCCGAGTGCTTCCCCTCGTGGCGAGCTTCAAACAAGAGTTTGTAACGCTATTCTTTGCCCAAACTTATGTTAACCTTACCGGAATGTTGAGGCTGTTCCTGATTCACTTCACATTGTCTAAAATTAGAAACACATGATGAGCAAGTTAGAATTCAGTATGTCACACCATCTCGTAATGTTAAATGAAAATTATTACAAAATCCTTACTCTGTCTTGATTATTTCTTTTGAAGAATGGTTGACGGTTTGTAAAGGGTGGGGCCATGGGGATGGGGGGGGGGTGTTGGGAGGAAAGAGAATATGCAGTTACTCTCAATTTCAACCCTTAAATACACTTTAAAGATCTCTTCTTAATCGATTCAGATATTAAATGCATAACAGTGACCTTTGTACACCAGAAGTAAGAAGAACTTTGGTAAAATTTAATATTGACTTTATGAGCTTAAATAATATTTCTTCAATCAGAGGATGATACAAGTTAATAATCATTTTAGTTTTGTTACTCCAGAGATGTAACTGTATAGACACATGAATATCTTGTTCTCAGAACGATTCGGAACACATGGGTGTTCCATATCGTTCTAAGAATAAGACAACAATCATCCAAGAACACAAATGTATTTTATTTTTTCTACATCTTAATGATGTACTAATGAAAGGCAATGTGTGTGTGTGTCTCTTCCATTACTCCAAAACCATGAAACCTAGCAGCCTGAAACTTTGCCTGCATACTCAGAAAACTCCAAGGATGTGCAAGAGTGAAAATTGGGTGTTTGGGTTAATTAAAACACCCCCTTTTGAAGATAATTAACGGCCTTATTTGATTATATGCTTCATCAGGCGATCCTCGGCCACCTCGTTGTCTGGGGTTTTAAGCCGTTTCCTCAGTAACTTCGCGGGGTCTGAAGCCGCCATGTTTTTTGGCCTGCTCGACCTTGCCTTGACTTGGAACAGGCCGCAGCGATTTCTTAATGATAAAATTGTTGTTTTCACTTTCCTCACTCTTATTATCGAATGCCTGTTCATCACAGCGACAAATCGCTGGGTACATTGCAATGCTTATCAATGCCCGGAGATGTCGGCGTTCGTTGCTTTATTTCATTTCCGCACATGCGATCACTCCGAGCATCTCTTAAACTAATGACAATTACAAAATTTAAGCTCCAGAATCGAACTTACAAGCAGTTTCGACTCCTAGAAAAGTGTTCGTTTGTCCAATTTGGACATATGTGATATTTTGGGCGTCTCCAGGAGGTGTGTGTTGAATATGACGGTTCGGTGATTGCCAGTTGCGTGCCGAGGGAGCCGTTTCTTATCAACGTTTCCTTGAGTGATTAAACCACTTGGCGAGCACTCTCAAACTGCTTGGTTGCTCATTTTGGGAAAAAGTAACCGTGCTTTCAATCTCACATTGTACGTTTCCGCCTTTGTTGGGTCCCGCGGTGTCCTGCGGTGGATTCCTCAGGAGGTGTCTCTTCCAATGAAAATGTGTAATTTTATTTTTACAGGACATCACTTTGTTTAACCTTTTTGTGTGATCTCTTTTTGGAGATCGTTTTTGTCGTTTTTATTTACTTGATGTGTGTGTACATTTGCACTTCCGTGTATGTATATAAACTGTATGACTCCAATGGCATTTGGCGTGTGTGTGTGTGTGTGTGTGTGTGTGTGTGTGTGTGTGTGTGTGTGTGTGTGTGTGTGTGTGTGTGTGTGTGTGTGTGTGTGTGTGTGTGTGTGTGTGTGTGTGTGTGTGTTATTGGTTATTGGTCGTTGGTTGTTATCTTCAGATCGGGGTTTCAGAATGGAATGGAGCCCTCCCAGGTCTCAAAGTATCCGTGTGTGTGTGTGTGTGTGTGTGTGTGTGTGTGTGTGCGTGTGTGTGTGTGTGTGTGTGTGTGTGTGTGTGTGTGTGTGTGTACGTGCAAGTTACTGTTGCCTGCTATCTCCACATGTGGGGGGGGGGGTTCAGGAGGTGAAACATAGACCTACCACATCTCAAACTCTCCACCTCCGTGTGTGTGTGTGTGTGTGTGTGTGTGTGTGTGTGTGTGTGTGTGTGTGTGTGTGTGTGTGTGTGTGTGTGTGTGTGTGTGTGTGTGTGTGTGTCATTGATTGGTATCTTCATATGCGGGTTTCAGAATGTGGACTGGAGTCCTCCCAGGGTGCGCTTAAAGCATCCACCTTTATTTCAGTAAGGGGTCACGATTCATGGATCGAGCTGTGAAGTTTTCTGTTTTGAAAGTTTTATACCGAGGGCTCCCTTCAGTATCGTCGCTGAGCCCCGAACAGCTTCCAACTGTAGGTCGTTTGCAATAATATTCCCAGGGATGGTTTTTAATATATTTGTGAGGTTCTTTGTCATCATTCCCATAGCTCTAACTATCACTGTACAACTTTGCCATTCTTCAAATTCCAGGATCTTTTCACTTCTTTCTTGAGGTCTTGGTAGTTCAGGCATTTTAGCAGAAATATTTGGTCAACCTCCCACAAATTGCAACAAAAGCAAACTCAACAGATTTTGATTCATGGATATGTCCTCAGTGACAGAAAAAAAAGTCCTAAGGGATCCTCCGGGGGGAAAGTCCTGAAATCATGGAAATCCAATATGGCCGCCACCCGGCTTCGGGGAAAATGAGAAAATTGTAAAGATTGATATTTTAAGATGGAAATATATGTTTTTCTGCATTCTAATTGTTTCTAGTTATGGTCAGTATATTGATATACAAGAATAATTTTAAAAAAGTGAAATGTATTCAGGGTAAAATAAAAAAATTATAGCTTTTTAATCCCGAATTTTTTTTTTTCTACCTGATACTCATTTTGGCTCCTGGACCAAAAAAATAAGAAATGTTGAAGACACAAGATGAAAAGAAGTCTATGGCAATACAATACAATTATGTAAATCATTGAAACATAGCAAAATTCACAATTCCACTCGAGGCAATCGCATCTGCCTGACGAAGGTTTTGAAATTAAAATGAAAATTCGCATTAAACTCAGAAACTACATCCATTATAAACTTACTATACATGTTGAGAAAAATCAAGTGTATTAAAGTTAGAACTCGACAATGTCGTCATCATCCTCATCATTGTCACATGGAGTGTTTGTGCAGCCAGAGCCCGTGCAGTTTCCACAAGCTGGAGTGCACTCAATGTTGTGCTTCTTGCATGTGCATTCATGGTGCTACATTCAGCCTGGCAGTTGCACCTAATGACACATAGCATCTTTTCAGGAGCTGGAGCTATTGATGTCTGAAGTGACACAAAACCCTCGTCGCACTTCTGCCAACCCAAGTCTGTGGAAGAAGTATGCAAGTCTGACGTCTTGAAACGAATCAAAGACCACCTTCAGAAGCATGCCGAGTCTGCAAAGATATCTTCTAGAACTTCAGCAATCTGGGTTCAGTCTCTGGACATGCTAGACATTCTACGCAAATACATCCCAGCAGAGCGCACTGGGAACTGGGCACTACATCTACAGGCCATCCCGGAAATGCTGCCTTACCTGGCAGCCTCGGGCCACAACCTGTATGCCAAATCTGGGAGGGTGTATCTGCAGCAGATGTCCAACCTCAAAACTCAACATCCCAATATCCAACTACGTTTTGATGAGGGGTTCCATGTGGTTCGACGAAGTGATCGCCTGTGGGCAGGTCTTTCATCTGACCTGATCATCGAACAAGTTCTGATGAGAAGTTTGAAGACCAGCGGGGGGCTCACACGGGGGCGAGGAATGACAGAGCAACAACGTCTGGTATGGCTACTATCAATGCCTGCCTGTCTCTGCAGAAATACAGGAATGCAGGAGTTCACAGGTGTGAACTACAACACTGGAGAGCAGAAGTACATGACCAAGGCAAGACAATCTCGTGACTGGAAGGACACACCATCAGCTCTTCAGTATTTACAGGAACGGAATCCGTTCAGTAGTGATCCACGTCTGAGGAACATTGCCACTGGAGTTCATGCACACCCCACCGTCAACGTCGATACAGCACATGCTGTAGGAGCCAAAAGATTGAAATCTATGGATGGGAAAACACCTGCCGAGTACACATTTAAGAGGAAAGACCAAGTTGTCACCCTCGGCATGAAGTCATCTGTCAATATTGATGGAGAGCAAGTCCAGGTTGACCCACAACTCCTCTTCCAGAGACTGATCACTGTTGCACAGACAGCAGAAGAACTGGAGTCGGCCTTCAAATATGAACTGTGCAGCTATCCACCAGCCCTCTTTGCTTCCTCCCTTCAGCTCCGAGAAGCACACAAGCCAGTCTTTGCTGATGCCATCTGGGATCTTCTTGGATCCGATGTCCCAGCCGATATCCCCAATGATGGACAACAGTATGTTTTGGATGGTGGGGCACTTGTTCAACACATTCCATGGTCTGGTGGATCTACATACAGAGACATATGCCACCAGTACACTGATTATGTAACGAAGAAGTACGGAGATGCCATCGTCGTGTTTAATGGTTATGAGAGTACCAACACGAAGGACATGACACACCAGAGACGGTCTAAAGGGAATGCTGGCACTACTGTGACATTTACAGCTGACTACGTCTCACAATGAAGAAGGAACAGTTTCTTGCCAATAGGCAGAATAAACAGCGATTCATTTTTATGTTGAGTGAAGAGCTTCAGAAGAAGAACTGTGAGACACACCATGCCTCAGGGGATGCTGATCTTCTGATTGTACTGAAGGCCGTGCAGTCTGCTACTGTCACCAACACTGTGTTAGTTGGTGATGACACAGACCTCCTCGTCCTCCTATGCTACCATGCCAGCTTAGAATCCCATGACCTCTTCTTTTGTCCCGAGCCAAAGAAGAACACGAAGAAGCCTCGCATCTGGAACATCAAGGCAACAAAGAAAATGATTGGTACAGACATATGCAAGCACATACTGTTTCTACATGCAGTTCTTGGGTGTGACACGACATGTCGTCTTCATGGGATTGGAAAGGGAGCTTCCCTCAAAAAGTTCAAAGCAAGCAACACATTCCGTGAGCAGGCCAAGGTTTTTGATACATATCCAGCTTCCGTATGTGATGTGGCAGATACAGGAGAAAAAACATTGGTGATGATCTACAACGGAAAGTCAACTGACACCCTGGATACCCTCCGGTATCAGCGGTATTGAGACAAGGTGGCTTGGAGCTCCTCTCACGTGCAACTACAAACGTTACCACCAACATCAGAAGCAGCAAAGTATCACAGCCTGTGCGTGTATCTGCAAGTCCAAGAATGGAAGGGATGTGCAGATGAACTTCTTCTGATAGACTGGGGTTGGCAGAAGTGTGACGAGGGTTTTGTGCCACTTCAGACAGCAATAGCTCCAGCTCCTGAAAAGATGTTTCATGTCATTAGGTGCAACTGCCAGGCTGAATGTAGCACCATGAGATGCACATGCAAGAAGCACAACATTGAGTGCACTCCAGCTTGTGGAAACTGCAGGGGCTCTGGCTGCACAAACACTCCATGTGACAATGATGAGGATGATGATGACATTGTCGAGTTCTAACTTTAATACGCTTGATTTTTCTCAACATGTACAGTAAGTTTATAATGGATGTAGTTTTTGAGTTTAATGCGAATTTTCATTTTCATTTCGAAACCTTCGTCAGGCAGATGTGATTGTCCCGAGTGGAATTGTGAATTTTGTCATGTTTTAATGATTTACATAATTATATTGTATTGCCATCGACTTGATTTCATCTTGTGTCTTCAACATTTCTTATTTTTTTTGGTCCAGGAGCCAAAATCAGTATCAGGTAAAAAAAAATTTCGGGACAAAAAATTGACATTTTTGGACAAAAAAGCTATAATTTTTTATTTTACCATCAATACATTTCACTTTTTTTATAATTATTCTTGTATATCAATATACTGATCATAACTAGAAACAATTAGAATGCAGAAAAACATATATTTACATCTTAAAATATCAATCTTTACAATTTTCGCATTTTCCCCGAAGCCGGGTGGTGGCCATATTGGATTTCCATGATTTCAGGACTTTCCCCCCGGAGGATCCCTTAGGACTTATTTTGCTGTCACTGAGGAAATATCCAGGAATCAAAATCTGTTGAGTTTGCTTTTGTTGCAATTTGTGGGAGGTCATCCGACATTTTGATTGTACTATGGTATTTTACACCTCTCTTAGCAGAGCCTTCTTCTCTCGTTTTTTGTACCTAAGCTTGATATTTGGTTGCAGTGCTTTGTTTTCAATGTTCACGCTCGATGGGATCATTACGTCGTACATGAGCGGTACTTCCTTTGTTTTCAGTCCATGCTTTTGGTTAATGTTCCTATTAATTTTCTGGAATCGGGATATCAAAGTTTTTGCAGATGTGCCAGCGGTCAACTTTACAAACTATGTTGTGTCGTTGTGTGTATCACTGTTCTGACATATTTGTGTTCAGTCTATAAGCATAACACATCACTCTCTTTGCTAATGCCACCTCCACCCCTCACCTATCTCTCTTTCTTTTCCTCCTCCTCACATTCTCCCTCCCCCCCCCAACCCAATTCACTCGCTCTGTCTGTACCCTCCTTGCTCCCCCCTCTGAATAAAATGCAGCACTCTCCTCCCACACCTTTGTGTGTGTGTCTCTCTCTCTCTCTCTCTCTCTCTCTCTCTCTCTCTCTCTCTCTCTCTCTCTCTCTCTCTCTCTCTCTCTCTCTCTCTCTCTCTCTCTCTCTCTCTCTCTCTCTCTCTCTCTCTCTCTTGCACCCTCCCTTCAACAGTGCTTTGCAATGTTTCGTCAGGTGTCACTCTCCCCACCTCCACCCCTCTTCCTCGCCCTTCTCCCCTTCCTATCTTCCCTTTCCTAGCTTCCCCTTCTTCAACCACTCCTCGCGTACCCTCCCCTCCCTTCCCTCCATCCTCTCTTCCTCACCCTCCCCCTCTCTTCCTCTCTCTTTTCCACCGCCTCGCTTTGACACCCCCATCAACGAAGCAACAGGTTGTATTTGCTTGAATAAGACAACAATCATCCAAGAAACACAAATGTATTTTCTTCTATATAAGTGTAATAATTAAGAACAGAGTGTTATAATGAATCTTTATCGATTTGAAAGTTCAGTTTTTACATTGACTGTAAATTCTTCATTCAAAGTGTGGTACTTACGATCATTGTCGCCCCCTATTCCTCCAGACTCTGAACCTGCTCCTCCAGTTCCTGATTGCATTCCTCCAGGCAATGAAAATGAGGAGGGTGATGACATTCCAACTCTGGTGAAAACATTGTAATATAATGGTGAGAAAGGCCTTCAATATCTTCAAACCAACAGAGAGTGCTTTACATTCGATGTGTTTGTGGGATATTTATTTATTTATTTACACATTAATACATACATTTAAAAATGCCTTTTTTATTATTCATAATTGACCCTCACGTTGCTTGTCTAGGAATGCTACATAATAGCTTGTTAAGTTACCCATTGCCTCCTCCATCCAGCAAGCGGCGATATGTTTCAATCTCAGCTTCAAGCTTCATCTTTTCATTCAGCAGTTTGGCGTAATCATGTTTCTTGGTGTTGATTTCCATGCATGCATTTTCAAGTTCTCCCTCAACTTTTTCCAACTTCTTGAGATACAATTCCAGTTCTTGTTGTTTTCTGAATTTTGTATCATCCAGCGTGTCTTCCAAAGAGGCAATCTAGAAAATATAACGGGTACTGTAAGTTTCTTTTCTGTAAGGATGATAATCTACACCACAACAGAGCTGTTTGTCTGTCTGTGCATCACAATTTTTCTGACAGATGACTGAACCGATCTTCATCAAACTTTCAGAGGTTCACCAGAGAGTCTTGGAGAGTGTTTCGGTACAAAAAAAAAATGAAAAATCTGACAAAAAAACAGTTCGATTTCTTTTTTGGGGTTTTTTTTGTAATTGTTCTTCCGTGTCTTAAGCCTTTGCAGCTTTGTCAAAGGTTATATTAAATGATCCCCGACCACATTTCTTTGTGGATGTGGGAAAGTGTTTGAGGCCTCCAAAAAATATACTGGGCAATGCTGGGCACTCCTTGTTGTCACATCAAACAGACACTTTTGTTTTACTTCTCCAGCTCACCTGGCCTTGCAAAGTTCCCAGCTCAGTGTGCAGGGACTGCATGTTTTGTCTAATCTCAGTAATCTCATTCTTTGCAGATGCTGCAGCTTGGTCCTGTTGGACTGCAACCTGCTGCACCTGCTCAACCTGAAACAACATTTCAAGGTAATCAAGGGGGCAATGTCATAAATAGCACACATATCTTAAAAAGCATGATGTTATTATTGCAACTACAAGTACGTTGTTTTCACAATGTCAAACTTTTGATATTGTGTCGAACTTTTGACAAAAACCGACCTGTTGTTGAAAAGCTTGTTCAGCTTCAGCCCTGTTATTGTCTATATCAGTTTCATATCTCTTTCTCATGTCGTCCAATATCTGCAAAAGGTCTGGACCTTGTTTGGCATCAACTTCCACAGACATGTTTGAATCAGAAATCTGCGCCTTCAACGCTGCAACGTCCTAAAGGGGTGAAAGTTGAAGGAGTTTCATGATTGATGTTCAAATATATTACTGGTAAAGTTGTATTTTTAAGTAATTAAAATGTCGTATTCCTATGGCTATACATATATCATGTTATAATAAGAGTCTTTGTATTTCTCAGTAACCATGTTTGCTGACCATACAAATTGCCTTGAGCATTTATTCTGTGCTGACATTCTTTACTCCCTTTTACATGGACATTTGGACCACCAGGAAATATCAGCACTTGCTTCAATGAGTTAATATTTACTTACTTCATGGCTTTTGGAATATTTTTGATGAACAAAAAATAATTAAAATCTCTGCATGCATTTGAAGAAGCTCATATGGACAATCTCAAATGATAACTGTACATGGACAAACTTGAAACACAAAATGCTTTCTGATTTTGTCCTGCTCTGTAAAACAATCTAGGTTTGGTGACGAAGTGTTTCAAACCTCTGCATGGTTTTTCTTCATGAAGTTCAACTCATCCTGCAGTAACTTCAGCTCTCCCTCCATTGGTGAAGATAACATCGTGTACTCCTCGTGCAGGCCGTTCAAGCTGTCAATATCAGCTTCCACAGAAGTACGCAAAGCAAGCTCGTTGTCCAATCTGCAATCAATGGAACATTTTGATTTCACCGTTGATAAGAAAGCAAATTCCATGTTTGTACTGGTTTATCAAGGAAAGGGGAAGATATTATCATGGCTCTGGGATTCGAAGCTTGCCATGAGGAGAAGCACTTGGGTCCCTCCCAAATGCCGGTCCAGAGGCTGCCAGGCACAGATAACTCCGCCCACCGGCAGGTTGCTAATCAACCACGAACACCAATTGGCATGGCCAATCCGGGCTGGGTTACACTACTTGGCATGATACCTCACCTGTGAACGACCAGCTAATTGGGGACAGTGCCCTCTGCACACACTTGAGTTACTGCCGAGCGTTAGTGAGTGTGTGCTGCCAGTGATGATGGGGGACACGCAGGCAGATCCCTGAGGTTCCCAGTCCCAGTAGTCCCAGTCGGCAAATCCTTTCTGGTGCCCCAGATATGCGAGCTAAATGTGACTCGCCCTCTGCCTCAGATGCTTCCTTCTCAGGCCCCCGTTGATGAGGTGCCATCATTCAACCTCCTCGTCCTTCGGGGCTGACAGGATCAAGAGAGCAGGATGATGCTCGTGGAAGGAGTGTTCTTTTCTCACAAAAAGCTCGACACTAACTGCTTGTGAACCTTCCTTTCTTTACCCTCACATGTTGTTGTTCCCTCCCTCACGAGCCTTCTCAGTTTTTTAGTCTTCTGCTCGTGCGAGGTTGTCCCGTTCTTTTCTCCTTTCTGCTTCCCTCAGCCTTTTGCATCTGCTTTCTGCCTTCTCTTATGCTTCTTCTGTTTCTTCTGCTTCTTCTGCCTTTGGATCGTCACCAGAATCGAAACACTTCGTCCTGGTCACAAACCCAAACTGCCCACCAAATTTCATCCATCCACAACTTTTTGAGAGATCCTGCACCCACACAGACAGACAAACACAAATAAACCAATTTTTTTTTTTTTTTTACACTTCCATGACCTAATCTGTTGAACTCTCTCATACATTAATATTAACAACAAAAACGATCTTATAATGCTTCATCTTCCTCTCTCACACATGTGGTACTCTTTACTGTTTCACAATGCACTACTCTTCTGCTATTTTAACAGACTGCTCTCATTTCGACCTCTCCTTCATTCCTTGCCTAAAAAATCCAACTATTACAGCGCTTCTTCTCTCCATGCTCTGAATTCGCCTTCATTGCATCCATCAAGAATTGTGTTAAATCGCATCTCTGACCTAAAACTTTTAAAAACCACAGTTTGCCATGGATGCTCGCTTTCCATCAACCATTCTTTTTTTCCAACTTCAGTGCCAACTCACCCCCTCACCCCTCACTCTCACTCTCAAAGCAACCATCCCACTCTTCTCCCTCCAAGCCTCCCTCTCACCTCTTTCAAAAATTCCCCCCTCACCTTTCTCCCACCTTTCATCCCCCCTCACTCTTCCTTCTCTAAGTTGCCCCCCTCTCATCCACCAACCTGCCTCCCTCCACTGCCCTCTCACCTCCATCTCTTCACTCCACCTTCTCAAATCCTCAACTGCCATCTTCCTTGTCTCTTGTCCCCCTCTCTCACAGCACCACAGAGCCTTTTCTCCTCCTCATTCGGCCCCTCCCCTCGCTATTCTGCAATACCCCACACTCCTTCAGCAACCCTCCTTACCTCCCCCTCGTCCCTCGTCCGACCCTCCCCCGCCCCTCCACCTCCTGCACCAAAAGCCTCCTCCCCTACCTCTTCATTAAAAGTGTGGACCTCAAATATCCGGGGCCTTTCGCTCAAACCTTTCAGATCTTTCCATGCAGGTTGCCACTGACAAACCAGACATTATCTGCCTAACAGAAACTTTCCTCTCCCAAGACGTGTCTGACTCCCAAGTATCTCTCCCTGGTTACTCCTCTTACGGTATGACAGACCTGAGCCTCGTCCTGGTGGAGGTGTTGCTCTCTTCATCAAAGACTCTATTCCTCACTCTCCCTGCACTGCTCTCACTCCCCCACACCCCCAGGAATACCTCTGGCTTCGGCTTCCCCTCCACTCCCACCTCATGTTTATATGTGTACTGTACCGTCCACCGAACAGTGATGACTCCATCTACACCTCACTCTCCGAAAACATGGACCATCTTCTATCTTCTCATCCAAACTCTCTCTTCCTCTTATGTGGCGACTTCAATTGTCATCACGCCAGTTGGCTAGGTGTGGGTACCTCTCTCACCTGCCATGGGACATCAGCAAAAGCTTTCTGTGACTCATTGGGACTGACTCAATCGTCCAACTTCCCGACCCGGATCTCAACCAATGGTACTCCATCTCTTCTGGATCTGATTTTGACAAATTTCCCTGACAATATCTGCTGCTCTTCCTTCGCTCCAATTGGTTCTTCTGACCACGTCCTTATTAAAGTGGACATCTCTCTGGCTGTTATCAGAGAACCACCTCACCGCCGTCGAGTCTGGCATTTCACTCAAGCCGACTGGCAGGGTCTCCGAGCAGCCATCAAACTTACAGACTGGTCTCCTATCACTACTTTCTCAAACATCAACTCATCCTGGGAATTCTTTCAAAGAAACTTGCTCTCCCTCATGCACAGATTTATCCCCTCTCGTGTTCAGTTGTCTTACCCTTCCTCCCGCCCTTGGTTTACTGAAGCTTGTGGCGAGGCAGTTGTCCTGAAACAACTTGCCTTTGCCTCATGGAAAGCAAACCCAACTGAGGGCAATCTCAGTTCTTTCCACAAAGCTCGGAACAAGTGTGTAGCTACCCTCAGGAGAGCCAGAAAACAACATCTTTCTCATCTCAAGTCTGAACTCTCAAACCTCTCTCCCTCCTCAAAATCCTGGTGGCGTTTAATCAAATCTGTTTCTGGTGTATGTTCCCCCTCCATCCCCTCCCCTTACCTCAAATGGCCGCACTGCTGATTCCACACGTGATAAAGCTGAATGTCTAAACTCGGTGTTTGCAGCTAAATCTTGTGTCCCAAACCCATCACTATCTCTACCCACTTTACCCAGTCGCACCCAACTGTCCCTGGACTCTGTATCCTTTTCTCCTGACAAGGTGGAGAGCTTGCTTTCAAACCTCAAGTCAGATTCTGCAACCTGGTCCAGACGGCATCAGCCCACGTGTCCTCAAAGCCTGCTCTTCTGCTCTTGCTCACCCTCTCTCTGTTCTATTCACCCTCTCATTTTCCCAAGGTCATCTGCCATCTGCTTGGAAATCTGCTAACATCACTGCCCTGCATAAAGGTGCAAAAACAGATCCCTGTAACTATAGACCAATCAGCCTTCTCCCAATCATCAGCAAGGTTATGGAATCCATCATCGCTTCAGACATGAAATCCTTCCTCTTCTCCAATGGCTTGATTTCCAATCATCAATTTGGTTTCAGACCAGGTCACTCTACCCTAGATATGCTGCTACTGCTCTCCCATCAATGGATGGAGGTCCTCAATGCCAGACAGGAAATCCGAGCCGTATCCCTGGACATATCACGTGCTTTTGACACAGTCTGGCACCCTGCCCTACTCACCAAACTCTCTGCCCATGGTATTCAAGGCCATCTCCACTCATGGCTCGCAGACTTCCTCTCCTGTCGCAGTCAACGTGTGGCCCTAAATGGAGTTCTTTCATCCCCTCTTCCTGTGCAGGCTGGAGTTCCTCAAGGTAGCGTTCTGGGCCCTGTTCTTTCTCTGGTTTTCATCAATGATCTCTCGGACTCTCTGGAAAATCCTCTATTTCTCTTTGCCGATGACTCAACCCTCTGCCGTACCATCTGTCATCCCTCAGCCCGGCAAGCAGCAGCTTCTTCACTCACTGCAGATCTGGATAAAATCACAAACTGGTCCAACACGTGGAACATGTCTTTCAATCCAGACAAATCTCACACTCTCACTATGTCTCTTCGAAAAAGGACCGTTTACAAAACCCCCCATCCACTTTCTCAACAATCCTCTGGAAGAAGTCTTTCTTTCAAGCTTCTGGGTCTCACTATCTGCCATGACCTTTCCTGGGAAAGTCACATTTCCAACCTTGCCTCAAAAGCCAGTCGCCGACTGGGAATCCTCCGTCGTGCAAAGTCCTTCCTCGGCCCTCTTGAGCTCCTGACCACTTACAAAGCTTTTGTCCGTAGCCTGATGGAGTACTGCTCTCCCCTCTGGGCTGGTGCTCCTGCCTCCCACCTTTCTCGACTTCACGCTGTCGAAACCAGGGCTTTTAAGATCATTGGCATCTCCCGCAATGAAGCTGAGTCTTTGGGCCTCTCACTCAATCACCGCAGGTTGGTCGGTGGTCTTTCTGTCTTCTACCGACTCCTCTCCAGCCTTGCCCCCTGCTCTCTCTGCGATTTGTCCCAACCACATTTCCACAGGGCGCTCAAGGTCCGCCAACAACCCCCTTCTGGTAAAACTACCAAAATCACGAATCACTGCTCATCTTCACTCTTTCATTCCTCTTTTTTCCCGCCTTTGGAATAAACTTCCTCACTCTATTCTTTCCCATTCTTCCCTTCAGGCTTTCAAAACAGCTGTTCACCACCACCTCTTATCTTCCCCCATCCAAATCCTCGATCTTTTCTACCCCCAATAATCCACCCAAGCCCACTTCCTTCAATTCTCCTGCTTTCCTTCCTGAAAGTCCCTTTAATGTCCATCTTCCCCTCGCCATGTTCCCCGTCCCATCCCCATCCCTCTCCCTTCCACAGTTCACCTGTGTCTGTTCCCCAATGTTTTGTCCCTTCCACTCCCGCCCCTCTTGTCTCATGCCTCCTTGCTGTGAGTTGTGTGTTAGCTCTCATACGAGCCTCGACCAAGGTATACAAAAAAAAAAAAAAAAAAAAAAAAAAAAAAATAACCAATGTCACCCGCAGGGTGACCCGTATCTTGCCAAAAGGTGACCACGTGTGACTTATTTAAGGTCACACTGAGGTGAACAGAGCTGCTATCCACCAGGAGCGACTCCTTGAGGAATATCTGCCTACGAGAGATTCCGATGAGAATCGTTCTACAGAGTAACCATGAAAAATATGCGTTTGCCTCATAACGTCACCAAATGACATCATAATGTCTCAAGCTTGACATATCTAGAAAGCACTCATTGAGGTGTTCAATTTGAGGTACTCCACGATATGGTTCCTAAAACTTGAAAATTTGACCTTGGGGTCAAATATGTTTGACCTGTGGTGCTAACCATGAAGGTCAAGGCCAATCGCCACCAAAAATTAATCAGCTGAGCGCCAGGCCATGTACTATATTCCCATGAAGTTTGAAAACGATCCGATCAAAATTACTCAGAAAATAAGGGTTTCCTCGACTCCCCTGATTTGCGACAAAGTGACCTTGACCTTTGACCTTGACCTTCAAAATTTTATGCGCTGAAAGGGACCTCCATAGGCCTCTGATATGCGAAGTTACAAAAATTTCCAATGATAATTGTGCTCTGCAGAATTTTTTATACGTGATTACAGACAAACAAAACAAAAAAAAACATACAAGCTGACTAACATATCTTGCAAAAACTTCGTTTTGGCAAGATAACAAGAAGAAGACATCGTGTAGAGCACAATAATTGCAAAATCCATAAAACAAATTTGACATCAAAAATACCTTGTGGTTGAATTAAATGACCAAATATGCAACTCCTCTTCAAATTTAAAGTCAATCGGATGAAAATTGACAATTTTAGAAATTCGACCTATGTTGACCTTTTGGCTGATGTGGACCTCCAAAATAATTAGTGGTTGAATTCAGTGCCTGAAATATTAAACCTCTTCAAATTTCAAATTAATTGGATTAAAATTGAGGATTTTAGAAATACCACCTTAGTTGTTGACCTTGGGACAATGTTGACATTTTGGTCCATGTTGATCTCAAAAAATAATTGACTTTCTGAATTTAGTGACCTGAAATATAAATCATCTTCAAATTTCAAGTCAATCAGAGGAAAATTGAGGATTTTAGAAGTACCAACTAAGTTGTTGAGCTTTGGCCTATGTTGACCTTTTGGTCCATGTTGACCTCAAAAATAATTGGCTGTTTGAATTATTCAACCAGAAATATAACTTCTCTTCAAATTTCAAGTCAATCGGATGAAAATTAAGGATTTTAGAAATACCACCTTATTTGCTGACCTTTGGTCTATGTTGACCTTTTGGTCGATGTTGACCTCAAAATTAATTGGCTGGTTGAATTTGATGACCTGAAATATAAATCCTCTTCAAATTTCAAGTCAATCGGATAAAGATTGAGGAATTTAGAAATTTCACCTAAGTTGTTGACCTTTGGCCTATGTTGACCTTTTGACCTTTTGACGTCAAAAACAAGAGGCTTCTTCCTTATGAAAAACTTCCATGTGGTGACGTTTCATGAAGGTCGGTTTAAAATTGTGACCTCTTGGCGATAAACAGACAGACAGACAGAACAAGAAAAAGAGAAATCAGAGATTGTAAACCATTGCCAGGACTTCTTTTAAGTGGTTTTTTTTTTATAGGTTTTAGGGTAAATCCAATATGGCTGCCAAATCATGTGAGCTATGACATCATATGTGTGACCCTTTTGTTCCTCATGGATCGGCGATCATGTGTGTAAAGTTTTGCCTCTATTTTCAGCCATTTCAGAGAAGAAGATGTTTTTTCAGGTTAAAAAAAAATCATATACAGTCAAAGCTCGTTACTATGCCACCTCGCTTCTATGCCACTCTCGCTATTATACCACTTTTGCTCGGTCCCGACAAAATTCAATACAAAATAAATTTACTATGCCACCCCCTACTCTCGCTACCATGCCACTACTGTGTGACTGTTAAAAGGCACGAGTCGTGAAAAAGTCTGTATTGCGCAGTGCTCGATTATCACACTCATGTCCAAAGGCGAAGCGACGAACTACAGTCCAGCTGCGCACAACATAACTCAATACGTACGCGCATAGTCAGACTGTGTCAAAACACGCGATTCTTCTCCCCGATGCCAGCCACAACAAGCCAATCACAACACGCACAACGAGACACAAAAAAGCGCGAGCACACACACAGACACGCAGGCACACGTACAACAGTGACATAATTTTTTTTTCAAATTCAGCCCATAATGTCAGCTCAGAAACGCAAGCGAACCGACTTTACGCTGAAGGAGAAGAAGGAGATCATCGATGCCGCGAAGAAGGAGCCGAATCAGTCCAAGTTGGCCAGGGAGATTAGCAAGAAATGGGGCGTCAAAGTTAAGAGAACCACCGTGAAGGGCATTCTCAGCAAGAAGGATGCAATCGAGGCTGCAATCAAAGCTGGATTTCCATCGAAGTGCAAGAAGTTGACGCAGGCTCACGACCCGAAGCTTGATGAGGGAGTGCTCATGTGGCTGAAGCAATCAAGAGGACAGAATGTGCCTGTCAGCGGCGATCTGATCAAGGAGAAGGCGATGAAACTGGCCGAGCTGATGCACATCCCAGACTTCATGGCGAGCAACGGTTGGTTGGGCAATTTCAAGAAGCGCCACGGCATCACGTTCAAGACAGTGCAGGGCGAAGCTGGAGCGGTGGATTCGCAATCCCTTCTTGAGTGGCAACAACAGGTTCTCCGGCCCTTACTCGGGCAGTTCTCCGCAGACGACGTCTTCAACCTGGACGAGACTGGACTCTTCTGGCAGCTGCTTCCGAACAAGACCATGGCTTTCAGGGGAGAGCGGTGTACAGGAGGAAAGAAAAGCAAGCAAAGGATCACTCTTCTGGTTGGGGCAAACATGAGCGGCAGCGAGAAGTTCCCTCTTCTGGTGATTGGCAATTCCAAGAAACCCTGTGCCTTCAAGAACAAAGAGATCCAGGTCAAGTACAAGGCGAACTCGAAGGCGTGGATGACGGCGGAGCTTTTCGAGGAGATGTTGCGTGCGTGGGACGGACGACTCGGCCAGCAGGGACACAGAGTGCTGGTCTGTCTCGATAACTTCTCTGGCCACCCTCCCGAGCTCGAGCTGAACAACATCCAACTGGTCTTCTTCCCACCTAACACGACAGCCAATTCACAACCAATGGATCAGGGAATCATAGAGAACCTCAAGCGCCACTAAAAGAAGCTCCTGCTATGCCGCCGGCTTGAGGCCATAGACGAGGGAAAGGAGTTCAAGTTCACGTTGCTCGACGCTCTACACGTTGCCCGGTGTGCTTGGGAGCAGGTCGGCAAGTCGACGATCAGGAACTGTTTCGCAAAGGCCAAGTTCATCGAAGAGGAGATCCAAACTGAGCCACAGGATGCGGAGCTGCCCGACATCTGGGAAGCTCTGCCTGCCGAGGAAAAGATGCACGAGAACGAGGAGATCGAGCTGTCTGACTTTCTCAAAGCCGACGAGCGCCTCGCGACTGGCGGGTATTTCACGCTGGAGGAGATTGCGGAGGAGATTCTGTGCAGTGAGGAGCCGGTGGAAAGCGAAGATGACGAGGTAACTGTCGAGGAGGAAATCGTTCCGTTCGAGGAAGCCCAGCGAGCTTGTAGCACCGTCCGGAAGTTCATGCAGCAGAGAAGCGGGAAGCCCAGTGTGATGCAAGCGTGCGATCGGCCAGACAAAGAGATGCACGAGATCCGCCGAAAGAAGATGCGCCAGCCGACGATTCTTGAAAGCTTTGTGTGTCGTGAATTTCTCACCATGCCATATGTTAGTGTG